>NC_047676.1:21281349-21630724 GCF_011762505.2 Arvicanthis niloticus
GCAGATACCTTTCTATACAGTGTCAGCAGACAGAAGAACAAATGCAGAAAGTCAGCTCACTGCTGTTTTAGTTGACTTCACATTTGATCACACCCAATGAACCTAATCTAGAAAATAACTTACAGCACCCTCATCAGAAAGCCCACAGTGCCTATAAGTACAGCTGCAGGATATTTGACACTTTGTTTTGGCACCTGCTGGTATTTGATTCTATTTGTAGGTCAGCAGAGATAGACATAAACATGCATCTGAAGAAACAAAAATTAAAACAAACATAATAATATATCATTAAAAACTTCCTATTTACACTTAGACTAGGATACAGGATTTTGAGTGTTTACAACATATATGATAGTTGTTTAAGAAAATATACTAATTATCATGATTAGATAATTGCATAGTTTGTTTCTCCATTAAAATATTGGCTAATTATGTATCTTGTTCTTAAATGAAAACATCATTTTACCCCATAAACATGTGCAATTATTACTTTTTATTTTTAATTATGCTACAAATTTATATTTTTAGAAGATACATTATTTAAGTCTTTTTCTAGTTTGTTTTCTTATAGTGTATCCATTCATTAACATGGTGTTTAAAAATAATTTCTTTATTCATGGAAATGAAATACCACTAAACATTAGTGCCGTTAATCATTATTATTATTCATTATATTATTATGTTTTGTTGTTCTGAGTATAAACCATGTATGTTTCAACTTCTCATGAGGTACTTTTATATCAAAGTAAAATATTTCCCAAAAGTCTGGTTTTGACACTTAGCAGTTTTTCTGTTTTATGATTGTTGAGGGACCACATAGGCTATTCCCTAAAGACAAAGTTTAACACTAATATAGAGGAAACATTTCACTGTGGTAACATGTATTTTTAGAGAAAATAGTGTTAATAAAATAGACATAGGTAACTTTGTGACTCTAAGCACTCAAGAATTGCTCTGAATACTGTAACTACCTGTTCTTAGAGGATGCTTCTGTACTACTGATCAAACCTTTGCAGTTGTCTGTCTCCTATACTCTGCTACCTTTCTCCACCAAACTGTTCACAGGTTCTATACACTCAGCCAGTCTCTAAATTTTGTTTGCAATTTATCACAAGAACTTCAAAAAATCAAGGAGGGATTATGATCCCTTTGTTGGGTTATCCTGGAAATGAAGTAGGCTCTTGTTTCTCACTTGTCCTGAAAACTGGCTGACTAGAGCCAAGTGCCTTCCTTTGTAGACACCACTGTATTTCCTTAGCTTGTACAACTCCCCTTAACATTTATGCTAGTCTTTACTAGACCTGATAAATACATAAAAACTTTTAAGTGATCAAATTGATTTTCAGATACTTGTGCATTTTAGATGCTAGAAATTCTTTACTAATCCTATAGCTTTACTCTCAGTAAAGGACTTCTTTCGGTGGGGCAAATTTATTTATTTTTTTTTCCTATTCTGTGAAAGTGGATCAAGTTATGATGCAAAGAAAATGGCAAACTAGAGCACTGGGGTTTATTGTGTGAAGAAATTCAAGCTAATTCCCAATGCTACACATGTGCAGCAGACATAGAAAACTCAGCACATTGGTAATTGATTGGGGGCTTTTGTTTTGAGTTACCAAGAATAAAGATCAATGTCACAGTAAAACTGAACAAATATTAGTCAAAACTCTGCTGTTCTTCTGATGTGGTTTCTTGCACATAGGTAGAAACATAAACACCAATTATTTTATGTGTAAAGTATCATCCCAGGACCCAACAGGAATAACATTAGCAGAAATACCAAGCAAAGTGGAGATAAAACATGGAGAAACTGTATCCAGAGGTTAGGCATGACCCCCGGCTGAGGGATGGGACCAACCATCCTTCTCAAAAATATTAACCCGTATGTTCCACTATGTTCATAGCAGCCTTATTTATAATAGCCAGAAGCTAGAAAGAACCCAGACGTCCTTCAACAGAAGAATGAATACAAAAAATGTGGTACATTTACACAATGGAGTTTTACTCAGCTATTAAAAACACTGAATCCATGAAATTCTTACGCAAATGGATGGAACTAGGAAATATTCTGAGTGTGGTAACCCAATCACAAAAGAATAAACATGGTATTCACTCACTGATAATTGGATATTAGCCCAGAAGCTCGCAATACCCAAGAAGCTCATGAAGAAGGAAGACCAAGTGGGGGTGCTCCAGTCCTTCTTAGAAAGAGTAACAAAATACGCAAGGGAGCAAATATGGAGACAAAGTGTGGGACAAAACTTAAGGAGGGGCTGTTTGGAGACTATTCCACCTGGAGATTTATCCCATGTGCAGTCACCAAAGGTGAACAGTGATGTGAATGTCAGGAAGTGCATGATGACAGGAGTCTGATATAGAAATCTCCTTAGAGGTCTGCCAGAGTCTGACATATCCAGAGATAGATGCTCACAGCTAACCATTGAACTGATCAAGGGGTTCCCAATGGAGGAGTTACAGAGAAGACTGAAGGAGCTGAAAGTGTTTGTGGCCCCATGAGGAGAGCAACAATACCAACCAACCAGAGTTCCCAGGGTCTAAAACACCAGCCTGGGAGTACATAGGGAGAGACCCATGGCTCCAGCTCTAAATGTAGGGGAGGATGGCCTTGTTGGGCATAGGTGGGAGAGGAAGTTCTTGGTCCCATGAAGACTGGATGCTCCAGTGTGGGGGAATTCAAGGATGGAGAGGTCAGAGTGGGTTAGTGGGGGAGCACATCCTCATAGAAGCAGGAGGAGGGGGGATGGAATAGGGGGTTCCTGGGTGGGGGCGAAATGGGGTAAGGGGATAACATCTGAAATGTAATAAAATATCCAATAAAAAATAACCAGATTTACTCCTGTCTAAAGAAAATGCCTGGACAAAGAGTGAAGCAGAGACTGAAGGTAAGGCCATACAGAGCCTGCTGTTTCTTTTCAAACATATGTTTCCTTATTGGAAAGAGGATCTGTTCCAGGACTCTTTTACAGTTCATAGACGATTGTGTGTTCTCTGTTTTGTCAAATATCTGTCAGTATCTAAATCTTGGATATGCTTTTCTGTGTATGCTTATTGAAATCTTAACCTCAGCCTACAACAAATTAAACAAGTATAGTACAATTGTTAGATTTAAAAACTCTAAAGCAAATGCACAAAATCCTACCAGCTTTATATAAACTGGTGTCATGAGAAAACTAAGGAGTGCAATGATATTTTCTTTTAGTGTCAGGAAATGTTTTCCTGTAACCAAGGGACTGTAACACTAGAATTTGAAATGATAAGAGAAAGCCAACCAACAAAGCTGCACTGGGTATATTTATAGTCAGCATCTCACTTAACCAAATTTGCTGATTTCTTTGTTCCTCTTCTTCATAGTCTTTCATTACCTATAATCACCTGATCATGTTGAATTCTGCCATATTGAAATAAATGTCACAGGCAAGCTAGATATGCCTGTCACTTTTTTACAATAAGAAGTAGGGGAGGCTGTGAAGTTTTGGAGGAATGAAAGTGTCTCTACAAAAAAAAAATTAATTTTAATTAATTAAACTACTGCTATTGCTGAGAGCTGATAAAGGGAAGTTTTCCACTTGTAATCCAATATAAGTTGCTCTATTCTTTTTGCAAAAGAGTTTAGCAATTCATTATTAATTGCCATGGTGTTTACGATGTATCCCAGGCTACTCCTCCATTCACAGTTAATATATTGCCTCAGCCTCGTGCATACTGTGCGGTTACAACTGTGAACGACAGTATCTGGCCCTGTGATTTTTCAAGTGCTAAAAATGACTGGATTGCAGAGAGATTTAAAGTTTATAGTCTCTAGGCCTGGAAGCATCACAGTTCCTTCCATGGTAGGCTAAACTATGTCAGGTAAAATCTTCAATCTTGAAGTGTATATTAAACTGTAAAGCAAATCCTGTATTCTCAGGGCATATGGAAGATACTCTGTGCCAAAGCAAGCAAGCAGTGGTTTGGTTCTAGTAGGCTCATAAAACTGAGAGAAAATACATTTTACTCATTATTGGAATAGAAATTTCCTCACAGTTTCACAAAACAGATCAAAGAAAATCCATTTACTCTATTGAACACAAAGCAAGAGTCATGGCTAATTTTAAAGCCTATGGCTATTTTGTACTGAACTTTTATTGAAATTTCCTGCTCGAGCCCATGCTCTGGAGACAGAAAGAGTACCAAAGAGAAATAGTCTAAGGTCTGATGAGTATAATTTTTAAACAAAATTTTGTGACAATGCCTCCTTGGAGAAGCATTTGAATATAGAATGTATTGCCAAGTTCAAGGGGATGACAATGAGGATCCAAGTTCTTTCATGCAGCCAAGTAGGTGATTACATCTCCAGGAAATACTTGCTTGATGCAAATTTTCCCGTTGCTTTCAGTTCTGAGATCTGGAGTTTTGACTTGCCAGTGCTTTTAGAGCCTCTCATCTCTTTAAAGAAATGGTAATGAAAGAAATCAGAGAACAAATTAAACTATCAAGATGTCATAAGTCAAAGCAACCAGCTTAAGAACAATCTAGATAAAGTAATACCTAGTAATAGGCATGGTAGACAAAATGGACAAAGATACAGAAGGAAATGTGGGGGAAGAAGTGAAGATGCAAAGCAAAGGCACAAGCAAGTGTGGAGGTGAGGCTCAGTGGCCAAACTAATGAAATGGTAACAAAGCCAATATGTTTCCCATGGTGATTTGTTAAATTAAAAAAAAAATACAAAAATAAAATAAAATTCCTTCATTTAATTAATGTTAAGTGCTTTAAAATTATGCACTAATTTCCCTCATTTTTACATTGCTACAGTGTATGTATGAGGCCTGGAGTTCATTCTGGATCATCACACAGAGAAAGTCAATGGAGTTAAGAAAGTCAAGACCAAAGTCACGAGGTAACGATGGAGTGTCAGTTTTCAAAATATAGTTTACAACATTAATGTTGTATGAAATAAAATTTTACAAGTTTTAATGACAGAATATTATATTAGAACAAATGACTCTCTTGCCACCAAACTCTATTTACTGTGATTATATCAAAGTTATAAAGTAGCTCAATATTTGAGAAAAGAATAAATCCACATAGAGTATAGTTATGAGGCAAAGGATGACAACAGTCACTATTTTTTTCTAATTACATTAAAATAGCAGATGAAAAAAAGTCAAACTGTATTGCTCTTTTATTTTATTTCATGAACATGGATGTTTTGATTATGTACCATAACATGCTGGCTGCTCATGCTGTCGAGAAGCAGACTTCCAAGCATCTGGACTATAGATAGTAAAGTGAACTACCTTAAGATGCTGGGAATCAAACCCAAGATGTAGGCAAGATTATCAAGTATTTCTAATGGATAATCCATTTCTTCCAGGCTTTCTATTATATGTTTGAAGGAGGCATATATAAATATATTGAATATTGTGAGATGCAAAAAAAATCTGGAATATAATTGAGAAACAAATAAAAACAATGTATTTCATTAAGGAAAATTTTCTTACTTTTTTGTTTAAGAAATAAGAAATTAAACTAATTGAATATAATCCATACCATTTTACATCACAAAGTATCAGCAAGTCAGTAAAGAATTGAATCAGTTGACACATAGTTTAACTATTGAATATACATATTATTGTAATATAATTAATATAGTTTGTTTATATGATTTATAAATAGGATGTTACTTTTTAAACGTGGTATGATAAAAAGATTAAAATATAACTTTTTTAAATAGAGAAGGTATTGATTTTTGTTAGCTCTTACTTACCTGCAAAGAATATTTTTAATGATCTCTAGGGAAAAATACCAGTGCAGTATCCCTGAGTGATTGTTGCATCTTGAGAAAGCACTGATTATTCTTTTTAAGTGATAATGAGTAAGAATTAGATGCAGGCACACTAAATGAGTTTACTCTAGTTCAAGCTCGGTCCTTGTTTCAATCTTTGTTTTGAAAAGAAGCACAAAACTGTTAATAGCTGATATCATCAGAGCAAATAAAGGTAACTAAGACATCTTTTCTGAGAGACTTTGGCAGAGTAGGTGCCATGGAAACAATCTCTCAGCAACAAAATTGTGCAAATTGGAACATAAACTTCATGTCTACTTATCCTTTTGAGCTAGGCATTTGTGTTTTAAGATGTTTTAATTTCTCCCTTGACAACACCCCAGAAGTAAAAATTTAAAAAAATACTCTACTTCATTATTATTAAAAATTCAGACTATAGCGTCCTGGATTTTGGTTGATTAAGTAATCTGTTACAACACATTAATTTGCTATAGGAGAAAAACAAGCCCCAGTGTATAATGGCCATAGCTGAGTGTCAGTTATTTGTAAACCCTTCAGAGAAATAAACTACCAGCAATCTTTGCCAGAGGCTATATTATTTTAATCCAATAAACAACAGCTATAAATAAAAAATTATGCACATAATGAAGTACATATGGTTATTTAACTGTGTTTTGAGAGTTAATTTTGTAAATTCTTACCTTATAAATCTATCCCCCTAATATGAACTTTACAATTAATCCTGCTATACTATAAAAAATCTAATGTAGATTTGATACCTACTAAATGAGTGCCAATAATTATAATATTGGACTAATTTTTCATAAAGAAAAATAATTCTAACAAACTATAAAATATATTACTTAAAATTATACCACAAAACAGGATTCTAAATTGCAATTACATGAATAATGTTGCTTTCACATTTATATCCTCCAACTGAATATATTTTATTGACTTTAATTGATTTTTTTACATAACATGTATTTTTCATGTAAGCAACTGCCATCTGTTCAAAGGAAAAAAATCTGGAATGCTCTTTTAGCTTGCATGATTCTGAACAAGTGGTTCCAGAATTGCCTTTGGCACATTAGCACTGTAAAAAAAGAAAAAAAAAAAACAAAAAAACAGAAAAATACAAAAAATAAAAAAGGCATTGTAGAAAGTTAAAATAAAAATTATTTTATTAACTAACATTACTTCATCTTTGTTAAGAGCTGGTCAGCACAAAGATGACCACTGTTCAGAACTGAAAGATCATGACTTCAATTTGGTTCTCTTTTGAGTTCAAACTTCCTTTTTCTCAACCTGTAATTTTAAGAGGCTGGTTGTCAGTAAATTCACAGGTTTACTGAAAGCAGAATACATAAGATTGCCCATGTATATTTACTAACCAGTAGAATGGGAAAGGATAGTTATGTTTAGCTGAGGATGCAGATATGCTATTAATATCATGTTCATTGTGAGACAAATTGCATCTTAAAATACATCCTCAGACACGTATTTAATGAAAAGGACTAAAATCTGTATCTCAGTGAAGACCAGGTGATTTTACTGATTTGGTGGATATTGAAAATTTAGTTTTCAGAAGGACTATGAGATATTTAAATTGCTAGACATATACCTGGTTATGATTTTTCAAGGATGGTAGCAGTAAAGAAAGTTAAGAATGTTTATGGGCAATCTGTAAGAAGGGGTATATTGGAAGTTTGAGGTACAAACTTTAAATACTTTTAGTGTTTTCTATTTTTTTCAAATTTTACTCAGTTTATTAAATAGTGTGTGCATGTAGATATGTACACACATGCCAAGGCTGGCCTGTGACTATGAAATCATAATTGGGATGAGTTTATGTTCCCATTCCACCTCATCACCATCATGTGGGTCTAGGCTTGAACTCTGGTAGACAATTTAAAGACAAGAGGATTAACCAAATAAGCACCACATCAGCCTGGCAATGCTGACCCTTAAACAATACATCATTGCATAACTTGTCATTCATCCTGTTAATCAAATTAATAAAATTGATAAAATGGATAAAAGTATAAGGAAGCTATTCATAATACTCTATTACAGTGAGATATTTAGTGCCTCCATGAGAGTTACAGAATACAGGCACAAACACTTTCCACAAGAGTATGATTAATTTCATGTAGATTTAGGGACTAAAAATGGCTAATGGAAGAAATGCTCCCTCTCCTAGATTTCTGTTAATAACATATTTTCATTTCATTTAAAATTTAAATTTTAAATGCAGTAAATTAATTTTATTTTCATTGGAACAACAAGCATGAAGACCAGCAATTAAAAAATGGGACCTCATATAGTTACAAGACTTCCATACCACAAAAGACACTATCATTCTAGCAAAGTGGCAGCTGACATAGTGGAAAAAAAAATTATATAATGACAAAGTTCCATTATATAGAACACACTAAGAATTAAAAAACAACAAACAAAAAACTAAAGAAACAAACAACAACAAAAAAACAAAAGCAACATCAAAGAAAACAAATCAAACCAAAACAAATAACCCAATTAAATGGAGTATAAGTATAAACAGAGTTTTCAAAAGAAATTGGCTGATATACATTTAATATATTAGTCATCAGGGAAATAAAAATTAATCCTGTCTGTGACTTCTTCATACTTCTGTCAAAATGGCCAAGATTCATTTTTAAAACATAATAAATAATGGTCATAGTAGTGAGGATTTAGAAAACGACATTTACTCATTGCTCATGGGAAAAGGATATGTTAATTATTGCCACTGTTCCTCAAAGAGCTAAAAATTTATCTAACACAAAATACAGCTATACCAATCTTGGGCATACACCCTAAGGTTTCTACATCTATAGAGATATTTGCTTATCCATACTCATTGCTATTCAATTCATAATAGCAAGAATTTGGAAAGAAGCCTATGCCCTGAAGAATCAATAATGAAAGTGTGGAACATTAACACAATGAATTGGCATTCAGTGGTTAAGAAGAACTAAGTTGGCCAAATGATATTGTTCATTATATGGAAGTTTTTTTTTCTCACATCCATTAATTGTTCTAGTTTCCAATACCACCTATGCAAAAGAGTTGGAGACTATTCTCTACTTTCTGTTCTACGTGATTCAGTGTCTGGCCATATATTGAGGTTTTTGATCAATGTGAAGTTGAGTTTTCTTCAAGGTAATCTGTACAGATTTATGTATATTCTTTCACATGCTGTCATCCAGGTTTACCAACACTGTATATAGAATATGCTGACTTTATGTTTATCCCAGTGTGCATTTCAGCATTGTTGTTTAATCAAATAACAGGTGTCCATATACCTGAACTTACATCTGGGTCTTTCATTGATTACATTGATGAATTTAACTGATTTCTTTGTGTGTATATGTGTGCCTATGTGTGCTCACACACACAAACACAAATACCAGACTGTTTATCCTGCTCCTTGTCTTTAGCACAATCTGAGATAGGGAATGTTTATCTATCTGTCAGTGTTTTATTATTTGGGTTTGTTTTTGCTGGCACCATTGTCTGGACAAAGTGTCAGGCTAGAGAACAGTAAAAACTTTTTAGTAAACTTGATAAACATATGATGTAGGGTTAATATCTAAAATATACAAAGAGCACATACAAAAAATACTCAGACATTAAAAATACAAATAACTTGATTTGGAAAAAGAATTTTGGAGAGGAATTACATTGAATTACCACATTAATCCTACTGATCCATGATCATGGGAGAGCTATCCATCTTCTGATACCTTTCCAATTTTCTCTTCTGAGGCCTCATGTTCTTTTCTAACAGATCTATCCCTTTTTGGTTTATTAAACATGATATTTTATATTATTTTTGTCTATTATGAAGAATAGTGTTTCCATAATTTTTTCTCAGTCCATTTATCAATTTTATAAAAGAGAACTACCAATTTTTTTGAGTTAATTTTGTATCTAGACACTTTGCTGAAGGTTTCAGTTTTTTCTTTGGTAGAATTTTGGGGGTCACTTATATATACTATCATATCATCTGTGAATTCTGATGCTTTGACTTCTTAGTTTCCAATTAGAAGCCACTTGATCTCCTTTAGTTTTCTGATTGCACTAGTTAGAACATCAAGTACTATATTGAATATAGAGAGAGTTGGCAACCTCATCTTGTTCCTGATTTTAGTGGAATTGTGTGGGACAGTGGGATGTAAGAGGCAGCTGGGTACCTGGTTGAACACAGGTTTCGAACCCCAGACCCTAATGGGCCCTTGCTCATGGGCCCTGGTTCCTTTCACTTATCCACAATCCCTCCCAAAGAAAGCTTTGTGGCCTTAGGTCCTGTAGCACAGGTAGAGAGCATGACTACAGGCAGCAGAGCCTCAAGAGATCTCCATATTAATGAGATATGTAAAGGCCAAAGAGCATAGCCAATTAAGCATTCTTTCCCAGACTGTCTTCTTTGCAAAAGATATTTAACCTCAGGCCCACCCTGAGAACAAGAGGGTACAGCTTCATCCACTTTCTGCCTTGACAATAAACCGTTAAACCATGGACTACCCCTCATACTTGGGGTCTCACCATGGAGAACCATAGGGGGGGCCTTCAACTAATGAGCCATCGCCAAATCTCCCATGGAGGACTTCTCTGCTTTCCAGCCACAGAGGCCTGCCAACTCAAGCAAGCTAGCCAAGCCAGCCATGACCCAGCCAAGCAAGTTGCCTTGAACAAGAGTTTCATCCACCCCGGTGAGTGCCACTGGAGCTTCTCTCTCTCATCCCTCTCAGCTGCAGGCTGGTCCAGCCTGTATGCCCCCATCTCAGTTCTCCTGCAGTCTCCCAGTGGTGCCTGGGTGCCCAAGGGCTGAGACCACCAGTCTCCCACCAGCCACCTTGGCCCAGAGAACTTCGACCCAAGTGCTCTGCCCCTGAGGAATCTCAGACTGAGATCTTCCCATACCTGGAGCAGAGTTCTTCGACTTCTTATAGCTTGATGTATACCTGGAGTGAACTAAGTCAAACTCCTGTGCTTCTGCTCCCTGAGCCAAGGTTCCAGCTGCCTTGGGGAAAGATATGTGGGATCCAGAACTCAGCCCAACAGTACCTCCAACCAAGCTAGAGCTACAGCCCCACAGAATTGTTTTAAGTTTTCCTCCATTATTTGATGTTGGCTATCGGCTTGTTGTATATTGCCTTAAGTGTGTTTAGGTATGCAACTTGTATTCTTGGTCTCCTCAAGATTTTAACATAAAGTGATGTTGGATTTTTATCAAAGGCTTTTTCAGCATCTACTGAGATGATCATGTGCTTTGGATTTTTTTCTTCAATTTGTTTATATGGTAGAGTATATTGATGGGTTTTCATATATTAAAATATACAAAATATATTTTGTATATTATCTCATAAAATTTTGTGCTAAAACCATCTGGTCTTGGGCTTTTTATTTGTTATTGTTGTTGGGAATTTTAATGACCACTCTATTTCTTTTCAGGTTATAGGACTATATAAATTATTTACCTAATCTTGATTTAAAAGCAGTAAATGGTATCTATCAAAAAATTGTTCTTTTCATTTATATTTTACAAGTTTGTGGAGTATAGGCATTTGAAGTAAGGTGTAATAGTTCTTTGAATTTCCTCGGTGTCTGCTGTGATGTCCCTTTTCATTTCTGATTTTGTTAATGTGGATACTATCTCTCTGCCTCTTAGTTAATTTGGCAAAGTGTTTGTTTATCTTTTTGATTTTCTAAAAGTATCAGCTCTTGGTTTTGTTGATACTTTTTATTGTTCTCTTTGTTTCCAATTTATTAATTTCAGATCTGACTTAGATTATGTCTGGTCATGTACTTCTCTTGATTGTTGTCTTAATCAGGGCTTATATTCCTGCACAAAACATCATGACCAGAAAGCAAGTTGGGAAGGAAAAGGTTTATTCAGCTTATATTTCTACATTGCTGTTCATCACCCAAGGAAGTCAGGACAAGAACTCACACAGGGCAGGAACTTGGAAGCAGAAGTTAATGCAGAGGCCATGGAGGGACACTGCTTACTGGCTTGCTACCCCTGGTTTTCACAGCTTACTTTCTTATAAAACCCAATACTACCAGCCTAGGTATGGCACCACCCACAATAGGCTCTCCCACCCTTGATCACTAATTGTGAAAATGCCTTGCAGCTAGATCTCATGGATACATTTCCTTAAGAGAAGCTTGTTTCTCTTTGATAACTCCATCTTGTGTCAAGTTGACACACAAAACCAACCAGTACAGTTGTGTTTGCTCATTTCTGTTCTAGAGCTTTCAAGTGTGTGGGGTTTTTTTTGTTTGTTTGTTTTTTGTTTGTTTGCTTGGTTTTGGTTTTGGAATTTTTTTGCTAGTATGCTATCTCTCCAGTTTTGTTTTTTTTTTTTTTTTTTTTTTTTTTTTTTTTTTGAAGGGAGTTAGTGCTATGAATATTCTTATTAACACTTTTTCCATTGTGTCCATTAAGCCTGCCTGGTTTGCCTTCATTTTCATTGAATTCTGAAGAGTCATTAATTTCTTTCTTTATTTCTTCCATGGCTCAGTGATCATTGAGTAGAGAATTTTTTAGTTTCCATAAGATTGGACGCTTTCTCTTGTTTCTGTTGTTGTTGAAATCTGGCTTTAATCCATGGTGGTCACATAAGATACAAGACATTATTTCAGTTTTCTTGTACATGTTGAGGCAGAGAGCTTGATAAATGGAGTAGTATTGAAGACCCAGAAATAAACCCACACACCTACAGAAGAAGATACCTGTCAGAATGGCTATCATCAATAGCTCAAGTGATAACACATTTTTTTATTAGTGTGTGGAGCAAGAGGAACAGTGTTTGATTGCTACGGAAGTATAAATGTGTACAACAACTTTGGAAATCAATTAGGCAGTTTCTCAAAAAATTGTTAACATTCCTAACTCAAGATCCAGCTATACCACTCTTGTGCATATACCCAAAAGATGTCTCTCAATTACCACAATGACATTTCCTCAATTCTTTTCATAGCAGTTTTATTTCTAATAGTCAGAAACTGGAAACAACCAAAGAATGGCTAACAAAAAAGTGTGTTGGTACTTACATGATGGAATCCTACTCAGCAATTAAAAACAAAGACATCATGAGATATACAGGCAAATGGATGGAACTAGAAAATATCATCCTGAGTGTGATAACTCAGACCCAAACAGACATGTATGATATGCATTCACTTATAAGTGAATATTATCCATAAAGCACAGAATAATCATTCTACAATCCACAGACCCAAACAAGCTAAGTAACGAGGAAGGCCAAAGGAAGGATGCTTGACTCTCAGAAAGGGAAATAAAATTGCCATTGGAGGTGGCTAGAGAAAAGTAAGTAGATGGGAGTAGGGGAGGGGAGAAAAACAGGGGGTAAGGATTTGATGAGAAAGTAGGGGTAGCAAGAGAGGGTTGGGAGAGAAAAAAGTAATCTTTGTGTGAGGGTCATCGGTCATCTCTGGAGCTAGGTGAGATCTGTGATGGGAAGGTATCTAGGATATTCCTAGCTCAAACTCCCAGAATCTGGTGATATGGAGACAGAAGTTGCTGCCTAATATAGCCAGGTGGTACTTCCAATGGAGGTAGGGGGACACCAACCCAATTACAGTCTTTTCAACTCAAAATTTGCCCTGCCCACAAGATGTGCATGGATAATGATGGGGCAGAAATTGAGGGGATGGCCAATCAAACAATGTTCCTATTTGATATCCACCCCATGGGAGAGAGCCAGACCATGACATTATTCGTGATACTCTGTTCTGCTTGCAGACAGGAATTTTAGCATAACTCTTCTGAGAGGCTTTGTTCACTAGTTGGTGGAAACAGAAGCAGAGACCCATAGTGAAACATTGGGCAAAGATCAGAGAGTCTTATAGAAGAGTGGGAGGAATGATTGAGGGAGCTTGGTGTTTCAAAGATATCACTAAAAGACTGACAGAGTCAACCAACCTTGGTAATAGAGGCTAGCAAAGACTAATCCACAAACCAATAAAACAAGGATGAGCTGAATGTAGGCCTTCTACACATCTGTAGCAGATATGCAACCTGGTCTTTATGCGGGTCCCCTAACAACTAGATCAGAGATCTTCTCTAGCTCTGTTGCCTGCTTTTCGATCCCCCTCCCCTACTTGGGCTGCCTTATCTGTCCTCAGGTGAAGAGAAAACACTTTGTTCTGTTGTAACTTGTTGTGCAAGAGGCACTTGGTATCCACAGGGGGCTTCCTCTTCTCTGAAATGCGAGGGAGTAATGAGGAATGAGTATGTGGAGGTATGGCTGGGCGGAGAAGAGGGGAGGAGGCTGAGATTGCTAGTAAAGTGAATGAATAAATAAATTAATGAGGAGAAAAGGCCAGTTCTAAGTGGAGAATTCTCAATAGAGTAAACTCGAAATAGCTGAGAAGCACATAAATAAATGTTCAACATCCTTAGTCATGAGCAAAATGAAAATCAAAACTAATATAAGATTTCATCTTACACCAGACAAAATGGACAAATCAATGAAATCGATGAGAGCTCATGCTGGCTAAGGTGTATTTTAAAGAAAATTTCATCTATTGCTATTGGGATGGCAAATATGAACAGCCACCCTGGAAACAATGTGGCATTTCCTCATAAAGCTGGATATTGATCTACCTCTACTCTTGGGCATGTGCACAAAGGACTCAACAAAGACAACTACAGAGACAATTGCTCAACTATCTTTGTTGCTGTTCTTTTCTTGGTAGCCAGAAACTAGATTCAGCAATTCTCTTTGTAAACAGATGAATGGATTTTAAAATATATGTGGTTCACTTACAAATAGAACATTACTCATCCATTAAAAAAATATAAATTCAATTTTCAGGGAAATGGGTAGAACTAAAAAATATCACCCTAAGTAAAGTAATTCAGATCCTGCAATATAAAGATGTCATATATTCACATATGTGGATGTTAACTATTAAGTCTTCAATACGCAAGGTACAATCTGGATCAAAACAGATTATAAGAGAGCAAGGGACTCAGTGGATCTCCAATGAAGCAAAAGTAGAATACATAGCTTTGAATTGACCAATGGGGGCCTGGATCAAAAGAATCAAATATAGAGACCAGAAATCAGATAATGTGAATATATTGAGAGACCTTGAAATACTGAGTCCTAAATGGGATATTTCTATCAAATCTCTCTTCTCAGGGCTCACATAACTTTGTGGAAGAGAAGATAAATTAAGTGTAACAGCCAGAGCAATTGAAGAACACCAAGGAATCAAGACCTACTAAAAACAGTACAAAATATATACACATAAACTCACAGAGACTGTGACAGCAGACTCAGGTCTTGAAGTGGATCTTCATCAGAGAAGTGGACACACATCCTCATATCTAATCCTCAAAAGCTATCACCTGGCACGCGCCTTTAATCCCAGCACTTGGGAGGCAGAGGCAGGTGGATTTCTGAGTTCGAGGTCAGCCTGGTCTACAGAGTGAGTTCTAGGACAGCCAGGACTATGCAGTGAAACCTTTTAAAAAAAAAAAAAAAAAAAAAAAAAGCTATCTTCATTGAAAACCGCTTCCACATAAAATATTAGTGTATCAAAGAATGTATCACTGATGAAGCAAAACACTCACAAGGGTAAAAGGGTAAGTTACATGCCCAGTAATAAATAGATGATCATCACAATACAACCAATATGGTTTATTTAGAAATTAATTTTCTCATAATTTTGTGTCAGGGCATTTTTGTTGTAACCTTTGATCTGCCTTGTATATTTATTATGTCTTACATTTTTCCATTTTAATTGGAGTAGAATGTATATGAACATGTGTGCCTCTGTATCAACATGTGTTTCTTTTCCTTCTTTGGATCTTTTTCTTTTTTATTAGATACTTTTTATAAATTTACATTTCAAATGTTATCCCTTTTCCTGGTTTCCCCCACCCCCAGAAATCCTCTAGCCCAACCCCCTCTACCTTCTTCTATGAGGGTGCTCTCCAAACTATCCACCCACTCTGGCCGCCCCCACTCTGACATTCCCTTACACTGGGGCATCAAGCCTTCACAGGACCAAGGGATTCTCCTCCCACTGATGCCCAAAATGGCTATCCTCTGCTACATATTCATCTGGAACCATGAGTCCCTTCATGTATACTCTTTGGTGTTTTAATCCCTGGGAGCTCTGGGAGTCTATTTGTTTGGTTGATATTGTTGTTCTTCCTATGGGGTTGCAAACCCCTACAGTTCCTTCAGTCCTTTCTCCTTCTTCTCCAATAAGCATCCTGTGCTCAGTCCATTGGCTACAAGCATCAGCTTTTGTATTTGTCAGGCTCTAGCAGAGCCTCTCCAGAGGCAGCCATATCAGGTTCCTGTCAGCATACACTTCTTGGAACCCACAATAGTGTCTGAGTTTGGTGACTATATATGGGATAGATCACCAGGAGAGGAGACTCTGGATGACCTTTCCTTCAGTCTCTACTCCACACTTTGTCTCTGTATTTCCTCCCATGAGCATTTTGTTTCCCCTTCTAAGAAGGATCGAAGCATCTACACTTTGGTATTGCTTCTTGAGCTTCATGTGGTCTGTGAATTGTATCTTGGGTATTCCAAGCTGTTGGGTTAATATCTACTTATCAGTAAGTGCATACCATTTGTGTTCTTTTATGATTGGGTTACCTCATTCAGAATGATATTTTTTTTTATTTCCATTCATTTGCCTAAGAATTTAATGAATTCATTGTTTTTAATAGCTGAGTAGTACTCCATTGTGTAAATGTACCACATTTTCTGTATTCATTCCTCTGTTGAAGGACATCTGGGTTCTTTCCAGCTTCTGGCTATTATAAATAAGGCTATTATGAATATAGTGGAGCGTATGTCCTTGTTATATGTTGGAGTATCTTTTGGATATATACCAAAGAATAGGGTAGCTGGGTCATCAGGTAATACTATGTCAAATTTTCTGAGGAACCACCAGATTGGTTTCCAGACTCGTTGTATCAGCTTGCAATCACACTCTCAATTACCATAAATGGAGAAATCAATGTATTCCATGAAAAAAAGCAAACTTACACAATATCTTTTCACAAATCAAGCCCTAAAAAGGATAATAAATGGAAAACTTCAACACAAAGAGAGAAAATATACCCTAGAAAAAAGCAAGAAAGTAATCTTCTTTCAAGAAACTCAAAAGATGATAGCCTCACAAACATAATCCCATCTCTAATAACAAAAATAACAGAATGCAACAATCGCTTTACTTTAATAGTTCTTAACATCAATAAACTCAATTCCCGAATATAAAGACATAAACTAATAGACTGTATATGTAAACAGAACCCAGCATTTTGCTGCATAGAGGAAAGGCACCTCATTGACCAAGACAGAAACTACCTCAGAGTAAAAGGCTGGAAAACAATTTTCAAAGTAAATGGTTGCAAGAAACAATTTGGAGTAGCCATTCTAATATTGAATAAAATTGACTTTCAACTGAAAATTATCAAAAAAGATAAGGAAAGACATTTCATACTCATCAAAGGAAAAATCTACCAAGATGAATTCTCAATTCTGAACATCTATGCTCCAAATTCAAGGACACCCACATTCATAAAAGAAACTTTACTAAAGCTCAAAAAAAAAAAAAAAAAAAAAAAAAAACCACATTGCACCTTACCCAATAATAGTGGAAGACTTCAACATCCCACTCTCAGTAATGGTCAGACCATGGAAACAGAAACAAAATAGAGACACAGTGAAACTAACAGAAGGTATAAACTAAATGGATTTAACAGATATCTATAAAACTTTTCATCCTTAAACAAAAGAATATACCTTCTTCTCAGTATCTCATGGTACCATCTCCAAAACTTATCATACAATTGGTCACACAAAACAGGCCTCAATAGATACAAGAAGATTGAAAGAATCCCATGAATCCTATAAGATCACTACAGACTAAGGCTGGTCTTCAATAACAACAAAAACAACAGAAATCTTACATACACATGGAACTAAACAATGCTCTACTCAATGATAACTTAGTCGAGAAAGAAATAAAGAAAGAAATTAAAGACTTTAGAATTTAATGAAAATGAAGACACATCATACTAAAACTTATGGGGCAAAATAAAAGTAGAGCTGGTTCTTTGAGAAAATCAACAAGATAGATAAACCCTTAGACTAATCAGAGGGCACAGAGACAGTATCCAAATTAATAAAATTAGAACTGAAGAAGGAGACATAACAACAAAAACAGAGAAAAACTAGAAAATCATCAGATTCAAAAGGCTATACTGAACAAAACTGGAAAATATGGACGAAATGGACATTTTTCTAGACAGATACCAGGTAACAAAATTAAATCTGGATCTTTTTCTTATGTTTGTTTAGCCCTATTTCAATTTGTCTCTTTTTGTTTTATCCAAATTTATTTTATTTTATTCTGTTTTCTGCAGGGATATAGAAAGGATGCAGATTTGGAGGCCAGGAGAAGTGAGGGAAAACTAGGAGGAATTAGTCACGAGAAACACTATTCAGAAAATATTGTATAACAGTCTATTATCAGTAAAAGAAAAAAAGAATGCTTTAAGAGCACAAAGGAATGGAGGACACCAAGAAATCAAAACCTTCTAGACACAACAAGGCTGTCCTATAAACCACCTTTTCTTTGGTTCAAATCACATTGTGGAACAGGGAGACAGAAATATATTTCTGACATCAGGTAGGGTTAATGGCTAGAAAAGTCAATAAATTATTTTAATCATTATACCACTTCAACATAGTTTCCTACATATTGTTGGCACAAGACTAACATTATCAATCAGTCAAGGAAGGGAGATGGTCTCACAGGGCTCTATGATTCATTTCTGAAATACTGAGTTTGGAAACATTCTAGGAAAATGGACATCACTGCCTTTAGTTATCTATCATCTATTGACTTAGCCAGCCATTAGAAAGGATTGCCTTTACATTCTGTATGAGAGCCTGTCTCAAAAGTTACTGTGGAGAATGATAAAGGAAGAGAACCTAACAAAAATATTTCTTCTACATATATGTGCTTTGGCTCCCACAGTCAACACACACACACACACACACACACACACACACACACACACACATCATACATGTGCCTAAGTCTTACCTCTTCTACTCCATACATGTGTGTATGATGTGTGTGTGTGTTTGTGAGAAAGAGAGAGAAGCAGACAGATACAGAATATATATTATGTTATATTAGATATATAATATATAATTTAAAATATTTAAGATATCCAATTTTGAGAGCTCAGTCTTTATATACTAATTACATATCAAATATCCATCCTCTAAATTGCATCATATTGGATAATACATTTTAAGGTATGAATTCAAGACAAACATAAATGTCCAGTTTGTAGAAAAGAAAGTAGACATTGCTAACTATATTATATATTATTGTATATCAACTGTATGATTCCTATAGGCTAACAAACATTAATATTTCTTAACATATATTTTCCATAAATACCTGGGAATTAATCCTATAGAGATATTTATGGATAACTTTAATGAATATCATATACTTAGCTTTAGAAAAATTGCTATACAAAATGAGACAAAAAGACAAACTAACATTGACCAAGTTAAGAGACAATTATGCAATACATACATACAAAAATAGAGCAACTGGAGATCCTACTGAAAACATAGTTAGCAGTGGTATTTAACAAGACTTTTATTCTAGATTTTCAGCTTGAGCCAACAAGTAAACTAACACTTGAAACCTCATCGCAATAGGCACCAGTAAAAAACAATTTCCTAAATTATTTTATTCCTAAAAAAGCCTCAAAGAAATCATCAAAGTGCCTACATTGTCTTGCTTCCCCTCATGGCACTGCCTTAATCTAAACGTGTATCTTGCATTGTGTTACAATACAGGCAGAACTGGACTTTTTTTTTTTTATTTAATGTTATGATTACATTTGGATGAATAATTGAGAACTATTGACTCCTGAAGATTACAGATTCCCATAATGCTTCCAAAATTTTTTCTGCTTAAATATACAGAACATGAGCAATAATGATGTAAAGCTGAACCCCCTCAGTCCTAACTCTTGCCTCTTCTACTCCATATGATTTCAGCCCTCCTCACCACCATTCTGCTTGAAGCTTTGCATTTAGACAATGATTTCCTCAATAAGAGAAAGTTCTATATCAAATGTGTGGTCATTCTTTATGGTTTTTTCTTAATATCATCTTCAAATCTTGCATATTGTTTTCTGAGAAAAAAAAAAAACCTAATACCCATATTGGGGAAAAAAGGAATAAAATAACCATGACTTCAGTAGGGTTTTTTATAACAATAATACCAGACAATGTAGTCTCTGTTTCGCATTGAAGTTAATGTTACTAGACCTGAGGTATAATTAGAATAAAAGAGACACATGTAACAGAAATGGAATCATCTAACCAAATGAAATTGGAGAAAAAATGGGACGAATACAGAAAGACTACAATTTATTAGCAAAATAAAGGTTTAAAGAGATTAATCATTTTCATGCATTGAATCGCTCAAGCAGAAGCATTCCCAATGAAAGCCTTTCAAGCTCAGTGAAAGTGCCAGAAGTCAATAAAGAAAGGAAGAATTTGAATAAAGATCAACCAGAAAAATATTTCTAAAGGCCACCCGGAATAGATAGTTTTATGACCTTCCTAATGATTATCTTGTCAAAAATTGAACACTACGCTTTAAATATTTTACCAGAATATTTTAAAAATATATTCATTTCATGATATATTTAATATAATGAATCTCTGTGTTCAATGTCCAGATCAATCCATATAGTTTCCTGGACAATCACATAAGTTTTAATTGCATCAAAATTAAGATGTATATCAATATAATACAGGTAATGTCTGCAAGTCAGGTGCACTCGAGGTCAAAAGTGTCCTTTAATAAATTCTTTATGATAAATATTAAATAAATTCAACATTACAGGTTTTATTTCTTAACATTATAAATGTTCATTAATATTTCCTGTTTGCTTTGTAATATATGAATTATTGTTCATAAAAATATTTACATTCTTAGAATGCAGAATTTTACTATAAATATGCTCTAAATGATAATAACTCAAGTATTAATGTAACATGGGTTTGTAAAATTTCTTAATGTGAATTTCAGACATTAAGAATAATATTAGATACTTGAATAATCACATTTTTTGAAGTAATGTTTTTGAATGTCATTAGGAAAATAGGTTTGCTAGGTTTGCACACATTTAAGATATTGAATTGCTATGAAATTTGAAGTTAAAATTTATGATGACCTATACTGAACTAATACATGTATTAAGGCTTATTTTTAAGCTGAATTTGATGAAAACCTTTGACATCTTAAATCAGTACTTTAGGACGTTTAACTTGGATAAATATCTTTAAAGTTTATTCCTTGAGTGCTCCTTCATTCTGTCTCTGTCAGTTTCAATCCTGAAATGCAATGGGCCAATAATTTCAATAATGCTCAGATAAGCTTACCACCATATGGGAAGGAAATAAATTTATTTCAACATCTAAGAGAATATGACTGGCTTTTAGCGATCAAAAGTAAAGATATAAGTCTCTTTCTATTGTAAATTAAACCTGCTCTTGCAACCTCAATACTTCAATTTCTATCAGTATGGTCTTACAGAAGAACTGAAAGATAGTCAGTGTGGTGTAGTCATGAACATTATCATTCACCTACATAGTTTTAAGAGCTGAAATTATTGTGTCTGATAGCTGTAAGTGTAGAGAAAGAACAAACCTGAATAGACATACTCAACCATTTTTTTGAGAATGTCATTCAGTTGCTAGCACTTGAAATAGATACACTGTAGAGCAATATATCCTTTATAAAGTTTGTGGGAAACATTAAGATGTTGATATTTAAACTGATGTTATCTAAATAGTTATATTTTACAAACTACCTGATTAAGTGATGCGGTCCTATCTTTAAACCCATACTATTCATCCATAAATTTCTAAGAAAACTTAGTGAATCATCTCTAAATTTAACCCATTAATCTTTTTTTCTTAATTTTTAAAATAGTTTAATTTACAGAGGGACTTCAATCATTATGAGATTATGTTTATCTAAGTGGCAAGAAAATAAAAGAAATAACTTTTTTTCCACTTATATGAAAGACTGCTTCAAAAAGAACTGCTCAGAGTTTACAAAAATGAAAATTTAGGTTTGGAAAGATGGCTTAGTAGTATATATATATACATATATACATATATGTATGTATATATATATATATATATATATATATATATATACACATATACATACATACACACACACACACACACACACACACACACACACACACATATAGCTTAAACAGCTCAATGGCTGGTCCACTCCCTAATTCTATGTAGCTAACACAGAAACCTTTCTCTTCCAATATTCCTAAATTAATACCTGTTAAATCTATATTTTATCTTTGCTTCCCTGGACCCTGCTGGGCTGCCCTCCAGAGGGTACTGTTCCCCCTGCACCTACTTTTTAGACATCTCACCCTTCTGCACCTTTCCAGCTTGGCCCTGTCTCCTATACCCTAATCATAGCTGAATCTCTCTTCCTTCTTCCTCAGTCCCTTACCAGGAATCCTAAAAGTCCCACCTCTGTTTCCCTGCCCAGCCATTGGCTTATGCTAACTTTATTAACCAGTAAAAAACAAAAACAAAAACAAAACAAATAAAAAACAGCAACAACTGGAAAGAGTCTTCCCATTTGGAAGGCGAAACTTAGAAGTATCTTTTGTGCAGGACACAGCAAACGGGTTTTTGGTTAACAAAATTAGCATGGTACATAAGCCACTACATTTCGTGTTAAAAATTTTGAGATTTGTAATTGGTCCCATCCTTCAACTGGGGGCCCATGTCTGTCTATTGGAGATGGTGTCTTCAGGTTCCATCTCCCCACTGTTGGGTATTTTGGCTAATGTCATCCCCATTGGGCCATGGGGCATCTCACATCCCTGATATCTGAAACTTTCTAGTGGTTCCTACAGTTCCCCTCCCCCACTGCTACATATTTGTATGCATTCACTTGGCACTCTGAACTTCTCTCTCCTGTCTCTTCCCATACCTGATCCTGCACCCCTTTATTCCCTTCCCCGCCCCTCTTTCACTCTGGTGCCTCCCTTCTTATTCCTCCCATGAATATTTTGTTCCCTCTTCTAAGTGCTAAAGCATTAAAACTTTGGCCTTCCTTCTTGTTAAGCTTCATATAGTCTGTGAGTTATATCATGGGCATTCTGAAATTTTGGACTAATATCCATTTATCAATAAGTATATACCATGTGTGTCCTTTTGGACTCACTCAGGATGATATTTCTAGTTCCATCCATTTGCCTGCCAAATTCATGAAGTCCTTGTTTTTAAATAGCTGAGTAATATTCCATTGTGTAAATTTATCACATTTTCTACATCCATTCATTCATTTAGGGACACCTGAGTTGTTTCCAGCTTCTGGCTGTTGTAAATAAGGCTTTTGTGAATATAGTAGAGCATATGTCCTTGTGATATAATACAGCATCTTTTGGGTATATGCTCAGTAGTGGTAGAGCTGGGTAGTTAGGTAGAACTATTTCCAATTTTCTTAGGAACCACCAGATTGACTCCCAAAGTGGTTGTGCCAGCTTTCAGTCCCTTTAATCTTTTATCATAGCCTATCATGCATGGTGGCTATTCCACACAATTTACTTAATTGTGTGGTTAATCTTTCCCAATTTTACATACCTCATTTCTAATCTTACTTAGTTGATTATAAACACATTGTTATTTTTTGTTTGTTTGTTTGTTTTGATCTTTTTTAAACAGGGTTTCTCTGTGTAGCCTTGGATGTCCTGGAACTCGATCTGTAGATGAACCTGTCTTTCATCTTGTAGAGATCTATCTACTTCTGCCTCCCAAGACCTGGGATTAAAGGCCTTCACTTCTACTCTCCAGCTAAATAAATTAACAAAGTATATCTGTGTTTTCTTTTGTTTATTTCTTAGCTTAAACATACGAAAAATATTTTTAGTAGGTGATAAAGACACAGCTCAGAAGTTTAGAGCATTGGCTGCTCTTCAGAGGACCTGGGTTTCATTCCAAATATTCATATGGCTGCTCACAACTGTCCTAATTATAATCCCATGGGATTATGATTTGTATGTACATCTACAAAATCCTCTATTTTGTAGATGTACATACAAAGTAGCTACATGTATATTAAATAAATAAATAAATAAGAAACTATGTTTTAAAATATCTAGCTATGATGTAAAGTTCAAACTCTCTTACTTTCTCCAAACTCTTATATATATATGATTTCATCAATTTCACAATTAAATTTTCCTCATTATAATTTTTAATTTCTCTCTTAAGTGTTTTTCTTAGGATACACAATATTTTTTACAATAAGTGGTTACTTTTGGAAAAAGAAGACCAACAGGAGGAAAGAAAGACAGAGAGTAATGAGAGTAAATATAGATCAAAATATGTAATCTACCATCATCATGTACAAAATTTACATCAATTGTCATTTTCGTTTAAACATAGGACTATCCACTAAAATGTTTAAAGTGAAGTTCTGCCATTGGAAATATGATATAATTGTTACCACACTTGAAATTGCAGGGTCAATCTCAAATTAAAAAAAGACTGTTGAACGGGTTATTTTGGAGAATAATTTTTAGTGTTCTTTCAGAGTTCTCATCAAATTTCCTTTAAAAAATGGCTTTCGTGAGATTTGGGATGAGTCTCACATGCATCACTGAAGTTTAAGGAGACAAATGTCTAAGGTTCATTAGAGAACAACTATTCTAGCAACCATATTTTTCAACTTTTTCTTTCTTCCTGAAAGTCTGTCTGTACTACTGTGCCTGAGTTCCTTCGCAGAAGGCTGTTTTTCTTATCATCTACAATGTAGAGGGAGTTAATTGCAAGAGTTGCAGACTATGATATTCATCTCTCCTCTCCTCCTTCTATTTTTTCTGCTCATTTGCTGGTACTCTATTGCTAACTCTGCAGCCTCCCAAGCACCTCCCCTTTTCTCCTCCTGTTTTTCCATCCCCATCTGTGTAAGCCATACACTTAGATTTCTTTAATTGCAAAGTTGAATTTTTTTCTTAAAACTATATTTTGAACTATGAAATGAGCACAATAATACTTTCATTTTAACAGAATTACTCAAATTTAAGGGTTGACTTTTATATATTCATCAATAGGGGGGAAATTTTGCTTGATATATTTGAAGGGTATAAAAATTATACTAATGAAACTCTGTCAGAGTATCATAAAATTGTATCTCTCTGCACCGTTGAAGTAAATCTTCAGTCAAAACTTTTTAGATATATATTAACTGTAGACCATGAAGACAAAAGAACTCA
This sequence comes from Arvicanthis niloticus, assembly GCF_011762505.2. Classification (NCBI taxonomy): domain Eukaryota; kingdom Metazoa; phylum Chordata; class Mammalia; order Rodentia; family Muridae; genus Arvicanthis; species Arvicanthis niloticus. Next base: position 21,306,537 of record NC_047676.1, read on the forward strand.
GTTGAAACATAGTAATTTGATATTGTTGTAGCTTTTATTTTTTTCCATTCTGTTCAACCTTGTCAGCTTGATTGAACCAAGATATTTTAGATTTCTACAGTATTTATCTAATGTGATTATATTTCCAGAAGCCATTAGATTATAAGCATACTGACCTAATAAAAGGCTTAGTCTACTCATGAATTTGTAGTGTCTACAGACTATTGAAAGTGGGAAAGTTGCTATTATGATAGTTGGATGAGGTGGATAGCTGTGTCATGCCTTTGAATTCTCTATCTGGAAATGGTTCAATATTGTCATTCCTCTGTGCTTTCTGTTCACCATTGAATGTTATTCTTCTTGTCCCCCTTTTTCTTTCCATCACATTTTGTTTCACCACAACACATAAGCAATGAAATCAAGAAAAAAAATCTCTGAATCCATGAGCTCAGCTAAAACTTTCCTTGTTCATACTGTTTCTCTACAATATTTGTCACAGGCACACAAAGGCAAAGAGAAGACTTCCTCTCTACACTAAAAATGTAATCTACCTGGACAGGTCAGAAGTATCAACTTCCAGGCATAGAAAGAAATAACATGTGTGCACTGATGTCTACAGGACATGACTAAGGCATGAGAGACTATGGCTTACATAGGAATAACTGACATGACAATAAAATCAGAGATATTGTACTTGTGATAAATTTAATATTTTAAAACTGATATTCAGTGGTATAATTTTCACATTTCATGTGAACATGAGGTTGCATTGGTATTTCTGCACCGTTCTTTTTATGAGAGAGTTTAATCTCTCATCATAGAACAACTGAGTTAGATCATTAGATCTACACTGTTTCTGAATCCTCATGAGTCTATTGCCTTTGTATTCACAGTAAAGAAAGAGGAAGAAAGAACTGTATTCCACACGTTGATCTGATTGTACAATGGCATTCTAATAAATGCAGTCATTGGATGTATAAACAATTAGGTGTCAGTGTGTTTTAGACAGGGCATTTATTGTGTGTGCACATACCTTAAGCTGAATGTGTTATGTGCAATTTTGACTTCTACTCATTTTTTTCTGTTTTCAACCTTATAGAGAAATGATAAGCTGCGAGCAATAATGGCCACTTTTCAAATACATGAATTATATTCTACATAATGTTATAAATTTGCAAAACACTGTTCCCAAACTATTTATGTAGCATAACTCTGCTACATGGAAACCTGCAACTTGTCCATTTTATCAGAAATCACCTAAGCAGTGTAAATTAGCCCTACCAGCCTGGAGAACTTCTAGAATGAATTTAATTGGAACAAAACCAGAATTTAATAAATAGTGGGGCTTTTTCATCCTACTGTATATATCAAAGGAAAAAAAGTGTTTTAAGGGCAGTTCATTGAAAAATTGAACAATATTTATACTTACCTAAACATCACAAGGAGGAAAATGATAGAATTTCTAGGAAAAAAATAGTTGAGATGTGTTTTCAGATAGAAATTGCTAAGTATGAATAATTTCACCAAAATGTCATCAATAACTACTTCCCCTTAGGACCAAATTGGATTATATTACCTAAATAAAATAATATTCTTATTTTGTATGTGTGAGATAATTAATAGTTAGTCTGAATTCATTTTTCCACTAACTACATTATTTTGTTTATACTGTTAATTACTTACTTCTAAATTAAAAGGCTTGGTTAACTTTTATTATAGTAATGTGAGAAATGTTGTAACGTTAAGCTGCAAGAGAAAAAGCCAGCAATTATCCAGTTCCTTTAAAATGATCAAAGTTGTTTTCTCTTTTAAGTATTAAGTTTAGATCACTATTTCTATGGGCTTACTACTTTTAAAAAAACCATGACTCTACCTTTGTAATCCTAATAAATATTTGTAGTCAAGTTTTTTGGTTATAAATTTATATATTTAATTTACTCTAATACTATTTCCTTCTTTGGACTTCATAGAGAAACGCAGTGGGCTTTGGAGTTAATTTAAAATAAGCAAAGTAAAATCTGGGATATCCTTCTCGTAAATATTTTTTTGATTATTACCTTGTCTACATCAGCAGAGTTTAGATACCAACTGATGGGAAGAATAACCAATTCATTGTTCATTAACTATTCACATGTAACAAGTTAGTTCATGTGTCTGCTCCTATTCTTTCATTTCTATAACATAAATAATACCACCAAGCTTGAAGAAGCCCAGAATAGTAACAAAGCTTTACAACACACTCAGTACCTACTACTCAGTACTTTACAATAAAATTATAAACACCTTGAGATGAATCAAGCAATGAAATTAGATATGATTTTTATTTTCTCCTTGTCCAAAGTGTCTATTGTTTATCAGGTATAGAAAAACAATTAAGCTTGTATATTTTAAGACTTTACACAATTTTTGATAATTATGTATTTATTAATACAAAAAAAGTCAAAATGTGACTCAAAGTAATTGAAATGGCATGTTTGTTAAACAATATACTAACTGAATCTTATTGAATTTGACCATTGCCACTCTAAAGTTTAACCTCCCTAAATCAGATTTACAGAGTAAGAAAGTAGAATTGATAAGATAGACTCTTTGCTTATTACTTGTTGAATAAACAAGACAATGTGCCAAAATCCTTTGCATGATACTTAGAAACTGACAAATGTATTGTAGGTATTATTATCAGTGTTGTTATTATTGTTGTTGTTGTTGATGATGATGATGATGTTATCATTATTAATCTTTTGACAAGTCATTGCAGTGGAGAGTTATTCTGTGCTGCAATTACATCAAGAACCTAGATTAACTAGGTCTAGTTGATCCTCTTGTTATTTTAACTTTCATTAACTTCTAACATGCTTGTTTACTCCATACCCTTTTATAACCCATCTGTGCTCACATGTTTATGACTACAATGAATGTCAACTGGTGATTCATTCAAGTGATTTAGAGAAAAAGTTCTTTAAATATAAAATTCAGTAAGGTTATTTTCTCCTTTATCATTTTTCATGTTGTTCTTACACAACACAGAAGATATTTTTAAAAGGGACAGCACACAGTTACCCTTCATAATCACAATGTCCTTATGAGGTCTTCCTTATTTGGATGATTTTATTCATTTGTTTATTTTTGGCTTTAAATCATAGAGAAATACTTTTTTGAGCATTGGTTCTCTAACACAATAAAACAGTGATTTTGAACTTTCCTAATGCTGTGACCTTTTAATACAGTTTATATGGTGACTACAACCATAAAATTATTTTTTGTTACTTAATAACTATATTAGGTGCTGCTATGGATTGTAATATGCAATTGTAATATTTTATATACAATTTTAAATACAAAATTGTAAATACAAAATTGTAATACAATTATATATAATTGTAGTCTACAACCCTGTCAATGTGTTCTTCTACCCCCAAAGTGATCGGCATCACAGGTTGATGACCACTGCACTAAGCACAGTTGTCTAGAGTTCTTGGAGTTTCTTTACGCTCATTTTTTATTTTTACATAGTTTTCTCACTAACAAAAAATAAGCAAGTGGGCTGTGACCTTATTATTCCTGCTCAATAATTGTTCTTATTCAACATAGTTTCTTTGAAAATAATCAGATTTGTCTCCGCATTGAGGTTTCTTTCTATTAAACACATTTTGATTTTTATGTGTGTGTATGTTAATTTATTTGTTACTATCATTATAAAGAAAAATTCCTCTCGAGTATTTATCATTCAGATATATATCAGATAATTCTGAGTATAGACATGTACTGTGAACAAAAAAAAAAAAAAAGAGGTAACTAGAGTGTGGTCCCTGGACACAGCAGTAGATCACAGTCTATGAATTTATAGGAATTGTGTACATGCTATATAGTAAGTTCATGTGTGGATCCCAGCCATTGGAACAAGAAGCTGTGAAGTTGAATTTGACATGGAGACCCCAAGATCTTAAAGATGCCTGAACCATGGGATACCTGCCAAGGAAAGCTGCTAACACACAGTGGAACCAGCCCAGGAAAAAGATGTTCATTGTGGTCAAGAAAAATGAAAAAGGAGTAGGTATTTGAAGACTGCTCTGGCATCAGACATGGAGATTGGAATTTACCCAGCAAGTTTCCTGTCTTTCAGGATTAAAGTTAAGTGATCAGATGAATCTCAGAAGTGACTTTGAACTTTGGACTTTTAGCATTATTGAGACTGCTATGAGGGTTGAATGCACTAAATGTACTTTTTAAGTATGCTATGGCTAGGTATGACCGCATAGACTCATGTGATTGAATAAACCTATGGGGCCATGAAGCAGAATGTGATAGTTTGTATATGTGGTCTTGGGAGTGGCACTAGTAGGTATGGCTTTGTTAGAGTAGGTGTGGCCTTATTAAAGTAGGTGGGCATGGACTTTAAGACCCTTGTTTTAGCTTCCTGGATGCCAGTTTTTCTTCAGATGAAGATGGAGAACTCTTAGTTCCTCCTGCAACAGCCTGCCTGTATGCTACCATGCTCCCCCCTTGATGATAATGGACTGAACCTCTGAACCAGTGCCAATTAAATGTTGTTCTTGTAAGGCTTGCCTTGGTCATGGTGTCTGTTCACAGCAGTTAAACCCTAACCAAAACATGCTTCATCATGGTCCTTTCACATGTTTGCTACATCAAAACATCCTTTCAGCTGTATCTGCTTCAGAAAAACATTCTATCACTGTGTGCCCTAGCAAAAATGGCATTTGACATAACTGACTTTCCAAAAAAACTAGAAGTTTCCACTTCAATGTTATTCTCTGGTGGTTAACAATATCAAATTTGTGTTTCATCATTTTATAGACCATTCGAATTTTTTTCAACAGTATCTCATCATTTGTTTTTTTATTTATATTGAATTATTGGTTTATTTTGATATTAATGTGATTTGCATAGTTGATAAAACATGGGGTGCATTAATGAATGAGTTGCTAAATGAAATATTATACACATATGTTTATCTGTGTGAAAACTGTGTGGGTAAAATGTATCAGATATAGAAAAGATAAATACTGTCTCTTTACACTCAAGTATTGCTGATAAAATATATCTGTCTGAGTGTAGAATAGGGATAGTAAGAGCTGTGAACTGTGGCAATGGAGGGATACAGATGGAGAGACCTTCCACAACAAACTCCTAGGCCTAGTTATAAGAAAAAAGTTCTGAAGTGGTGTCAGACATAGGAGTGACAAGAATCCTTATATACTTTATGAAAAACTCTTTACTAAAATACAGGAGTGGGAACTCTCCAAATCCAAAGTGAACTGATGTGATAATTATGTTAATTTAATTGTTAATGTACAAATTGATTGAAATATTCTGCCACTTATAAATATATAAAAATGTTAAATGTATATCAGGTAAGTAAAAGTTTCAGTAGATGGTTAAGTTGATTCTCCTGATGCTATCTATAAACATTACATTCATATACTTGATGAGCACAGTATGTCTGGTTATAATAAAAACATAATTGAAATTATGTTCTATATGACCCTGTGCCCTCTCACATAAACACTGTATTTCAATGTGATTTTCTTCTTGATATATTTGAGAATCTAATGAGTCAAATACTGTTTAGGAGCTTAGTGAATATAAGTGACAATCTAGTTAAGGAAATATTGACCAAGTTTTGATTTTAATATCATAATCTCAAGTACTATATGCTTATCAGATCAACTCAGAATATAAAAATATAGTCAAACTTTGCCCCACAGTTTGTCATGGTCAATATTTTTCTTACTTTTTGTTATAACACTATCATGTGCTATTTCAATAAGTAGTAAAGTTTTTAAAACTTCAAATCAGTAGAAATGGTTTTTAGAATTATGATCCTAGCAAACATACTGACATACTCTAAGCCAGATGCAGTTATTCTCTGCCCTCTCTGATTAGAATAATGGAACAGCCTCATGATATTTCATTGTTCTAGATATAATCGAAGGATTTTAAAGTAATGATCAATATTTTCAACATCCCATGGGCTTACTCTGGGTCTTCCCCCACCCTGGGTGTTTAAGATAGGTTAGAGTAAAAGTTTTAGACATTCCCTCAGTATCATCCAGAAACAAAAGTTATGTCTGCTGTGCATTGAATGTGACTGAATTTCATTGACCTATTAGATCTTGAAGAAGTGACTTGCATAATTCTGACACTACAATTCATAAGGACTTAAATAATTGCTCCTTCCCTATTGACCCTTTCTCTTCTTGAGCAAACCTGATTAGCCCTTTGAGGATAACAGATTATGCTCATCTGGAAAGTTGCTCTGAGCTATAAGCAGGTCTGCTTACCACAAAATAAATATAACTAACAAAACAGTCACAAGGTCAATGAAATACAGCTAAGATTTGTGTTGGCTTGATAGACAATAAAGGGTAATATATGGACCATGCTCTTGCATGGACACTGAGAAGTCAAAATTGCCAGTGCTCCTAAATAAATTTTTTGAAAATCAGAAATTTGGCACTTCAGATCTTTCATTTTCTCCAAAAGCTTCATCACACACAAATAACTTAAAGGTAGCCTATATTTTACTGGAAATAATCGCAAAAATATTTTAGTAATATGTATTATTTTTCATCTATATCTAATTCAGTAAAATCAAACATGCTATAGCCAAGACATTCAACATATTTCTGTGAAATTTTTTCAAAGAAAGCTGAGGAGATACAGTGTTTACCTTTTTCTGAATCACAAACACGGAACCAAAACTTCTATTTGCATCAATTCTTATGATGTTAATTTTCATAAGAAATTTAAAAGCTTAATTTATTATCTGTACGCTTAGATTTTTTTAAACCTACTATTAATAAGGGTTCTCAAACATTTCTTCCTCCTTTCTAACACATGGTTCAAAGGTAGGGGAGAAAACATAGTAAATAGGAAAAGTGGATGTGGACCTGAATTAAAATAGTTCTTTGAGACAATTCCAATCTCTGTTTGTTGGGATTCCAGTTGTGAATTTCAATAGCGTCAGGACACCAAACAACAGGAATCAGCAGTGGTGGGACAATCTAGCAGAAACCACAGGGTCTCTGCTGAATTGGCCTGAGTCAGCAGAAGTGACCAGGACCAGTGTGGGATGTCAGGAGTTCTCTAGCATGTCTCTCTGAACAAAGTAGAGATCAGAAGTGTGTCCTCCATTTCTGGATTGTAGTTCATTCCACATTAAATATCCAAACTATTTCTTGTTCAACTGCCAACAAAAACAATAAACTTAGCTAGGTGGAATCTTGCCCTGAGATCACCACTCCCTTAATCTCTTTTTCTCCTTAAATATAGCATTCAGCTTCGCTTCAATTCCTGGTGCCCCTTTAACACTTGAACAATATATCTTATAATTTTTCTTTCTAAGCTTGCTATGCTTGTTCAAAATTCTCTTCATGAAACTTAACCAGAGAACAAAGTCTGTGCTGGGTGTTTCTGAGACTTCCTTTGTCAATGCAATTAATCTGAGTCCTTTTACCATAGCTTCAGGCAGACTCTTCAGACAAGTGAAAAAAGTAGCCAAGTTCTTCACTAAAATATCACAAGAACAGTCTCTAAACCACATACTAACATTCCTTTCCTTTGAAAACTCTCAGAGCCCAGAGTTCAAATCATCTTCAGCACCAATGTCTTTCCTGTTTTTACTAGAAGAGACCATTAAGCCTCAGCTAAAGCATTTCACTACTTTCTAAATACAAAGTCCCAAAATCCACATCCCCCAAACAAAGCATGGTAAGGTCTATCACAGCAATAACCCAGTCTCTGGTACCAACTTCTGTCTTAGTTAGGGTTTTCCTGCTGTGAACAGATACCTTGACCAAGGCAAGTTTTATAGGGACAGCATTTATTTGGGGCTGGCTTTCTGGTTCAGTTGTTCAGTCCATTATCCTCAAGGGAAGAAAACTTATAATTTTCCTTTCTAAGCTTACTATGCCAGTTCAAAATGCTCTTCATGAGACTTAACCAGAGACACATGGCAGCTTCCACATAGGCTAATGCAAGAGGAGCTGAGAGTTCTACATCTTCATCTGTAGGCAAACTAGAAAAAAAAAAAAAAAACAAATTGACTTCCAGTCAGCTGGAAAGAGGTTAGTACAGCCTATGCCCACATTGAAACACCTACTTCAACAAGGCCACACCTATTCTAACAACACCACACCTTCTAGTAGTGTCACTCCCTGAGCCACACATATACAAACCATCACAAAGGAGTATAAATATGACCCCAAAGAGAGTAAGAGATGAGCACAGAACATTGGTTTGGTTTGCTCTGCCTTGCTATTCTTCACCAATGACATGCATGTATTGGTTCATGTTACATAGCTTTGTTGATCTTAACTATTGGTAATGTTGCCACTGAGAGATTCTTACTCAAGAATTGCTTCTGAGGTTCCAAGGCCTCACCTCAGGCTGGTTGGTGAGCCATGCTGTTTCTTCAGGATTGAACTACAGCTGCTGGTTCATGCCTAGTATTGAAAGAGTTAAAAATTTTTAAACCTTCCACAGATGGAGTCAAGAGTGCAGATCAGCGTGTTCTGCACTCTGGGTCCTAGGAAACTAGCTATCCACAAGACAAAATAAATGAGATAAGAGTTCAGAGCTGGGAGTTCAGGACAGCGTGACCAAGCGCTATGGGTACCAGGAACTAAAAACTGACCATAAGATAGATTGAATAGGGTTTGAGCTGAGAGTTCAAGTTAGCGAGCCTGTGCACCCTGGATACCAGGATCTTGGCTGGCCACAAGATAGATGGCTGATTACGTATAGGCTCTTAGAGAATAGCCTGTTCCTTGTACCCTGTCACAAACTAAATAATGGGCTGGGACTTTCCACAGGTGCTCTCCAATATCCCTCCCTTACTCCCCCTGGGTTGTGGTTCGCCCCCCACCAGTTGTGGTTTTGGACTTTAAATTCTCTCTGTCTCCAAAGCCCCAGAGTCAGACTCCACTGCCCCGGCTTGGGTCATGGGTTTTGACCTCAGTATACTGATTAAAATATGCCTCTTACTGATTACATCAAGTTCGGTGTCTTGTGAGTTAAATGGGTGGCTGCGAATTCTGGAGGCTTGGGTGAGGTCCTCCACTTGTGAGGGCCTTACATTTTCTGCTTGTCAACAAGACTGCTCTGTAGCTACTAAGTCATATTTGGTATTTGCTATGGGACTGAACTGCTGCCAAAGAATATCAAGATGACAACCCTAAGAACTATTGCTGAACAGGTTCACTTCCCCCATATCCTAATAACTTTTCTGTACAACTACATCTGCTGTGTAGTGAGCTAGAAGAAAGGTTGAACCCTTATTAAAAATAGGCCACAAAAAATGTACACCTACAGAGCATATTAATGTCTATACCAAAAAGTAGGTAGGTAATATCACCTGAGTTAGAAGGGATTTTATTAGAAAGACAAAAGAATAGTTATAGGGTAGAAACATAGACAAAAAGAACCATCACACACTACTGATGGGAATATAATTTAGACCAGAAGAAATGTGTGAATGTACCACAAAAGACAAAGCAGATAAACCATTTACTTCAGATCCTCATAGATAAACCTATGTGACTGTGTTTTACAGTGATTTTCACAGAGAAATTTATCCCTGTTTAAATTGCCTGTCAGAAGCTGCTCACATGATTAAAATGTGAGCATCTATCTACCTATCAATAAACTACCTACCTACCTACCTACCTACCTACCTACCTACCTACCTATTTATATAAATGTTAGCTTAGCTAGCTTTTCTTTGGCTTTCTTAACACACAAATAAAGCACTTGCTCTAAGAATGAATGTAGAAACACTTCATTAGAATGTTAGCAGCATCGTTTCTCCTCCTCTGTCTCCTGGAGTCATTGTATACACAGTTTTAGCTATGAGTCCCATAAAGAGTTGCAGAACTGAAAGTTTCTTCTTTTGTCTATGTTTTTTTATTCCATGAAAACTAATAAAGTTAGGCACTTTAAATATTTAAAAAACAAAACTTTCAAAAATGCAACCTAAATGAGGTAGTCAAGATAAACTGATAGAGAATAGCCACTTCTCTTACTGTTTAATGTTTCCCTTGCTACTCATTTTAGATGATTCAGAATGTATCATTAGAAGGACCATACATTCTTAGAAGGCACACAGACCCCTTCCTATGAGTATATCATCTGAAACTATTGTCATCTAGGTTTTTAGTGGATTATAATTTAATTTTTTGAGCTTGAATTTCCCCTACATGAATTTTATTTTAAGATACATTTTTTTAAAACTGCATGTTTTGTTCATGTACTGGCTTGTGGGGGCATGCTAAGATAAGATTTCTTTCTTTTTCTTCAGAACAGACATTCATATCCACTTGAAAATATAGTGTCCCTAAGGGATGTTAGTCTCTCTTCTAGCTCCAGGCTTTTCATTTTGATCACTTCCCTTTAATGACATGTTTTCTTGGTCCTTTCATAGGAAAAAATGTAAGTAGAATCTACAAATTATCTAAAATTCATGCTTGTGTACACAATGCACAATGAGTTTTTTCATAATATATGCAAAATTTTATCAAAAACATCTCTCAAAAACAAGTATAAATCTTTTTTTAAAATTCTATTGCTTTATTGGTGGTCTTCTGTTGACTGTTGATATACATATTTATTCAAAACTGAAAGATGAATAAAGAATGAAGAATGGATCTATAAGATGCTAAAAATAAAAAGAGATCACAATAATTAATTTGTAATGTATGAACTAACAGCAGGTACTTTATATCTATTAGTTCCAACTGAACTAACATATTTTTAAACATACCTTTTTAGATATTCTAAGCAGTCTTACACTTAACAAAGATTTGCATTTAAATAACTCTTAACATTGTTTCTAAATTATTTGTTATTCAGTGAACAAAACTAATGGTTATTGCATTGAAGTTTTAATGAGTAAAGGTTGAGAATATTTAATATAATTCTGTGATAATAAGTATGAGAGTAGATTAATAATGAAAAATGCAGAATTTGCTCTTTCATTATCGCTGGAAGGTTAAGGAATTAATTTTACAGACCATGAAATGGAAATAGCTTCCCCACTATTTTATTAACCAATACTTATAGCAGTCTAATCAACTCTTGTATTCAGATCACATCTATTTCTTAGTGGCACTAGACCAGCATTCCCATCAGTTCATTAGGTTAATATAATCCAATAAATAACATCCAAGTAAAAGCTAGATCATATTACATGATTATTTCTTGATAAGACACCATAGTTCATTAAGAAAATAATATCAACACTTCAAAAACCGAAACAAGTGTATATTAGTAGCCTACATTTTGTTTCTTTTCTAATTATGCAGCATGATATCATGTTGCATTCAGGAGGAAAGTAATCACCTTGAGTGTAGCTCAGTGGTAGAACATTTACTAGTGCTATGATGTATAAGGCCCTGGGTTCAATCTCTAGCAAACTAACATTAAAATAAAATAAATAAAACACAGTAAGTGTGCAACAGGAGATTAAGAATCTTTATGATGGATAGATGATAGATAGATAGATAGATAGATAGATAGATAGATAATAGATAGATTGATTGATTGAATAATGAGATATTCCAGAAGCTGGAAAGAAGAGAGGTAGGTGCCATATAGGTTTCCCTGGGCAGCAGCCATGGGATAGAAATCAATGTGCAGGAGAGAAGCAAGATGAGTCACCATATGAAATTTGGTCAAGAACAGCCAAGATGAACCATAGAAATTAGTAAGTAGTAACTGAAAGTTATCAGTAAGAAAGTGGATTCTAAGAGCATGGAGTGTAGGCAGTTGCCCAGCTATTGTGCTACTTAAGGTATATTAAAATATAAGGTTCTGTGTGGGCCTATTTTCCGGAAAAAGAAGAAGGAACTTCAGGGTGGGATTTTAAAATTATTTTTTACTACCAATATCAAGGAAAATTATATGGGAAGGTTTGGAAGGAGAAATAGGAAGAAATGATATAATTATATTTCTAACCTCAAAAATAAAAGAAATTTAAGTAGAGTAATTCTGAGACTGAAGACATAGCTCAATTTTTGTGGTGGTAAGAACTTTTCACCACAGGCTCATATGCATACATGCTTGATCATTAGGAAGTGGTGTTAGTTGACAGGAGTTAAAAAAACATGAGGGGGCGTAGCCTTGTCAAAGAACGTGTGACACTCAAGTTTGGTTTTGGAATTTCAAATGCTTAAGCCAGAACCAGTGTTTCTCTCTTTTCCTGCCTACTTGAAAACTCAGATAGAGAACTCTCAGCCACCTCCTTAAGCACCATGTCTACCTGCATGCTGTCATACTTCCCACCATGATGATAATGGACTAAACCTCTAATATTGTAAGCAATCTCAATTAAATGTGGTCTTTTACATGAATTACCTTGGTCATGGTGTCTCTTCACAATAAAACCCTGACAAGACAGTATTTAGGAGGACTTGCTGGTTTGGCAGAAAACCAGAGGTTGGTACCAGCACTCACAGCAGGCAGAATACAGCTACTGTAAACACACACACACACACACACACACACACAAAGAGACAGAGAGAGTGAAAGAGATAGAACACAGAGATACATATGTAAGTAAAATATTACAGTATTTATAAAATTGTCTTGGTGTGATCAATATATATAATTTGTGCAGAATCACCACAATATATTCCTGGAGTTCCCTTATTCAATTGTACTTTGAAAAATAAGGCTTCCCACCTGGGCTCGCCTAATGCAGAACCTACAGAGGTGAGTTATCAGCCTAGAGAAAAGAGCCCCATTGTTTGGTTCAGGACTTGCTCTTGACTATGGAGGAGCATTGAGGGATTGCAACAGCATCCTTCTTCCATGTGGAAACTTTCAGGACCCCATGACTAACCATCTTCGAACCCTGCTCCACCAAGCTTTTCGCACTTTGGTCTACCCAGGACACAGCATACAGGGGTGAGTTTCTGGCAGTCCCCTGAGCTCCATTTCTATCTCTTAGATGGATCTTAGATCCTGGTGCCCCCTGCAGAACTCCAAAAGCCTACTATCCCATGAAGGTCTTCAGAGGCCCCAAGAACTACCAGGTGAAACATTGCCATACCAATCCCTTGCCAAAATTTACCTGAGGTATACCAGCAGAGTCCCTGAACTCCATTGCTGTCTCATAGCACTTCCCACCTTCTTAAGAAGTCCTCCTGCCATCAAGATAATCCAGCCAACACCAGAAAAGAAATGAGCCTAAAGACCACAGAAGAATACAATCAACAAGACCCAGGACAATTTGGTACCACCAGAGTCCACTCTAGGAAACCTAGGAAAGAGAACAAGAACTAGAGACTTCAGCATCACCAACAAAATATAAGAGATAGACGAAATAATCTCAAGCATAAAAGATATACTAGAAGAAATTATTATATTGGTTAAGGAAAATTCAAAATCTAAAAAGTTCATAACACAAAACATTCAGAAAATTTGGGCCACTATGAAAAGAACAAACCTATGACTAATGGGGATAGCAAAAGCAGAAGATTCCAGAGCAAAGATCCAGAAAACATCTTCAACAAAATCATAGAAGAAAAATTTCCTAGCCTAAAGAAAGACATATATATATAGATATAGAAAAAAAATTTACTGAACCACGAGAAAATAGGACTGAAAAAGAAAATCCTCATGCAACATAATAATCAAAACACAAAACATATAGAACAAAGAATTTTAAAAGCTTCAATGGACAAAAGCCAAGGAGCATTTAAAGGTGGGCCTATCAGAATTACACTCAGTTTTTCAACTGATACTCTAAAAGCTAGAAGGGCCTTCTCAGAGGTCCTGCATGCCCTAAGAGACCACAGATATCAATCAAGACTACAATACTCAGCAAACTTTCAGTCACCATAGATGAAGAAACTATGATACCCCATGACAAAACTAATTTTAAGCAATATGTAGAGCTCTGTAGAGCTACTAACCCAGCTCTACAGAGGATACTAGTAGGAAAACTCAAACTCAATGAGGCTAACTATGTTCAAGAATACACATAAATACATAATTTTACACCATTCATACCAATAGAAGAGAAATATACACACACTACCAAGACACCATCATCAAAATAACAATGAAAATTATTGATCACTAATATCTTTCAACATCAATGAACTCAATTCCCCAGTAAAAACATAAATCTTAGTAGAATGAATGCATAAACAGAATCTAGCATCTATTGTATACAAGAAATATAGCTCAGTAACAAAAAGAGTCATTACCTCAATATAAAATGTTTTCCAGACAAACAGACCCAAGAAAAAAAGTAGTAGCAATGGTAATATCAAATGACATAAACTTTCAACTGAATGCAGTCAAAAGAGTCAGGGAAAAAAAAAACACTTTAAATTTACCAAAGGTAAATATTCACCAAAATGACATCTCAATTATAAACATCTATGCCCCATATGCAAGCACGCACACATTCATAAAAGAAACATTACCAAAACTGAAAACATACATGCAATCACACACATTAATAGTGGGATGCTTCAACACTCTACTCTCACTACCCAACAGGTCACTGAAACAGAAACTAAACAGAGAAATAACAAAACTAGCAGAGATTATGACTCAAATAAATCTAATAGATATCAATAGAACATTTCACCCAATCACAAAATAGTATAATTTCTTCTCAGTATGTTACAGAACTGTCTCCCAAATTGACCACATTACTGGTCACAAATCAAGGCTCCACAGATACAAGAAGATGGAAATAATCCCACAAATCTTATCAGATCACCATGGATTAAAGCTAGATTTCAACAGGAGAAAAAAAAAAAAAACAGAAAGCCTACCTATTCATGGAAACTGAACAATTCTTTAGTCAATGAACATTTGGTCAGAAAAGAAATAAGAAAGAAATTAAATATTTTCTAGAATTCAATGAAAATGAAGGCACAACATACCCAAACTTATGGGAGACTATGAAAGACATATGAAAGACAGAGATTCATAGCACTAAATGCCCTCATAAAGAAATTAGTCATTTCTCATATTAATGAATTAAAAGTTCATCTAAAGGCACTAGGAAAAATTAGGAAGCAAACATCCCAAGGAGGAGCAGATGACAAGAAATAATCATTCTCAGGGATGAAACTAATTCATTAGAAACAAGGAGAACAAAACCAAGGATTGGTTATTTGAGAATACAAGTAAGATAGACAAACCCTGATTCAAACTAACAAAAAGGCAGAGAGGCAGTAACCAAATTAACAAAATCAGAAATGAAAACGAAGACAGAACAACAGACACTGAGGAATTTCAAAGACTTACTAAGTCTTACTTCAAAAGCCTATACGCTACAAAATTGAAAAACGTAAATGCAACCGAAGATTTTCTAGACGTATACCAATTACTAAAGCTAATTCAAGACCACGTATACTATGTGAATAGTCCTTTGACTTCTAAAAATATATAGAAGCAGTCATTAAGTCTCCCAACCAAAGAAAGTTTTGGGTCAGATGGTTTTAGTACAGAATTCTACCTGACTTTTCAAAGAAGAGCTAATACTTCTTGAACTATTCCACAAAACAGTAACAAAAAGAACATTGCCAAAGTCACTCTAGGAGGCCATAATCACTCTGATACCTAAACAACACAAAGACTCAACAAAGAAAGAGAATTTCAAGCAAATGTCATCTATGAATGTTGATGCAAATATACTCAATATAATACTCAAAAACTGAATCCAAGAACACAAAAAAAGACATTATCCACTATGATCAAAACCAGGCCTGATGCCACGAGTGCAGGGTGATTCAATATATGAAAATCCTTCAATATAATCTTCCATAAAAATGAACTGAAAGAAAAAAAAAAAAAAAGATCATCATTTCTTTAGAAGCCAGAAATCTTTTTGACAATATCCAACAACGCTTTATGTTAAAAGTCTGGAGGGATCTGACATACAAGTTGCATAACCAAACACAATAAAGACAATATACAACAAATCAATGGCCAATATTAAATTAAATGGAGAGAAATATAAAGACGTGAAGAAGTTAGACACCAACCATCCAAATAACCCAGTTAAAGATAGGGTACAAAGATAAACAGAGAATTCCCAACAAAAGAGTCTTCTAATGGCTAAGAATCACCTAAAGAAATGTTCCATGTCCTAAGTCCATGATCATAGTTACATATTAGAGCCACTCGCTATATCATCTGGATCCTTTTTTCTTACTACTTACTGAGAGTTAATATCATTTAAGCAATTAGGCTAAAGTTATATAGTATGCATTAAAAACTTAAATAAATTAAACATGCCATAGTAAGGCATGTAATATGAGCTAGATAGTTTATTAAGTGTCAGTAACACAGACTATTACAGCCTGGCTGTTTACTCAATAGTTCAGCACATGCTTAGGATTAACAAAGGCTTGGTCTGTCAGACAATGTTTTGAGATAAAGAGAGAGAGAAGGAAAAAGCTTTAGCTTTGCAACCAAGGTTTTAATACCATTATCTTTAGAATCTTTAAGAGTACTAAATAGAACCAGAGCATATGATTTAGTATCAAGGACTATATGCAAATTTCCTTATCTTAACATTAAATATAAGAAAACTTCATATTTATTATTCATGAAAATATGTAATACTATGTTTAAAATGTTTTTCAATATTTTATTTACATATTTAGACATTTAAAAACTCTAAAAAAAATCATAGAGAAATAGCAAAACCTTATAAAATTATCTTGAGTACGATATAGTACAAGGAAAATGTGCTTAATTTTTCAATAAAATTTACAAACATTGATTCCTGTACTTTGATTTATTTTTCATGCTAACAATAAGGGTGAATTTATTAGTATTTTGTTTCTGTATATAAGCTCACATGATTCTGTTAAACAAAGACAAAATATTAGTTGAGGTGGAATTTCACTCTGTGGTATTTATGACCTCGTTTTAAAGAACTTGTGTCTCCAGTTCACATATATTAGGATTAATAGTTATTATTTAAATCGTAAAGTTTGTTTCACTTTTTTGGAGCCTGTGATGGTTTGAATATGATTTACCCAGGGAGTGGCACTATTTGCGGGTGTGGCCCTATTGGAGTAGGTATGGCCTTTTTGGAGGAAGTTTGTCATTGTGGGCATGGGCTTAAGGAGCTGAAAAGGGTTTGTGGCCCCATGGGGAGAACAACAATACCAACCAACCAGAGCTCCCAGGGTCTAAACCACCAGCCTGAGAGCACATAGGGAGGGATCCATGGTTCCAGCTGTATATGTAGAAGAGGCTGGCCTTGTTGGGCATAAGTGGGACAGGAAGTCCTTGGTCCTATGAAAGCTAAACACCCAGTGTGGGGAAATTTGATGGTGGGGAGGTGGGAGTGGGGGGGTGTTGAGTGAAGACACATTGTCATAGAAACAGGAGGAGGCGGAGTGGAATAGGTTCCTCGGTGGGGGGATGGGAAAAGGAGATCACATCTGAAATGTAAATCAAATATCCAATAATAATAATAAAAAAAAGACCCTCATCCTAGCTGCCTGGAAACCAGTCTTCTGTTTGCATTTGGAACAAAATGTTGAATTCTCAGCTCCTCCTGTGCCATGCTTTTCCAGGCACTGCCTTGCTCCTGTCTTGATGGTAATGGACTGAATTTCTGAACCTGTAAGCCAGCCCCAATTAAATCTTGTCCTTATAAGAGTTGGCTTGTTCACAGTGTCTGTTCACAGTAGTAAAACCCTAACTAAGGCAGATCCTATCTTCTTATGTATGAAACACATAATGGTCTATAGACAGATAAGATCACTGTTAGAGTTGGAAAATGAAAGACACTTCCTTTTTTGTGCTAATATTTTTTGAGATAGTATTTGGAATCCTTGAGCCAAAAACTGCAAAATCACATTAAGATCTTATATCATAGATGAAAGGGTCCTTGTCTGTCACAGCTTAGATGAAATTTTCAGTTTCAGAAGTGAGTAAATTTTCATAAATGGTAATATTTCTCTCTTTGGGGATCAAAGATGTTTTGTTTATAATACTACATGAATTTATAATATACGACCAAATAAAATTAATATAATATAATAAATATAATATAATTAATGATCTCTTTTAAATATTGAGGACTTTATCTAACTTTATCAAATATTTGTTACTTTTCAAAAAGACATGGGAAAATAATCAAGGTCTTATTATGTTTTAAAGAAAAAATAAGGAATATTTTGCTGAGATTATTTAAGCATTTTAGAAGACAAAGGAAAAAAACTAAATTTAAATATTTTATACAGTATCTTGAATGGTGTAGCATATATTTATTTTGAAATTGGAAAAGAGAAATAAGTTACTGAAGTTGCAGTTTTAAATAGTTTATCATCAAAGCCCTCACTAAGGAAGTGATTTTGGACATAAGATATGAAGGGAAGGTCAATTACTTTCACAGAGACCTTGTAAAACATTATTACAAGTAAAGTAACTCATTCATTCAATAGGAATATGAATGGCATTTCTGAAGAAATAGAAAGATACCAGAATATGTAACGAAAAAAGATTAAGGTAATAGAAGAAAGGCCTGCACAATGTGTGTGCCCCGGAAGCAGTTCCTTGGCCTGTGGCTACTGCCAGGTCTGGAACTGAGTTTGGGAGAGTTACCAGAGGCTCCTGGAGCTGCAGCTGCAGAAGCATTAGATAGTTTGCACTGTCAGGTTTTGATAACTTAAACAACCATTTCTACCAGACAAGTTACAGCATTGACCAGCAATTTCAGCAGTCCTATGACAATGGAGAAAGTAGAGGATCCTACAGCAAGCAATATGCTGCCTGTGACTACTCGCAGGAAGGTGGATTTGTCCCTGCAGACATGACAACAGACATACACTGGGCAGATTTACCAGCCAACTGAGGCCTATCCTCCAACTACACCTCAGCAATTTTGTGGAGACTGCAGTTCACCTCATTCTGCTTCACAGTAGCCAAAAGGAAGGAAGCAAAGGAGGTAGACAAGCCTTTTGTTCATTTGTACAGGACAGCTGTTTACAACAAAGTCACCTGAGTTGGCTAGCTCTGAGAGTTTGGGCTTAGACAGCTAAGAAGTATGAATTTTTTCCTGATCCTACAGCCTTTAATAAACATCTCTTTCTCCTTACAAATTAGAATCTTTTTGATAGATTTTTAGCAAGTGGAAAATCAACCACAAAGCTGATAATCTTTCTCAAAGACAACTCAGTTAGAGTTAAAGAAGAAACAAATTTTACTAAAAAATATTTTATTTTTCAAAGAAATTAGGAAAGATGATATATGGAATATAAAAATTCAAATTTCTCAGATATATGTATTCTTATTTCATCTCTAATTATCTCAACAGGTATCCCACTAATAATTTGACATTTTCACTCAGAGCTTTTAGAATTAACACATTTTTATTTGATTAGATGAATTTCATTCCACACTGCCAAATAGTAATGTTTGCTGTATCCTCAATATAAGTGCACTGACGTAAAGCTGAACAAAACAAAACAAAACAAAAAATTCCAATGTAGAACTATTTTGAGTTTGCACATGAAATATTTGATATTCCTATAAATTGTCTCATGAAATCTGTACTGAAATTCAGAGAGACAAGCAGTTTACAATCTACCTTACTTTAGAGATGAAATGTGAACAACCGTTTAGACATTAGTGTCAACTAAATCTGGACTGGTCACATGAATGCTTAATTCTTTCTCCACATATCCCAGAAAAAAGAAATCATTGAGCTTTTTGAGAAAAAAAAATTTAAAATCTCACAATTTCAGTATTACATTATCATTGTATAGAAGATTTGATATTTACTAATTTTTTCTCTATTAAAAAAAGGAACTAGAAGAAAGACCAGAATATTGATAGAAATCCAACTTGTAGGTTCTTAGAGGCCTTTATAAAGTCAGTCACTGCCAAAATAAAATTGTAATATTTCAACAAACAAATTCAACTCTGAGAACTATCCAAAGATAAAAATGAAGAAAATGAATTAACATCATGTTTTGAAGGAATTAAGTGGTAAAGGTGGAATTGAAAAACCATGAGAATGTTGAAAGTAAGTAATTTAGGTAAAAATTTTAGACTTTGGTTGTATCAGATGAAATAATGTGAAGTCCCTGTGATTCAAACACTGGTGATTCAAAATATATGCTAAAATATTACTTATGAGAGAAAGCAGAATGAAGAAAGTACAAGTTTTCTCAGGCTTATAGTTCACAAAATTAGTATAGAAATATTATTAATTAGCTGGTACTTCTATTAAGAGAGCAATTTACTATTTGGTAGTGTGGAATGAAATTCATCTAATCAAATAGAGATGTGTTAATTCCAAAAGCTCTGAGTGAAAATATCAAATGATTAGTGAAATACCTGTTGAGATAATTAGCGATGAAATAAGAATATATATATGAAAAAATTGAATTTTTATATTCCATATATCATCTAAAATATAAACAAAGACGTAGGTAGGTATGGTAACTTGGAGATTCCACATGAGCAATGTTGAATTAATTATTTAAAAATGGCCGCCAGTCATGCCGACTATCTAAGCTGTGGGCAGCTCTGCCTAGCTCAGCTGCCATGTTCTGTGGCTAGAGGCCACGTGTGCGCTGCAGCTAGAAACTGCCAGCCAGAAACACCAGCCCTGCCACTCATGAGATGCCAGCATGGGAGATGGCTCTGCCAACCCTCCATGCTGTCTCTGCAAGGCTGGGCATTGACCAGACCATCTTGCCATCTATGAGAGCCCAATAAGAAAATAAGACTCTAATGCTTTATATATTAATGTTCAATAACAATATGCCCATACAAAGAGAGTTGTTTCCCAATTAGCTAACCTAAATAAAAGTTATTACCCATGACTGCTCTCCATACCTGCATGGCTCTCCATTGCTCCTACATCTCTGCTCTCCCTACCTCCTCCTCTTCCTTTTCCTCTCTTTACTCCTCCTCTTTCTTTCTTTACTCCTCCTATCTTAGCTCCTTCTACAGAGCAACACAAGATTTCAATTTGAAAAAAAAGAGGTTAGAGTCTGTACTCCAGAATACTTGGCAATTTCATGTTCAAGAAAAGATACCTAGATAAATCTTCACTATTTTATTCCAAATGTTAATTATATGCACTCTACACAAAATCAATTTAAACATGTATTGTATCAGAATGGAAATGTAACTTGTGGTAGAACATGTGCATAATCTACACAAGGACTTTAGTTTAACTCCCTTGCACAACACTTAAAAAAATGTTGTATTGAGGCTTAAAAATTTGGTGTTAGATAATTGTCATAGTCCTCCCTAAAGAAGACTATTTCTCCTGCTCACTTCATCACTTCTTCCATGCCTGGAGTTCTTTGTGGATGTTTGAGAACTCCTGTGCTTTCTTTCAGCCCAAAAGCACACATGTAAGTAACATTATTATAAGACTAAGTAAAATGTTTTTATGTACTTAGAAATGTGTATTTATATGTGTGTACATGTGTAGCATGTGTATAACTGTAGGAGGAATGGTGGTGGCTACCTCTGCATAAATGTCAGGGGCTGCCAAGAGAAGGCAATTCCTGCATGAGGATCTAATTGAAGACAGCCTAAGAGACTAAGGATTGGTGATGCAAATAATACCAGCCAATTGGGAACTGCTGCTTGGAAGAGATGTTTGCTTGACACCAATGGGGCATGGATGGAGGGTAACAAGGGTCCCCCAAGGATTAATAAACAGACTTATAGCAAGGTTTATATAAGCTTACTGTGGCCTCTTCACCTGCTGCTTGAGTCTAAGTCATTGATTCCTAGACACCTCATCTCTAACCCCCAAGGGCAAGTAGGGTCCACAGCAGGCAGTCCATGGTACAGGCAACGTATAAAAATTTTAAAGTGCCCTGAATTTGAAAAAAGAATTAGGAAGGGTATACGGAGAGGATTGAATGAAGGAAAGGTAGCAGAAAAAATATCTAACTATGTTATAGTCTGAAAATTGAAGAAAATTATTTGTTCGTTTTTAAATTGATGCTAGAGGCTGGTAATCCTCAGCAAGCCAAATAACTTCCAGTTCTTCCATCTCTGCCCCCTCTCTGCCTCACTTCTCTGCCCCACATCATGAGCTCTCCTTTAAAAAGCTATGACCTTCAGCCAAGAAAACACATGAAATACTGTTTACACACCACTTAGTCCTCTAATTGCAGAATTACAGATTAAATTGCTTTCTTTATTATGATGTGTTACTCAAGCACACTTCTCTAGTTTTTGTCTGATGCATCCTGGAAGATGTCTAATAATGGGGAAATACACACTCAAATAAAAGTGAAATTTTCTAACCTAAAATAAAAACAGTTTTCTGTTTCTGAACCTATCTAATGAGTAGAAAGATTTCAAATATTTTTAAAAGTTCAATTATAATGTCTTTCATTATATTCAATACTTAATAGACATTATCTCTTTCTGATACAATGAGTCACTCTTTAAAACCTTCCAAAAATAACAACATAATAACAGGTAAGTGCCTTTCTTATAATATTGCAAATATTTGATACCTAAAATCTCCTAGTCACAAACTAGCCAAAATTGAATTTGACCCATATGAACTATGACTTTGTTAATGAAATTGTGACTAACTCAAGAAGGTGTGCAATTCTTGGCATGGAAAAGCAGTACAACTGCTCCATGACTTGTTATTTGGGATCCATACTCCAGAGAAGGCAGGAACAGCATCAGCTTGGTAGTCTTTCCTATCTAGAGAAATGTACCGGTTCATCTCCTCTCTTCACCACAGGCTTTAAAATGCCTGTCTTCCACTTTACAGACAGTTCCAATGTAATCATTCCTAAAAAAGCTTACTGCCACTTCTTGTCTTTAGCGCTTTCAAACATGGTCTCGATTTCTATGAACTTCAGTTTTCTTGAAAAAACTATTAATAAAAACAAATATTGATGCTTGTCAACATAAATTTTAATTTAATTTTATTAATTCAAAATATTTTGATCATACTCTTCACCTCCTCCAATTCTCTCAGACCCTTCCGACCTCCCAATTCACCAAACTTCATTTTCTTATCATTCCCTTAGAAAAACAGAAAGAAGACAAAGGGAACTTCAAAATTATCAAGATAAAGGGCATCAAAGCAAATAGATCAAAACAAAACCAGAAGCATACAAAATACATGAATTAATTTTAGCTATCTTATTATCCTGGACAAGAGGCTTGCTCTGGAATGTCATCAGTATGCCCAGTGACACTGCATTTTTTTTTTCCCTGCATGTATCAATTGGTAACAGTTTCTTAGGGGTTTGAGTTTTTATTTAATTTGCCTTCTCACTCCTGGGGCTTTGGGTAGTTTAAAACTGTAGAGATCAGTATACATTTTCAATAAATTGCCAGGAATCTAGAAAACATCCAATGAACTTTCTAACTAATTGTACACACAAGCACACACACACACACACACACACACTCACATATATACATACACTCATACACACACAGACACACACACACAAGATACTCACATATATACATACACTCATACACATACAGACACACAGACACACACACATTCATAATTGCCATGTCTCATTTAAAACAATTATTTATAAAATTATTGATATTTGGGGCTTTTTCTTATTTTAAAAACGTATGGCTTACACTTCATTTATTCAAATACAATGCATTGTTTGGTAAATCTTGCAAAAACTTAGTTTATTGTCCACAACCACATATATAATAATTTATATTTCAAATTGATTTCATGTTCTATCCATGAGTAGACATTAGTAGTTCAATAAGCATTTGTCCACATTTACATATTGAAACAGAAAAATCAAGAATTCATACCACATCCCACCCCTAGTCATATCTCACTGTACATCGATGGCCTCTGCAGTGACTGCTCAACTGCTTTTCCCTGAGTAAATCGTGTTTTACTCTCAGAGAGATAAAAAACACTTCTGTCGTGATATCAACTGCTCCGGGGAAGTAAATAAAATGAAATTTATTTTTATAAATATTAGTTTATTTCATAAAAATACAAAAATATAAATATACATTTATAAAAATATGAATGAATTAACACAAAGACATCTTTCCACTGAATAAATATGGCAGTAATAGTCACTCCTATTTCATTAGGTATATTTTTTTTTCATATTAATTTACAAAGCAGTTGCACAATGTTTAGTTTCATAGTATATGTGACTGACAGTTAAGAAAACATTTATAAAGTTCCTATACTAAGACAAGGCACAAAAAGCCTTTCAAGATTTTTTATTGATTATTAATGTGATATATTTTTTCCAAGCTTATTAGGCAAAGAGGGTGAACAGGTTATTATTACTGTTTTAAAATCTATATCATTCATACTCATTCACGGAAACTTACTGATTAAGCAAACCCTTACTAGGACAACACTTATGTATTGTTTAGAAAAAGGGATAACACAGGCCACTCAATCTGGTATCAAAGACAGTATTTTTACTAACATTAATCAAGTTGTACAGGACTCAGTCCCGGTCACTGTCATCACCCCCATACATTTCTGCAAGTTTTTTGAACCGAGGCCCCCAGTCGCTAAGGTAATCATAATCCTGGTTACAATCAGCTGTGAGAGATTCTAAGGAGCTGAGAGAATTGGCTACAGAATCATTTCCCTCATAGGCATAAGTAGCCAGGGAGTCGTACGGTGGTGCACTTGGGTCTGAGTCGTTTTCTTTCAATCTCCGGTGGATAAAATCTTGTACGTCAATATTTTCCCAGAGAGGTACAGTCCTTCTTATCTGAAAAATAGTTTCAGGCATGACATCTCTTCTAAGTTTACTGTCTTCTCTTGCTTCCGGGTTCCTTAATGTCCCGATGTCAAAAGCCTGGGTATCCTCCTCTCCACCACCTTCGTCGTTATAGGTCACAATATTGTCCCGGACGTCATCCTTTGATATGATCAGAGGCTCTTTTTTCCGTTGCCTCTTCAATGCAGCAAAGAGCACAATTAGAGCTATTGATAAGAAATTAAGAGATAGTGAGATTTCATGATTAGAGTTAATAAGCGTAATTATAACATATATGAAGCTTGGGTACTCATCTGGAGAAATGGGGTAACTATCCAGTTGGAACGATAGAGAGACACGTAGCAGCATTTGAGATAAATTAAAAACTAAAATAAAAATGTAAGAAATTAAAGAAATGACGCTCTTAAATTGTTACTAATTTACATTCCGAAGACTATAGACTGGCATTGAAAAATATATAATTACTATATCAGGTTAAGTAAAATTGACTGAAATGTTATCCTCACCAAATATATATTTACCTCAAGTTTAAGAAATTACTAATGGTTCAGTAGTCATCAAAGTGAATTTCACTTGAATAGTAAAACTTTGGTGTTATGTATGCAAATAATGTCTCATAAAGATGAATATAAAATACATTTATTATATATATTTATTATGCATACACACTATATATACAGAATTAAATAATATATATGAATATATAAACACTGATTTTGTCTTATTAAATATTGCACCAAGGCTTATTTAAATTTCTCTACTGGTATGGTCATCAATGTTTTCTGAAAAATATGAAATGCCACTCTAAGACCTGAATATAATTTTCAAACTTCTAGTCGTTTAACTTGTACTCACTAAAATATTTTTTATTGTATCCCAACATAACTAACAAAGATATACTCAAATTTGGGACTAAACTTAAATTTTTATATTATTTGCCTATTTTCTATTTTATTATTTGTGTTCTCTTCTATGGATGTAATTAAGTACTTCCACATTTATTAAAATTGCTCTATTCTCATTATAGCAGTTAAACTTAATGCATATATTTAACAAACATATTTTCCTAATAATTCAATAGGATGGTTAAATGCATGTTTAATTCTCTCTGTCTCTGTCTCTCTCTGTTCTGTCTCTTTGTCTCTCTCTCTCTCTCTCTCTCTCTCTCTCTCTCTCTCTTTCTCTCTCTTCTTGTATGTGTGTGTGTGTGTGGTCTGCAGGTTAACACTGAGGGTCTTTCTTAGTAACTGTTTACACTGTTTAGTGAGTCGGGGGTCTCTCTGATTACACTGGCTGTTCTTCAAGCTTTTGCCTGTCCCCCTCCTCACTATTTCCTTTAGAGTAGTTAAGGCTAAAGATATGCACACTCAGCATTTTCCCTGGGTATCAGATTTCTAAATCTATGTTTCTAATCTGTGTTTTGTATGAAAAATATTTTACCAACTGAATCAGCTCCTCAACTCCTATAAAATGCATGAATATTAAAGTGTCAGTATGATCTCCAAATCAATAAATATATGCTAGAAATCATGCCATCATCTCATTTATTCAAAAGACAAATTAATAGATCAGAATATGATAAAATATATTGTTAAAAATATTAAATAAGAAAAAATAATTAAATCAGGAAAAATCTCACAAATTTATTTAAACAGGAGAGAAACTGGAAAACTGTATTTCATTTATTATAGAAAATCTAATGTTCTGCCAAAATTATTTTTGAGGCAGTCTTGATTATGCATGTTTGTAATTCCAGCATTTTAGACCCCGGAGCAGTAAGCCTGGGCTGCTCACTGAGATATTGTCTCAAAGGACAGAATAGAAGACAGACAAAAAGCATAATTCATTGAAAATAAGAAAAAAAATTGTTCCAAACTTTCCATTGCTTTTGTTGAACTCTGATTTAACATTATTGGATGATACTATGTTTCTTTTTAGTGTTGGGTTTGGGCCTGTTAAAAAGCAATCTATCACTGAATTACATCTCCAGGCCCATTGTTAATCTCAAATAAAGTCCTCCAAAAAAAGAGTTTAGCAGATTTGCCCTTTATTCACGTTCATCTAGAAGGTATTAAAAATAAATGAAACACTCCTGTTTTGAAATATGTAAAACTATATATTTCAGTAAAAGAATATAAAATTAAGACTGAAATATTTTTAACATTCACTGAGCATGGGTAATGAACAATAAATGGAATTATTTTGCAATGTAAAATTAAATGAGAGGATTTTTTTTGCCTTCTATATGTTGTTCATAAATACTAGATAAGTAAACGTATCTGAAAGCTTCCCTAGATATGAATTTGTAATAGTTCAATTAAGTGGATCTTAGAGACATTTGTGTCTATTTTGCTCTCTGTTCTGATAGCTAAGAAATACCTACTTCATTTAATGGGCAGAAAATAAATATTTGGTATATGGCAATACAATTCAGGGTATTTGGAAAAGGCATCAGTATTTTCACCAATGTATGTTTAGAATTTATTATTTACTCATTATAGTTCTAATTACTGGAGCAGTATACATAAACAAAACAAAATCATAGACACATTTTACATTGTCATTTGACAGGTATTTTTAAACTTTATGAAATTTCTTTAGTTTGGTCATACACTATTTTACTATTCATTGCTTTATTATTACTGATTTTTATTACTTATTTTTGTTTTTCATAGAATTTAGTATTAAACTTAGAGCCTCTTACTGCTAAAATCTTTTGTTCCTGAGCTCCAAAATAAAAGATTCTTCTCAATGATGATATTATGATAATTAAACTCATACAATTCGCTACAGTGCCAGAAGTGTCTCTATGATCAAATTTACAAAATCCCTGCCCTAGATTTCAGTTCCACAGTCAATTTTAAAGGAGTTGCCAATCAGACAGTAATGGTGTCTTAAGTGTGTACCCCTGCCCCTTTCTAAATAGCCAGATGATGCTAACCAAAACAAATATTTTACATTCCCCTTTGACAAGCTCCTAGTAAAATTCTACAGTAATATCCGGCCAAAATGATTTTATCCAGAGAGCTTGAAGTGATTTATAGCGAAAAGAATCTAGGATACATGAGTATTAGATCATAAACTTGGCCAGCTCTCCTGCCCTAAGTGTAAGTATTTTGGATGAATATTTTATAGAAATAAGTTTTGGCATGGTTTACAGTGAAACAACTGTTTAATTGAATTAAATCCTTGCTGTGTTAGTGCAGGCTTAGGTAAAATGTGTGCTAACAGAAACATGATTGGAAAGCACTGAGCGTACCATCTGTGAGAACTCTCTCCAAGGGACACTGTCGTGTGTTTGTTGGTTTGCTTTGTATGTGTCTCATAATAGTTTTCTGAAGAATCTATCTTAAGGTGGTTATATTAATGCCTGATATATTCCCATATACTTTATATTATCAGCAAAGATGTTTTCAGTCTCGAAACATTCTTGGTTTTGAGTTTAGAATAGAGATTTAAGGGAGAAACATCCCTTAACTGGCCAGTAAATGCATTTTAGAAACATCCTTCAGGAGTTGGGGACACAGCTTGTTTCAGAAGAATGAGACCATGGGTTTTGATGCTCAGAAGACACATATGAGGCCAGACATGATAATACAGTCCCGTAATTCCAGTGTAGGAATTTGAGATGGGAGGTTCCCAGAGAGCTACTAACCAGCAAGTCTCACAAGTCTGTGAACTCCAGGTTTGGTGAGAATTTCAGTGTGAATACACAACTTGGAAAGTAATGGATCAAGACAGGCCTGCTAACCTCAGGCCTGAGCATATTATTGCATGTTAGTTGTGACATCTCCACCAGTACACACAGACATGCAAACACACAAGGAAAGGCTTCCACCTGCTTCCACTTGATGTATTATTTAACTATTGCCTACTTAAACAGATTTGGCTACTTGAACAGATTTGGTAGGATTACATTAATGATTACATCAAAGGTCATTAGATCCATGAGTGTAGCACTTGTGTTATTATAATTTTTTTAAAGATTTGTTTTATGTGAGTACAATGTTGGTCTTTTCTGTCATACTAGCAGAGGGCATTAGATCCCATTACAGTTAATTGTGAGCCATCATGCGGTTGATGGGAATTGAACTCAGTACCTTTGGAAGAGCAAATCACTGAGCCATCTCTCCAGCCCCGCGTTATTATATCTTTTTCTTTAAAGCCTTGCACAGCTATTCATTTCACACACACACACACACACACACACACACACACACACAAAGATAAGGGTGACATAGTTTTTCTCATTCACAATAATTTTAGTAAAATGTTAAGCGTGTGCAGTTTCATATGCAGTCCCTGGGCGATGGAAAAGACTGTGGGGAGAGGAGAAGCAAACAGAGAGATGTGCAGCTTACTAAGCAGGATGACGACACAAAGGAGAATTGCGATGAGCGCCCCTGTGCTCAGGCCTGCAGCAAGCATCAGGGCCTCCGCATTGCAGGACTGCATGTTCCCTTGGTTATCACACGCGCATACACGGATCGTGAGTGTGCCGGTGCTGCTTTGAATAGGATAATCATTGTCAAAGATTAAAACTGGCAGTAGGTAGGTGTTCATTTTGTTGCGGCTGTACCCATCTTTTCGAGTTACAATTCCTGCCGTATTATCTGAAGAGGAAAAATAAATTATTAGGGAAAAATCTTCATTTCTTCCCTCCCTCCTTCTCCCCTTTCTTTCTTCTTTGATCCCTTCCTCACAGTCTTACTTTCTCTGTTTTTTGTTTGTTTTGTTTTTTGATCTATAGTATCATGTAGCCCAAGCTATCTTCGACCGCACTGATGTAAACAATTGAACTTACTCTTGTTGTTTCTGAGATCACTTCCAAGGTACTGGGGCGACAAAAGGTACCACACCCTGCTTCATATTCAATTTCAATTCTTCTTCTTGAAAAAAAAATATATATTGTATAGTTTTATAAATGTTGTTTACCTTTATTGTCTACAATTGTGAAGTTTGGGTTTAGAGGAAATTCTGGCACTGGCTCAAAGAAGAACTTGTGTCCTCGGGGAGGATCGTCTTTGTCCATGACACTTATAGTTTGAATCAACTGAAACCAAAACACATCCATTAATTAAATCCTGAAAAATAGAAACAATACCTGTTAATTCATGATTGTTTTTTAAATAGGTACATTTTATGGGGGTCATGTCATTCTCAATTTACATTTTTATTTAATTAAAAATGTCAACTTATATATCTTTTTCAGAAAACCACGTTAATGGATCTAATAAAGTTTTATATAAGTTAACACTTAAGACTAAAAATTCTCTCTGAAGAGAAATGTATGGGGTCCTTCAGTGCATCATTTCCTACTTTCTGATGACCATCCTTTTTTAAGGAAAACTTGTTAACTCAATTAATATAATGCCATTGCTAAGTCCTGATGTTTCAACCTATTTTATTTGTACTTTATTAGGGTCTTGTTTATTAGAAAAAAAATTAAACAAAACATGTACATCTCCAGAAATCAAAAATAAGAAATAAAATATAAGAGGATTAATATCAATACCCACATATTTTTAACTGTCTTATTGAGAAATATTTTAAATTTTAAATTTAAACCAAAAAAATTAAATCACAGAAAACATTTAGATCACTATTCTTCTGAATTCCTTAATATAGCAAAACATGAAAAAACCACAATTACAACTGTTTAATACTGAAATATTTTATTCTTCATATATTAGTAAATGTAACTCAAAATCATATATAGCTCTATATGAATGCTTTTGTGGATGCTCTAAATTTATTTATTTTTCTATAGTCATGAGAAAAATCATTTTAGGAACTTAAATTTTGAAGATCACTGTGAGCACTTCGGTGAACGTAATGAAAGGAATGTAAGAACAGTACAGCAAATGTCAGGCAAGTGAAACAGTGATTCCTGTCTTCCTAAAGATACATGTTTATAAATGTAATAGAGTTACCTGGCCAGACTTTGCATTTTCACAAACAAATGTTTCATAGTACATGGCAAATTCCGGAGCATGATCATTTATATCAAGAATTCTGATGAAGACAGGAATTTGGCTACTTTGTTTTGGGTTATCTGCAATAAAAACTTCATGTGAGGTTTCAGGGCCATGCATGAAGGAAGCCTTAAAACTACAATCATCATCAGTAACTTAGTGGCTGACCCATAACCTGAAGTCTCTAGCCCATTCGGATGGATAAGAAGTATCTTAACTTTATTACTTTGTATAAAAATTAAGACATATTAAAAGGGGAAAATACAATGGAGAAAAACTAAGTAAAATAGAAAGTGACCATAAGCTCATGCATAATTTTTATCAGGCTAGGTGAAATTCAAATCCATAACTACACATAAAAGAATACAAAACTTTTCAAATTAATTATTTGTTAATCTTTAAATAAAAATTCCCAATAAATACTAGCAGCCTCTGACTCATTTACTTTCTTAGATGTTGCCAATATTGCAACAATTTCACAACAGTATATTATTGTCAGTTATTTATTAATTTGGTGAAACACAGATACACCTACAACTTACTTATCTCTGTGGCGGTAACAGTGATGTTATGCCAAGGAGATGATTCCCGATCTAGGGGTTTCAGAGTGAAGATAGAGCCATTTTCCGAGTGAATACTGAAAACTCGGTCCATATCAGTATGCCGGTCCACAGAGTATCTGACAGGAAAGAGACTTGTAACTTCAGTCTTCTCTAAAATTAAACATATCACTCTCCATCTCCTAAAGTTACGAGAAATTCTTAAATTGATCTGACAAAAATGGGAGTTGTAAGATGGTTAGTTTCTTGGGTTTGTTTGCTTGTTTGTTTTTGTTTTATCCAAATGGATTCATTATGGAAACAATTTGAGGCCCTAGCTGTTCCCTTGTGACTGTCATGTTTGTGAGTGTGTTTAGAGACATTACATGAGTATAATGGGTGATTGTGTAAACCTTAAAGTATTAAGTGCTTCTTGATTTCTTTATTTTTCATAGCCCATTATTAAACTAGTTCCAGAATAAACAGTCATATTAAAGGTGAAGGCCAGTAACAATGAGTACATTGAACTTCCTTGTAGAGCAGACAGAAAAAGGAAGCTCACCAAAGGAGAAAAATGGATCTCACTGTCACCTAGGACACTACTTATTTTTCTATGTGTCTTCCAAAAGGCTGTTGCAATCTGCTAAATTAGGGAGATTACAAATACTGTATATTTTATTGTAGCTATTTTTGTTGTTCTCTCTCTCTCTCTCTCTCTCTCTCTCTCTCTCTCTCTCTTCTGTGTGTGTGTGTGTGTGTGTGTGTGTGTGTGTGTGTGTGTGTGTGTATTGAAGTTTTATCTTCTTGTTTGGGTATTTGTTTTCAGACAGGGTGTCAGGTAGCCGAGGATACTCACTCACCAGGCTATCTATTGAAACCAAGTATTCTTGCCTTTGCTTTAAAATTATTGAAATTACTTATTGAGGTATATTTTTTGTATGTACCCCAGATGTCATCTAACATTTATTTTTCCTACAGACAGTGAACCCAGCATTGTGATCTTGGGTATTGCTATAGGATATATAAAGTGTGTTGGAAACTGAGTGTAATTTCAGGTCTTTTTTTTTTTCAGTTTATTTTTTTATTTTTATTTTATATTTTATTTGCATTTCAGATGCCATCCCCTTCCCCCATTTCTACTCCCTAGAAAACCCCTATCCCTTGCCCCTTTTCCTTTTTGCTTTTATACAATTTTTTTAAATGTTTATCAAAAACTTTATAAGTTTGATAATGCTCAATCAGAAGTGTAACCCAATACCCGACCTAGATATATAAACTATCTTTGACTGGTGGAGACACGTGAACGTCTGCCTCCATTCAGAGGACTATGCTCACAGTTAACCACTGATAGGATCAAGGGTTTCCCAATGGAGAACTTAGTGAGAAGACTGAAGGAACAGAAAGGGTTTGTGACCCCAGGAGGAGAGCAACAATACCAACCAATCAGAGCCCCCCAGGGTCTAAACCACCAGCCTGGGAGCACATAGGGAGGGACCCATGACTCCAGCAGTATATGTAGGGGAGGATGGCCTTCTCGGGCATAGGTGGGATAGGAGTTTCTTGGTCCCATAAAAAAAGAACACAGATTGGGGGTTGGGGGGTAATGAGAGGGTGGGGAGGGCATAGTGGGGGTGGGGGGTAGGTGCAGGCACTGTCTCATAGAAGCATGAGGAGGGGGGATGGGATAGGAGGTTTCTGGGTGGTGGGAGGAAGTGGGGTAAGGGGATAAAATCTGAAAGGTAAATATAATACCCAATTTAAAAAAGAGAGAGAGATTGAAAAAAGGAAAAAAAGGAGAAAAAAGAGAATTTCAGGTCTTTTAAGGACAATTTTTGTTTTGTGTGCATGCATGCTAATGCACTGCATGCATATGTGGCAATTTGGAGCCAAAAGAGAAGTGTGGATCCCCTGGAACAGGAGCTAGAGAAGATTAAAAGCTGCTAGGTTGATGCTGAGAACAGAACCCAGGTCCTCTGGAGAGGCAGTGTTCTCAACTATCAAGACATTTCTTGTCCCTGTAAAGTCAGTTCGTGGATTTACTTTTACCAGTTTAATGCAATGTATGGAGTACTTGTCAATTTTGACTCTAACTCAAAAGGCGATTTTTTTCAGTGTTTTCAGTGTTGCTACATTACAGTTTTTGAGACTCTGAGAAATATGAGCACCTATATCTGAGAATGAAAAAGGCTAAAAAATAATTACATAGCTGCATATTTATTTACTCCTTTGTTTATTTGTTGTTGTTTTAGTGTGGCTTGCAGACAGAATCACAGGGAGCCTGAATTTCCAATGAACTCTCTGTGTAGCTGAGGCACACCATAAAATTCCCATCTTACTAACGCTGATCTCCCAGGTTCTGGTATTATCTCTATATCTATGAGATGTTACTCCTAATTATTGAATAGATCATCTCAATCATCAATATGAACTTTCAAAGTATGGCTAAATGGGTGATAACATTATCTAACAATGTGCTGGTTTTATTTCCTTCCTTCATTTCTTTCTTTCTTTCTTTTTTTTTTTTTTTTTTTAATTTTTTTTTGAGACAGGGTTTCTCTGTGTAGCCCTAGCTGTCCTGGAACTCACTCTGTAGACCAGGCTGGCCTTGAACTCAGAAATCCACCTGCCTCTGCCTCCCAAGTGCTGGGATTAAAGGCGTGCGCCACCACTGCCTGGATGTTTTTATTTCAAATTCTGTGTCTTCCTTAATTTTATCAAGTGTTATTAAAATTAACTTGAAAGATAAAAATAAAACTTAGCTGTGAGGTCTGGTAAGTTAAATCAAAATGATATAAACAATATATTCGTATAGAATAAAACACAATTTACAATGTTTTCCAGATATTTGTCCCTTCCTTGGTGGGAAAGGCCAGTAGTTAGCCATTGTCTGATTATTTCTAAAATGATCTTGTGATGTTTTTCCCCCTACTTGTAATGATGGCCATGAAAAAAAAAAGACTTTTGTATGCATTATCTTTTTAATAGAGACTAATAAAAGGACTCTCCGATGAAAAACAATAGTTCTAATATAAAAGTCACAGACTGGATCACTTGTACCTTATAGGGGACCAAAAGTAGTTCTGAGCAGGCCAGAACTCTGCCTGCCAGGCCTCTTCTTCTGTTTACCCTTCAGTGGACATGCTTTTCAGGTTATGAATGCACAGAGGAGAATCATTTTGACAATTTGGTAATAAGCTCACTTTTTATCATTAACAGTGCAAACTCCCTGCTGTATTTTTAGATATTCCCCTCAGCGAAAATGATGTCCCATGAATTGTCAAAGCCCAAATATAATATTCTTTTTACATAGCAGCCAAGTTCTATTTTCAACACAGAATTAGAACATTCTGAGTTACCAATTAATAATAAATACACTGAATACCACAAATGACCAGGAAAAATGCATTAAACACTTAACACTGAAAGAATTTATTTCTGTGTCATGGAAAATGGTTTATAAAATCAACAGTATTTTATTGATTTGACTTCATTGAATTTTGAACAACTGTCTGAAACAGACTACAAAGCTTCTGTGGGAATGGTACCTGAATAGAAAGTATACTTTCATATGGGTGACATAAAAATCAAAATGTACACAGCATAATGCAACTGTAGACACTGTGCTCAAAAAATTCTGGTTTTCATTTTATGTTGTACAATCAAACATTAACCACATTAATAAAATCTTGTGTGGTTTTCAATACACAATACATAGAGGACCCAATTATAGACATGACAGTTAGTGGTTGTGTCACTATGTCAAATTCTACCTCATTTTATCTAGATAGTGTAGGTCAGTGTAGGCAGACTATGTCTTTCTGCTTTTGCTTCATAGGCTAATTCTTTGCAGAAATTTGTTTCTCTCAACTGTGTACAGGTAAAACCATTATGCTTATGGTTGAAACGGATGTTGACTATTTAGTGAAATAACTTATAGCTTCACAGAAAATAATAAAAATAATTTACATGAAATAATAGTTTTATTTTCTGAACAGCATTATTGTTTTCAGATAGACTGGGTTTTGGGGCATCCTTGGACTCCACAATGTATATGCTATACAGTCCAAAATGACTTCATCTTAGTTATCTCACGCTATAGTCACCTATAGTCTCAGGATTAAAGCTTCAATCACCACATCTGGCTAGATTTTTTTTTTTCACAACATAGTAAAAGAAGAAATCTGGGACACCTTCTGTGTATTGATCTTCTCATGGATTTGGTACAGCTCAAGTTGGAACGTGCAACCTTTACTGAAGCTTAACTCAATCCCTTGCCAATAAGTTTGTTTTACCTCTTACTTTTAATTGAAAGCAACTGAATTTCTTCTATTAAAAAAAAAATCATTGAACTTTAAAAATGCTGAACATAAAATAGGTGTGGATTGCAACAAGATGTTCTTACAAAAATGCATAAAATTATAACCAACCTTAGAAATTGAGAAATCCAGAATAACTAATGAGGTGAAGCAGAGATGGCAGCATCTGCTAACTGTGACAATAAATTCATATGGCCAGTAGCACATGTATTTAAGAAAATAAGTGCTGGGTTGTGGGTATAAAATAGTTCCTCAACTGTTCTTCAGAATGTGTTTCTGATGCTAATTTTATTCTCTCTGTTTTGGGGTTCAGATTTATTTTATTAATCTTTGTTGATTTGTTGCTGATTTTTCTCCCTGTTCACTGCAGATCTAAAGAAGGTCTCATTACGTTTTTCATTTCCATAGATTTTTGCTGCTATCTGTTTACTCGTTTTATTTGTTGGCAGGTTGGGTGATATAGTTGAAAGAACATCGTAATTCTGGAGGATTTAGGATTTAGAAACAACATCTGAATCTCCACCCCCCTCCCTGCAAAAAATCCAGAGTTTTGACAAGAACTGGAAACTTACAAATATATCATGCACACTCTATTGTCCGTCTTTTAAGCAGAAACATCCCTTTGAAATTTTATCCTCAGAAGTTACTATATTTAGAAAATATATTTACAAATATTCAAAATTACAAAGTTCATGAATAATGCATTACTTATAGTGCATTGTTAATATAGAAAATGTATGAAGACATTTAGAGATTGGAAAGCATCATTAACAGTATAACTGTATAAATAATGAGTCAATCATTTTAGAATATAGCAGAAAGCTATGGTATTTTACTGAAAAACAGTATTTAATAGAAAGGTGAAAATTTAATTGATAACGACTGGGTAGAGCATAAAATATTTTTTACTTGCTATAAAAATGGTCATATATGCAAAGGACATGTCAGCATACAACAAGAAAACTTACTCAACTATGTTCATAGCCGTTTTATGTATATTAGCCAGAAACTAGAAACAACTTAGGTGTCCCTCAACCAAAGAATGCATAAAGAAAATATGGTATATTTGCACAATGGTGTGTTACTTCACTGTTAACGACAACGATGTTATGAAATTTACAGGCAAATGGATGGAACTAGAAAGGATCATACTGAGTGAGGTAACCCAGACTCAGAGAAAAAAAACATTGTATGTACTCATATATAAGTGGATATTAGCTTTTAAGTATAACCATGCTACAATCTACAGAACCAGAGGAGCTAAATAAGAAAACATTCTCAAGTAGGAGGAGAGATAAATGTCAAAGTTAAAGGGAAATCGAATAAACATGGCGGGTCGTAGAGAGTCAGGAGAAAGGCAGAGGATGGGAACAGGGGGCATCAGTTTGGGGGATGATGGAGGGAGAGAGCACTGGCAAAGACAACTGGAATAGAGAGGAGCATTTCTGGGATGAGCTAGAATCCTGGTGCAAAGGAAACGCCCAGAAATATATGAGAGTGACCCTAGGCAAGACTCCTAGAAATGGAGACTATGAAGACTGAACCACCCATCTTCTGTAAGCAGAAAAGAATTCCAATGGAGGGACTGAGCTAACCCCCTAGCCACATAACTTTCAAACTACAATTTATCCTGCTACAGAATGATCTTGTGCCAAGGCCAGCATGGCTTTGGTGGGGACAGAGTAACTTGGATTCTGCTACCCAGTGTGACCCTCCAAGAGTGTTGATGGCTGCGGTGGGCATAAGGCTTGTTTGTGTAATAATGTACATATTTGCTGGAACCAGTACAAGCAATGGAGGACTCTTTCCTTCTTTGTAATATCTCACTGTTAAGGGTCAATGACTTCATGATAATCAGAAGCCACAGGAGTCCAGGAGTCAAGGGTGTGGATATGTCTCAGCAAAATGATAAGCATTGGGATCTTCAGGACAGGCCTTAAGCCTATGTAAAAGAACTCTAAACACAAGGGTTTGAAAATATATAATTTATCGAATATGCAGAAACTAAGAATGCAATATGAATTCTATGAGGGGCTTCAGGAATCTAAAGGAAAAGCAGCTGGGCTGTGAGCCAACTCATTAGACAACTACTAAGGAAGGAGAGAAAGAGATTCAGGGAGTGGTGATAAAGAAAAAGATTTAGGGAGTGGTGATTGCAGATCCTACCCAGCTAAGTTTTTGCTTGTGCTTACAAAGGCAAATGGATGTCTGAGTGCAAGATCTGCAGAGGACAGAACCCAGGCCAGGCTCAGGTGTAGTGGAAAAGGTGGAATTTCACAGCAGGGTCCCACCCAAGTAGCTTATCATTTGTGTTTAACAAAGGCAGACTGATCTCTGAACTCTTTTGCAATGTTAAAAGAAAATGTGTGCTTGCTGTCTTTTAAGAGTTAAAGGGCTGGGGTGTTGGGATGCTGATTCTTAAGATAATCAAAAGGAAACCTGGAGTAAATTACTGGATTGATATGTAAAATAAGACTGGACTAATGACCAGCAAGAGATGAGCTATCCAGAGAGTTTTCAGGATAAAAAGAAAGAACTGCTTGGAGAAATGATTCAAGCAAGCAGACATGAACAGAGATCTCTTAGAATAACAAGCAAACAGGATATAGACAGACAGATCTCTAGAGGGAAAGGTGAACACAGAATCACACTGGAAAAGCTGTATCAAGCAGAACATAGGTCATCAGCTTGGACCCATGATTTGACTTCTAGTTCTTTTCATTGCTCCCACACACCATTTTCTCAGAACCCTTCTGCAAGCCAAGGCTGGTCCTTGGAAATCTTGGGTAACTAATAACTAGTAGTGTTTAACTAATAACTAGTCCAGCTTGAGACTCATGCCATGAGTGGGAGCTCACCCTTGACATTGCCTGGAAGGTGAGGACACAGATGCTGGAGCTGAGCCAGAGACCTATTTTTGTGTTTATATAAGCATCTTTGTAGGTCACAAGACTATAAAGGAGATCATGAAGATGGTAATTGTCCACAAAACAGGTCATCTCAACTAGCTGAGTTTGAAGTCCTTCTCTGCTAACGACATCTTTTACTGAACAATTACATAGACCCAAGTATTTTTCAACCATTTGGAAAAATTTATCCGTACACTACTTTCTCTTTCTCATCAATTTTCTAGTCCTGCTGTTTCCAAATATCTGACTATCCAGTATAAATCTATTGGCCAAAGCCCATGGATAATGAACAATCACACATCTGGGCAGTTCTCCATTCAAACAAAATTTATGGCCATGTGTATTGCCAGTTTTGCCCACTATGAAATTTCTTCTCTCCAGTGTCCTTCAGAAATTTTTCAGAAATGAGCTATAGTTGTCCACTTATGGATGGCCTTATTCTTCATTTCTTTAGTCAACTGATCATAGGGCATACCCCATGAGGCTATGAGTGAATTCTGGGAGGCAGACACCACTGTCATGGGAGGAAAAACCTTAGACACTTGGGTTGCTTCTTCGTGTAACTTCCTTTTTCCTTCTGAAATTACTTATGTGTATATCATTTTCATTTGATAATAGATTGCAGCTTCACACATCCTACTTCATGGCTTTATTGGTCAGACAATACCTAGCTCAAGATCAAAAGCTCGGGATGTTCGACTCTGTTTAGCTGTTGTTTCTTGGAGGCCTACTCTTTTCTGAAGAGGAAATAAAGGAGAATCTGGGGGAGATTAGAGGTGCTAGTGGAAGCTAGGAGAAGTAGAAGGAGGGGAAACTGTGGCCAGGATGTATGGTATGAGACAAGAATGGATTTTCAATAAAAATGAAAAGCTTTGAATTTTGTTAAATTTATTATTCAACTGCTAATAGGCATATGTGTTAACAAAACCTCAAAATTTGTTGCTAACTCCTTTTCACTTGATTAACCAATATAATGTTATCAATATAGTGGAACAATATGATATATTTAAAATAAAAACAATCACAAAGACCCCCTCCAAACAATGTATATTACATGACTGATTAGCTAATATATCCTTGAGGTTAAAATGTAGAGGTATATTGCTGGCTTTTCAACTGAAAACATATGGGTTCTAGTGGTCTTTATGTCTAGGAACCAAGAAAAAAAATCATTCTCTAATTCAATAGCTGCATGTATATTGTGTATCAGAAATGTATTAATCTGCTCAAGTTACACCATCACATCTGGTACAGCAACTGCAACTGGAGTCACTGATTTATTGAGTCTCTTAGAGTCAACTGTCATTCTCCGTGATCAACATGTCTTCTGCACTGCTCAGGCCATGAGAAAAAAACAAAAATGATGTGAGAACCGACGAGTCCTTGATGAAGACACTGATGTTTTACTATTCCTCCAATGATACTTTTGATTCATTATTTTCCTAGTAGAGGCAAATCTAATAGCTTATTTTAACTTTTCCCAAAGTATTATGTAACATTGTACAGGTCAGGAACCAATATAGGAATTCTAGCACTTTCTAAAGATATCTATCCCAATTACACATTCTAAGGCTGAGGATATAACCACAGCGTTTGATTAAAGACACACTAGACCTACTGTGAATCACATTTCACAGAAAACTCTATTACTTATCTTAACCCTTTAAGCCTTTACTCTAATGGAGGGAGGGTATCATGATGTTTCTTGGGGTCTCCAGAAATCAGTCTCAATTTAGAACCAAGGTTCAATGGGTGCCACAAAGCCTGATTGTTTCCTCTTCCCCAGTGTACAATTATCTTTGAGAAAGTCCATTGGTTCCTTTGGGGAAGGACTGGAGAAAGGCTATCAGTAAAACTCTGAGGTATTTTATCAAGATCCTTCCTCAGGGAAGCCTGGCCATCATTTCATTCAAGTGATTCTGGGTCTTCAAATTGGCTCAAGTTTAAAACTTAGTCTACGTGATTGAGTTTTCTTTTGTCCATGATCCAATATAAGCTTTCTGTCATTTGCTTGTGAATGCTTTTGGTTATTCAAATCAAACAAAATGCAGTAGAATTCTTTGCTGTTTCATGCCTGGAAACATAGTGATTAATTAACCAGTAGCAAAGGGCTGTATGAGTCAATACCACCATAAAAAAACACCAAAATTGTCCTGCTCATTTTGGATCCTTATGAATATTTCTTTGACTATGCTATGCATTATAATAGCTATGATCATCTTGCCTTTGGCAATTCAGTACTGCCATGTGACCCAGCTACAGGCAAGTGGGAAAAGTTGAAGGGGGTTCGGTTGCAGGGACATGCATTAAACATATTACATTTAATTCATCTAGCTAGAAAGGAGCTTCTATGTCTCTAAGGTCTGTAACAAGGAAATGGGTGTCAAAGAAACTCTTCAAATATGTCGGTATCCCTTTTATCATTTTGTGTTCTATAGAATTACTGAAGGGCATGTGTTTTGGGCCTTCCCATTTTGAAGGATTAAGTTTTTCAGTGTATCCAGTCCAAAATTGCAGTTCCCCAAAGACTTAAAGACTTCACTTCACCAACACTAAACCAGGGGATATCTAGCATTTTCTTTTCAGGGATATCCAACTTTTTTTTTTTTAATTGGTTATTTCATTTATTTATATTTCAAATGTTATCTCCCTTCCCAGTTTCCCCTCCACAAACACCCTATCCCCTTCTCCTCCCCCTGTCTCTATGAGGGTGCTCCCCCATCCACCCACCCACCCACCCACTCTCACCTCAGTGCCCTAGCATTCCCCAACCCTGGGTCATCTAGCCTCCCATAGATAGGTTTCCCCTCCCATAGATGCCAGATAAGGCAATCCTCTACTACAATTGAATGCATGGGTCTTCTCATGTGTACTCTTTGGTTGGTGGTTTAGTCCCTGGGAGCTCTAGGGGGTCGGAGTTGGGGAGGGGAGTCTGGTTGGTTGGTATTGTTGTTTTTCTTATGGGTTGCAAACCCCTTCAGCTCTTTCAGTCCTTTCCCTACCTCCCCCGTTGAGGCCCCCACGCTTAGTCCAATGTTTGCCTGTGTGCATCTGCATCTATATTAATCAAGCTCTGGCAGACCCTTTCAAGGGACAGTAATACCAGGCTCCTGTCAGCAAGCACTTCTTGGCATCACCAAAAGTGTCTAGGTTTGGTGTCTGTATATGGGATCTATCCCCAGGTGGAGCAGTCTCTGGATAGTGTATCCTTCAGTCTCTGTTCCACTCTTTGTTCCAGTACTTCCTTTTGACAAGAGGAATTCTGGATTAATATTTTTGAGGTCGGTGTGTGGCCCCATCCCTCAACCGGGGTCCATGCTTATCCACTGGATATGATCTCTACAGGTTCTCCCTCCCCTTAGTTGGGTATTTTGGCTATTGTCCTCACTGTTAGATCCTAGGAACCTTTTGGATCCCTGGCAACTGGGAATTTCTAGTGGCTACCTCCAGTTTTTCCTCTCCCACTGCTATACCTTTACTTTCAAATTTCTGATTCTTTGTACTTTTCCCCCATCTCTTCCAGTATCTGAACCTGCTCTCCTTTTTACCCTCCCCCTCCTCTCACCCTCCCAGATCTTTCTCTCTTCCTCTACCTCCAGAGATTATTTCTTTCTATGCTTTCCCTCACCTTTAGCTGGCAATTCTGTTCCTTCACTGACATTAAAGCCTACTTCTTGGGGATTCCCATTCATATTGAAGGCCAGATGAGATATCTAGACTGTTGGACTGGACAATAATGGATGTCAGGAGCCATTATAGGATAAGCTAATAACTAGCAGGTGATCTTCCTGAGATGATGTGATTTGGATTATAATATAATCTGTGACAGATTCTTTCTCAAAAGCAAGGCCAAGGAGAATTCATTTTAGGAAAGATTCCTGCTATTAATATCCTCTTCCTGTTATTATTAAACATACATAACAATCACTATGTATTAGCCCACCCCTTTTGAACAGATCTCTGCAGATCTACAAAGATGTACTGTCTTTTAGTGATGCTATATAGACAAATAGATGATTTCTTAAGTCCAAATAATGTTCCTGTAAGAATTCCTAAAACTATTATCAGTGATTATTCAGTCCTTTTATAGTTGGACTGCTATTAGATCCTTTTCTAATAGTCAAAACTGCAATGAGAACTCTGCCAGTCTCCCATGTGTCACCAGTTAATTGCTGTAAGATAGTAGTAACCAGACTTTCTCTTACTCAGAGCACATACCAAGAGGTTGTACAAAAATTAATCAAAAGTCATAAAAAGGGAACTAACAATTTATTATAGGTGCTACGACAAAAGATAAAATATTGACTGTGTTTTTCTATACAAAACTTCACTAATAACTTAGTCATGATATTCAACTTTCACTGAACCTGTAGAGCTGTAACAGGTGATGTATATTTAGATAATTATTCCTATGGATATGCATGTAAACATTTTCTATTGTAAACTTTTATTTCAATTTCTGATTTAATATTTTTGTGAACTTGTGCTAAACATTTTAACATGTGATTATGTATTCTGAAAGATGTATAAATGCTGAGGACAAAGAGAGGAAGAGAGAATTTATTTTCCTTTTCCTGTTAAGACCCCCCAACCCCCCAGCTTAGAGAAGAATTTTTCCCTTTCCCCACTTAGGATCTTTCTGCTTTCCCCCTTAGATAGCTTTCATAGGAAACATTTTACAACTTAGTGTTAAATGCTGTAATCACTTTTCAATGTTCTTTTTGAAAGGTAGGTCCTTGCAATTCCTGCTGAGATAAAACAAAGACCACATTACTTAATCCTCAAAAGTTAGGCAACAGGTGTCAATTGCCTAAAAATGCAGCCTTTTACTCAGAAAGAGCAAGGAAGTTTATAGGATTTTTTTTTAGAAGTTTTCATCAGCATTTCAGTACAATTAGAAAGCTAGAATGTCCAGAGACCTTCAGACTTTAAAGCCACACAAGGTCCTACTCTGTGCCCCCTCCACAAGGCTCTCTCCCCAACTGGCAAATGGATACTTGAATATTCCTATCATAGAAAACCATTGTTGGCCTAGTTGATTCACAGCTTGTAAGCTTCTCAAATAAATCCCATATGTATGTACATATGTATGTGTGGTATGTATGTATGTATGTATGTATGTATATATGTATATATGCATATATGTATGTATATATGCATATATGTATGTATGTATGTATGTATGTATATGTGTGTGTATAATACCATACACACATATATATGTATAGTCACCATTTTTATTCTAGAGAACTCTGAATAATACACATGCTAAACTCATATATACTAAAATATAAATGAATTATTAAATAATTTCAGTATAAAAGTATTGTATATATGTCTCATATTTTCCATATCATCCCACACATACCCACTCCTCATCATTCATCTATATGAATCATTTACTCAGTTCCATTACAAATATATTTACATAGTTCTTTTTAAAAATTCTGAGTATTTTAAATCATAGTAAATATTGTTTAAACATCATAAATAATTTGGTTAAAGAGAAGAACATTTAGGAAAGTTTTAAAAAACCTTTCATGTGTAAAAATACATTGATACATTTAACATGATACCTTATGCTGAATACAATACAAATATGCATTAAGTATGTAAAAATTAAGCCAAATATCTGCAACCATGGCCTATGCTCATTTGTAACAGTGTTTATAGAGCAAAATGATTACTTGAATTCCATCACTAGCATCAATCTAAAAGCCAGGCACATAACTATAAATTCAGTACTATGTGGGTTGGGGACAGTTTATGATTCCTAGGACTTCCTGTACAGTTCATCTACACAAACTGGCAAAGTCCACATTCAATGAGAAATACCATCTCAAAAATGAGAGGAAAACAGATTGAGAAGTCAGAAACATGACATCGTCCTCCAGTTTCCACATGCATATATGTGCATATGTACCTAATATGCACATGCAAGACACCCCCCACCCCTCTCCCTGTATGTCCAAAATATGAGATTGGTTATTGATATTTTTGGTATTTACCTAGCTGACATTATAAAATCATTGTTATACTCTTTAGAATCTACTGATATTTGGAATTAATAGTAATTGAAGCTATTTGAAATGATATAATTTTAATTGTTTGATTAGCATTGAAAATGCGAATTACATCTTCAAATGTCAAAGAGTTTAATAATTATTTAAAATAAATTCTATATGGGCAAAATTGTTAAAGATTTAAATCAGAA
Source organism: Arvicanthis niloticus (assembly GCF_011762505.2). Lineage (NCBI taxonomy): Eukaryota > Metazoa > Chordata > Mammalia > Rodentia > Muridae > Arvicanthis > Arvicanthis niloticus. The sequence goes on from NC_047676.1 coordinate 21,351,215, forward strand.
GAAAAACTTGTTAACATATAATTTTAGACAAAGCATCTATAGATGATAAAATTGATAATAATTATTATGAAGTAATTGAATGAATAACACTATTTGTTAAATAATATTTCTAATCCTTAAAAAAATGTAACACTCAGAAGGGAGGGAGAGCAGAAGGAAGCCAGGAGAACAAGGCCTTCAAAATTAATTAAGCAAGGCACATATGAACTCATAAAGATGTAAACAAATCTATTTGTGTATTTCTTAATGGGAAGCTTATAAAAATATTTAAATTTCAGAAGCTCTACTTTCTTAAATGGTGAATCAACTGATCAAGTTTGGAAAATATTATACCTTACTAATTGATAATACTTTATTCTCTTTTTGTTGTTTTATATATTTTTAGAAACATTTTCTGTGGATATATGAACATAATTAATAAAGTTACCCATCAAAATTTGGATGTGTAAGCCTGCCAGTGGTGGTGTACTCCTTTAATTCCAGCACTTGGGAGGCAGAGGCAGGTGGATTTCTGAGTTTGACACCAGCCTGGTCTACAGAGTGAGTTTCAGGCCAGCCAGTGCTACACAGAGAATCCCTGCCTCGAAAAACAAAAACAAAAACAAAACAAAACAAAACAAAACAAGAATATGTAGTATTTTACTGTCTACTTTAACAGAGTATATTTCTATAATTATCTACAAAGAAGTTACTACAAATTTTCTCTTTCAGATATTTATTTCTAGATATTTATTGTACATATCTTAGTATAAATCAGCAGATATTTAGCTATTTACAGAATCCTTTGTATTTTTAAATGTATTTATTAAATAATAAATATATACATTGATTTGATTTAAAACATAGAGGCAATAAACATTAACAATTAAGAGATTAGAATTTGTGGATGAGTCCAAAATTGAAATCCTGTCTATATTTTTAGTTATTAGGTTTTTTGCCATAGAGTAATTACTTAAATACCCAGTGTTTTAGTATTATTACTCATGGTAAATTGTCATAATAGCATCTACCTTCTGCGGTTGTAAAACTCACGTGGTGTCTCATGCTTGAAGTAATCAGAAGAGAGCAGAGATAAAAAAATGTATCTTGAGGATGTATTCATAGCTGTGATCTAACATGCATAGTTATATGATTCAAGTTTTTACATACGTCTTAAAATGGATTGAATGTTTACACAAATAGCTACCCGCTTCTCAGGTACTCACTTTATTATGTTGTTCATGGCATCTGGGTCATATGCTGTGACTTGTCCGATGATGCTCCCCTCCTTCACATCCTCATCCACTTCCATCAAGTAAGAGAGCTTACTGAACACAGGAGGCTCGTCTACGTCTTCCACAGATATCTTAACCATGGCCGAGTCTTTGAAAGGTCCAAGGTGTAAGAATCGAGGATCAGGGTGGGTGTTACTTGCATCCACTCTTAAAGTGTACAACATTTTCTTTTCAAAATCTAAATTCTGAGTTTAAAGAAAGTAAGAAATGTTAGGATACATCTGAAGACAGCAATCGTTGACCATATGAATGTTTAAAAACCTTTTAAAATTTAATATCAAATATGGGTAAGTAACTATCCTAATTATAGCTTAATCATTTTTGAACAATGAACTAGTGCATTTGCTTTATGTTTATACAAGATAACTATTCTGGAATGCATAATAAACTGACATCCATTCGGTAACTCACTTCAATATTTCTAGGCCCAGTTAAATGAAATGTTATCTAAATCAATACTGATTAAATAGTAGCATTATTTAAGTTAAACATTATTAAAATCAGAAGACTGACTAAAACATATATCTAGAATAAATTCTATATTTCATCAACTTGAGCCTATATTAAAAGAAATAAAATAGTGAAACATAAAAATAATGTTAACTATATTGGTCTTCATCTTCTTACAGAGCATTCTTCAACATTCAACTAAAAATTAAGAAAATATATGCAAACAAGAACATCTTACATAGCAACGTCTGATATGTTGGCAGCTAATCCTCAGGTATGAGGTGTCAAGGTCAACTCTAGGTCTTAGTTCTTTATCTTTTTTCACTTATCTTACATAGACCACCAAACTTACAAGAAAATATTTGAGGAATGTATGACATATCAGTGATAGATCAGTGTTTATTGTTCATGCCACGGAGAAATACAAAGCAAACTCCCTTGAGTTTACTATGAGTCTGGTTCTTGTCTATTACAAGCCCAGCTATTTGAGCAGCAGCAGCAGCATAACTCTCAAGAACAACGTATCACTTATTTAAAGAGAAATCAGATTTTCTACTTCCTGTGGTTGATGGACAGCAAATAGAAGATGATGAAAAGTAGATCAAGAGTTGTTTTTCTCTGCACTGAAAAGTGAGAACAAACTAAAGAGCACTTAGTGAAAATAGAAAGACAGGCAAGAGAGACCTGTTTGACAGTTATGATCCCTTCCTGTGTATCTTTGTCAGTGATCACATCAAACATGTCTGATCCTTCTCCTTCTGAAATGCTGTACTCCAGCTCGGCATTCTCCCCTGTGTCAGGGTCATTGGCTTTTATCCTTCCAAGATGAGTTCCAAGAGGTGCAGACTCCAGAGAATTAAACTGATAAGTGCCTGCAAAGTAAATCATAGCTTCCTTCACTTTCAACATAGGATGATACAAATTTTCTATTTCCCTCTTAGTTAAAGTGATTTAACTTGAGAGACATTTTCATCATATTGAATTGTATGCTGTCAAAAGTTATAGAATCATGGAGTGGAAAACTAATGTATAGAAGGTGAACTTTCTCTGTACATGAGAAATATTAATTCCAGAAAGATTAAAAGAATGTCCAAAGTTTCTGAAAGAGCACACAGAAGCACGCTATAACAATCCAAACCATCTGGTGTAACAACCATGATAACCAATTGTTTGTTACTTGATTATGATTTTTGATATTGTAACCACACATTTTATACACATTTAAGTAAAAAAGCGAAGATGAGAATTTTAAATAATGAAGTTTTCATTATTTGAAATATTGTACCTTTATTCTTTTATTCTAAGTTCTAGAAAAAAATAATTTTCAAGCAGTAATTCCATTATTCTAGTTGTTTCTGCTTATATATTTTAGCTTTAATGTCTTTAAGTAGCATATTTTCCATGTTTAATACAGATCTATAGATACATCACAGTTCTTCTGTTTTGACAAACATCTCATTTACAAACTCTCTATAAATGTGTAAATAAGAAAATTGAAAATAACTAAAGAAATAAACTTAAACGTGGGTGCCAGGCATTTTATAAACCCAAAGGTTTTCTGTTGTGCTCTTTTTAGACCTTACAAAGAAGCAACTCAGGTAAATTATTTTCAGTAGACAGGCCAAAGAAAATTATCTTGCTGAGTTGTAAAAAAAGATAATACAAAACAGTCTCTCAGACTTCAAAGTCTAATCTTTTTCCAGTGATTTCTGTGGTTAGAAATGGCAGACTTTAAGTTTATCATGGGATTTCCCAAACTTTACTGTCAAGCCTTGGTCAGTAAAACAAGAAAAATTGTGATATTAATTAATTTACAATTTTATTTAGAGGAATTCATTTCATTATAACTGAAGTCAATTTAGTTGACTGACCAGCCCTCAGCATTTAGTCATTACTATAATGGACATAGAGCTTCTGCTAGTATCCTAATGGATAATAGAACAGTGTGATAATTCATCCAGGTATACACTTATTTTATATTTGAGAATCTGAATGGAACGTTTGCATGACAACTGGAAGAAATGTACTGATCTTCAGTGTTCAATAAATTTAATGACAATAAAATTAACACGTTGTTACATACTAGATGACTTCAATATTAATAAGATATTATCATCATCAAGTTTTCATGACTTTTAAAGTAAACCAAAAGGATATTAAAATGCTGCCAATTTAACCCACGTACATTGCTTTAAATATAGATCCTGTTTTCAGAGATGATAAACATCCAATCTGTGTTTTAAGATCCATTAAATAAAGGCTTATGATGTTGTTTATAAATTAGCTAAGAGTTGTGAACAGTGTAGACTTTGAATATAAACAGGCAGACTTTTGCGCCCACATCCCTACTCAGCGTGGTTAGAAGAAGGCTGGGACAGCAATCGTGACTGTGAGGACATCAGTTTGCAAAGCATTCTTGCTCATCAACAGCTAGAACACATTAAGTTGCAAGAGAACTTTGTTGTCTTGTTTTCTTCCATCTCTACTTGGTGATGTGTATCATCACTTATTACTTATAGGAAATTTTAACTGTTTCCTTTAAAGACATGTGCCTTGATTTGCTCATAGCAAAAGGACTAGAAGTGCAGACACTACAATCTATGGTAGTTCAGGTCAGTGTGTTTGAAAATATTCACATTACACTGTCAGGACAGACTTACTCTGTGGAAATCGAGGAGGATTGTTGTTGACATCTGTTAGGGTGATGTTCACTGTGGTGGTTCCAGAGAGGCCTCCCATCTGGCCGCCCATATCCTTAGCCTGAATAACAACTTGGTACTGCTCTCTGTTTTCTCTGCTCATGTCTGGCAATGCAGTTTTTATTATGCCTTTAAAAATTAAAAAAAAAAAAACATAAAGCATTTACTTTTGAAATCAAGATATACTTTTTAAAATCCATTTTACAGGGATTAGATGAAGAAAATGAGAATATCCACAATCAATTTAACTTAATTCCCCAAACAGAAAAGATTCTATTTTGTGCATTTTCTATTTTGATTGGCTGACTTTGCTTAATTTTCATACTCGTCATGTTCTTCAAGTTTGGAATATTTTCTTATTCTGAAAATTGTAATAATCCCTTTGAAATCTTGAAGTCTCTTAAATTTAACACCAATAAATAATAGTGAAAAGAGTTAAGCTCAAATAGGTTGTGTTAATATAAAGATGCTTGATTTTATTTTCATAAAATAAATATAGAAAGAAAACAGCTATATACAACTGACTGGATAGGTTTTAAAACAGAAAACAACCTAAACAAATGTGTATCAGGCTATTTTATATAAGATGAAATATACTGGGGAAGGCATCCATGTATTTACCTGATTCCGGGTCCACTGAAAAGTATGGCTGCCCTTGCAGTATGCTGTAGACCACTTTGGCACTGTTCCCATAGTTTGCATCATCTGCATCGGTGGCAGTCACTTGTATAACAGAGGTACCTGTTTCCAGCCCCACCAAAAGCAGAGGCATGTCAGTTCTTCTAAAGATTATCTATTTCAAAAACCATTTTCCCTCTCATTATTTTCTTAAAAGGAATTCTGGATTTACTCTTCACTATGGAATGTATGAAAATATATGACATATTTTATCACAGAGATTTATAGAAGTTAATGAATTAAAACCTTAATAAATAATAATATCATCGTGAAAAAAGTCCACACTAAATATAAACAAGTGTTTGATTAACACATTCATTGGTACATGGGAAAAGACACACTCAACATTTTGAAACCTGTTATTTTTTACATTAGTGAAGTAGGATTATATATACAACAAAACAAAGAGGTCTTACAATGAAGCAAACAAACAAAAATGTAATATAAATGCAAAATAGAGTCTTAGCAGGTTAGAAAGCCTGATTCAAACATCAGAGCTAAGCACACACACACAAGCACAAAAGATAAAAGAAGGGAAAATGAACTATAACTTTTCTGTGCACATAGAGTTCCACATTGACTGTCACTTGTAAATCCATAAATAGTAATGAAATATTAAGCTTTCTCAAAAGTTAACTTTTGATTTTCACATTTTATTTCCAACTTTTTTTCCCACTAAAATGAAAGTATTTAAATCATTAAATTATAAAGCTAAAAATAGTATTTTATTCTATTTTAACACTTCAATGTTTTTGTGAGGTTATTTTATTTCCTTTGGCCTTCTTTAGGGGCCCCTAAGCTTATTTAGGTTTGGTTAAATGGGTCAATAAAGAGATGAAAAGGACACACGGATGTGCAACTTCCTTTAGCCTGGAAAGCTCACGTGTTCTCTGCTGTCCTTCTCCACATTCATTAACTTAAGAATCCATGAGACTAATTCTCACCTTCCTAAGCATTAGGGATATCCTGTATCCCTATCCTGTATTAGGGATATCTTGTATCCCTAAGTATTAGGGATACAAGAGGAGAGCATGGTTTCAAGCACTCACTGGGAATAACAACCACCACCATCACAGCAACAGTCTTTTAAAATCAGAGAAATTAGACCTTTACATGTTAGACTTAAGTTTTGTTTTTCTTTGGAAGTATAAATTCTCTTCAGACGTGAAATTGCGGCATGCTATTCTATATCACCGTATGAAAACAAGCATTGTTTATAGCTTGTTATCTTTCCATAGGATGATAAAAGTAGGCTTAGCAGATTGGCAGGAGTTTATTTGTGTGTCTTCTGTCTGTGTGTGTCTCTGTGTGTGTCTTTGTATCTGTGTGTGTATCTCTGTGGTATGTGTGTGTGTGTCTTCTGTCTGTGAATGTCTCTGTGTGTGTCTGTGTATCTGTGTGTATTTGTCTGTGTGGTATGTGTGTCTGTCTGTCTGTGTGTCTTCTGTCTTTGTGTATCTCTGTGTGTCTGTGTCTGAGTCTGTGTGTCTTTGTATCTGTCTGTGTGTGTGTGTGTGTGTGTGTAAAGATAATTAATTTAAAAAAGAGGCCATGAATTTGAAAATGTGAAAGGAAGGTATACGGAAATGTTTTGAAGAAAAAAACCCAGCAAATAGAAGATGATGTGATCATATTATAATCTTAAGTGAATAAAAAAATATTTAAAACCATCAAGTAATGGAATGAAAGTTGAAAGTACATGACTGTGTGAATGTGTCTGATCAATTTTTCTAATAATCAAATATTTCTGTCATCTTAATCATGTTTATTATGTTTCTCAGTATGGATAAATCTATGGAAATATAAATAAGGCCAAAGTAATTTGCAAATTAACATATTAAAATGTTTTTCAAAACTTAGGGATATAACAATAATTCTGTTCAATTCAAAACTGATAATTACTTATCAACAACATAACTTTACATATATTTTCTTCTAAAACATAAGTACAGCAATTCTAAAATATGCATCTGAAGTAACTTAATGCTTGGGAAATATAGATCAATCCAGAAAATTATAACAGTCTAAACTTATAAGTTCAACATTGAAGAAATCCCATCTATGATATGTTACACGAGGGCTTTATGATCTCAAAAGCCTCCTGTCTTTTTTGATACATTAATTTTACATTATAAGAATAAAAACTTGAAGAGATAATAGAACCTCATTTTCCCCAAATAGGTGGGCTTACACAAAAATTCTCGGAGCATTTCTGTAAACAGACTATACCATTAAAAAGCATTTATATTGCACTGTCAGTGAAGATGTATAAAGATTTAGTTTTTTCTAATAGTTTCTTCAGTCAAACATGCATTATTATATTATTTAGAACTAATATTCAAGTGCGTAATGATAAATATAGAAAAAATGAATATCTTACATGGATATTTTATTTAATAATACTTCACTAATATTTTAAAACAATATGTATTTCTATTATAAAATGGAATCATTACACATTGATAAAATTAACCATTTAACGTGCATACAAGTAATAATTGTGTATAGTAAGGAATGGTTTTGAAATTGGTAGAATCTCGGAACTGTGAGAAATTACTGTTTTTAGTTTTCATGGAAGACTAGTAGAGAAAAATATAGAGATATAGAGCAAAAATTTGTGAATCCTAGAATGATGCTACAGGTTATCTGATCTTCATTCAGTTGTTAAATTCTTCTGAACTTCTAATTGACAGGACAGACTGTGAAGTCCTATCTCCCATATTTACTAATTAAGTTTATTTTGATGATTAAATGAGCCAGTTATGTAGAAGCAGTTTGTCAAATAGAGCAGTATCCTGTATCAGGTAATATTTAGAAAAGGCTGCAGCGCTGGCCAACTATCTAATTGGCTGATGGCTCTGCTTAGCTCTGACCACCATGTTCCACACTAGAAGTGGCCAAAAGCCATGCGTGCCACAGGTAGAAGTAGCCAGAGGCCAAACGTGCCACAACTAGACCCAGGAGATGCCAGCATGGCAGCTGGCTCTGCCAATTTATCATGCTGGCCCCACAAATTTCAGCTGAGCCCCTGATCATACCCGCTTTACTTGCCCATATAGAAGACTCTTAATGCTTAAAGATTATCCAATGGATTTATATATTTGGAAATGCTCAATTAACAAGATGCCCATGTAATTAGAATAGTTACCCAATATCTAACCTTTAGATATAAGTTGTTACCCAGGACTCCTCTCGACCCATCTGTCCTCCTCCACGGTTCTCTCCTTCTCCCTTTCTCTTCCTTCTTTTTCCCACTCTTCCACTCTTTGCTCCTCCCACATTAGCTCCTCCCCAATTACCTAGCTTTATTGCAAATACAATGTAGCAGCAGCAGGAAATTATCCTGCTACAGTTTCCTTTTTCAGTTTAATGTGAGAAGAGCTGCTGACATACTTCACTCCATCCCAGATCAGGCGGCAACGCATTTATTCTGAATGACAGAGCAGGTGCTGCTGTCCTCGGAATCAAATAACTTCACTCATTAATGATAATGAAAAGAAGACATGGCTGCAATAATGATTGAAATTATTTGGAAAGGAGATGTTTGACTAAAAGGAGAGTTTCTAGATGCAGCTCTGATTCTGAAAGGACACATGTAATCACGTGGTTGCAAATGTTTTAGTAAAAGTACAAGAGCAATCATGTTAAGCACATGGGTGAGTAGGTACCTACCAACTCCAGACATTTCGGGAACACTGGCTGTGTACAGGTCTTTAGTGAATTTGGGCTCATTGTCGTTGATATCATGGATTTTAATAATAAACTCAGATTCTGGCTCCACTTGTCGCCCGGTCTTCCTGTCTATAGCCTTGGCACGAAGAATGTACAGAGATTTTTCTTCTCTGTCTAGTTTCTTTGCAGCGTGAATATCTCCTGTATTTTCATCTATAACGAAGAGATTACCAGCACCATCTCCTGTCAAAATGTATTTTAAATTTCCATCTCCTTTATCTTGGTCGGTGTGAAGCTTCAAAGAGGTAAAACAAAAAAGAATAATTCTGTAAATACGTGGGTGGTTATTCCATTGAAAACAATTTGATATGTACTAATTTCTTCTCCCCATCATGCCATGTCAATAATAATCTGAACAAATACCTCAGATCAAGAGAAACAGGACATTTTGGATTTAAGTAATCTTAAAATATTAAACAAGTATAGCCAGTCATCATGAAATAATGGACTTAGAATAATTGATACTTGAGTTGCTTCAAAACATAGTGGTTAAAATATAATTTTGATTAGAATATTACCAAAATTTAAACCTCTATTGTAGTACAATGGAGAAAAATAAATTCATCTTCATTCTGGGTGTGGTATTTTTTTTTGTTTTGTTTTTGTTTTTGTTTTTGTTTTTGTTTTTCAAGACTTCATTCTAATTTATTTATTTATCTAAATAATTAAACACAAAAAATATAGAAAGGCATTATAATTCATTATAATGATTACTGTAGAATTAATTCTTTAACTAGTGTGGTACCTTCCCTATATTAGACTGTATAAACCTTGCTTCTATTAATGGAAACCAATCAGACAGAGAAAGAGTTTTAAAAGTTAAATCCTTTTCAATATGATTTTAAGAAACTACTTTTTCTATTACCATGTCCTGATTATGAGACATGATCTTTATAAACACTTTAAATTTCAAGTGATACACAACATGTGTCATATATTAAAGAAAAAATAATTAGTTCTAATTAATATCTATTTTATAAAGGTAACTTCACAAAAAAATCATCTAAGTGGGTTGTAATTTGCTTGTAAAATAAGGCATAAATGAACCAAGGAGGAATCTCAAATACCACAATAATGATTATGAATTATAAACAATAATGATCATATATAGAAAATCAATTCATAAGAATTTTAACAAATGTAATGTATAATCCGCCAACATGAATTGAATAAATCTTTATTTCAACAACAATAACAGTATACTCTGAAGTTGTGGGTACTACTTAAAAGGAAATATTTTTAACTTTGTATAATGTTATAATATCATGTTTTAATGAACTTATAATATGGAATAAAGAAACCAAAATCTTTTATAAATAGCACTTTCACAATTTAGTCTTCTTTGGTAAGAAGCATAGAAGAGAATGTATGTAAGAGACTATGCTGTGGATCCAAGGATACAGTCTTCAGTTAGGCAGAGTGATCTGTGATACACTATACAGAATAAGACTAATATTAATGAGAATGAGACTATGCATGTCATTTATTTCAAACTTGTTAAACGCACACATTTTAAATAAAATGCAAGTCTGAAATGGCCTCTGCCTCCACGATTTCCAGAATAGACCTCACAAATCCTATTCTCCTGCCTGACACTGTCTTCTCAGTCTTTTTGTGTTTTCCACTTGAATTCTTTCTCAGCCAAACTAAGCATAGAAATGTGTTTGATTATTTCCCCCTCTTCCTTTAAACTTCACCGGAAATAATCGTCACATATGACACTTGCTTTCTTCTCTGAGAGATTATAAAATCTAGCTTATTTATTGGGCTACAACTAGACATTTTCCTTCAACATATTTTATCTAGAACAGAGTAGCAATCTCATGATGGCATTGTTTCAACTCTTGTCCTACTACTGATATTTTTGGATACTAAAGAAGATTATTTTTCTACAACATGAATACAGTCATGTGGGAAATTTCTGGGAAGATACAGTGTTTCAAGTCAGTAATCAAGCACAATAAACCAGAGTTAGTCACTTGCATGTATATGAGTTCAGATGGATGGGCATATAATTTTCTTTTTCTAATATTTAGTAATATAATTTCTTTCAACTAAATTTGATAACATTAATTTTAAAAGAAATCTTTACTTCTTTATTCCTAAAATTTTATTTGATGGTTTTATTTTTCCATGTATAATTTGGATAATCTGTCCTTTAGTTGTAAAATTTATCTTTGTTACTTTTAACTCCTTTAAGCATGTATACCAAAACATTTATTCTCCATGAAGAAATCTATTCTACCTTTATATATAAATGTTTGCCTGTTTCTTTCACTTTTTAATACTCTCCCATTTTTTCTGAATTGTCCTCTTTCTAAGTATGTCTCCTCTCCACTTTTCATGTTTTTTGCCCCCCTCAGGACACTTCCTCTGATTCAGTAGGTTGGAATGAATGAAGAGGCATGGTGATTTATAGTACTATCAGTGTCAAGGGACTTTTCTCTATGCCAAACTAATGCTATAATGCCTTAAGGAAAAATTGATACATTCCTGGTAAACTAAATTATGTTTACAAAAGTCACAGTACTCTCTATTTTTAAGAGAATATTTTTCAGGTATATGGAGAAAATCCATCTATAAGTGATTATAATTAAAATAAGGTTGTGAAATAAAACTACTTCTAAATTTAAATAACATTTCAGAAATATTCACATATAAAAATATTGTAATGATAATCTTTTCATAAAACTGTTAATAAGTATTTTGTTCATATAACCATTACAAATTATTGTCTCAAAATAATAGCTTAGTAAAAGGAAATATTACAAGATAGATTAAACAGAAAAAGAATTATATGTACCAGATTTTGTTAATTTGGTAAAAATAGCATAATTAACTAAAAAGTTCAGTTTTCTGATTTCATTATACTATCACATTTTGATAACTATTCTTTAGATTTTTAGACTTAGATGTAAGTCATCAACTAAATATTACAGTATGGAGATATATATATGTATATATACATATATATGTATATATATAGTATTTTTAACTAAATCTCATAGAAGTATCCTTTAAAAATTTATACTTTAATGTTTTTTTTTTTACATTCCAGACTCTACAGTCCAGACTTTATTCCCCTCCCAGTCCACCCTCCAACTGTTCCACATCCCACATCTCCTCTCCCATCTTCAAGAGGACACACCCACCCCAACCCCAACCTTTCCAGCCCTTCCCTGGGACTGCAAATCTCTCAAGGGTTAGGTGCATCTTCTATGAGTCCAGACCCAGCAGTCCTCTGCTGTATATGTGTTGGGAACATTAAATCAGCTGGTGTATTACATACAATATTAGTAATCATTTCAGTTTTACATTTCTTCTATTTTAATTTTAATGAACCTAAACTTTTAAAATTTCAAGAAGGAAAAGGACAGATTCCAGTGAGCCATCAGTTCATTACTATTGCAAAGAGAGATTTTATGAATGAGTCCTTTTGATACAGACTTTTCTTTCCCTACATTCAAAATTAGGCCAAAATTTCTCATATCAAACAATATAAAATTTTACTAAACTACCCTTGTTTCTGACCAATAAATTTATTACTCAATAAGGCGAAAATAGAAGTGGATTCCTATCCTGAAATTCCATGATCTAATGAAATTTTTCATCCTCCTGAAGTATAAGAACTGTCTTCAGTGCTATAAGATATTAACCTATAGGCAGTGTCCTTTGAACAAGAGACTATTCCTTTTTATTTAAATCCAGCAAATTCAAGATGATGAAGCAATAAAAACAACAAAATGTATTCTTTTGAACTGGTCATTTGGATTATTCAGTTCTAATTTTAGAAAATAACATCTTAGGAGTTAGTATTTCATATATGAGTAAAAAGTACACTATACATTAAAAATATGATCTAAAATACAGCAATTCAAAAAAATTTTAATCAAGTCCTGACAGGACATTGTATCATTTGTAATATCTTGCACTCTTAATATAATATGTATTTGTATATGTACAATATCATGTACACATTTGCTCCAGAATATAACAAAGAGAAAGGCATAATGAAGTAGAAATTATATTCCATAACAAAACCATGTGAGACAGATGAGGAAGGGATTAGAAGAAGAAAAAATTATAAAGTAATACAATATCTCCTTTTTACAGACACATAAGCAGAAATATTCAAAGGAATATTAGTAAGTCAATAAAAGCTGAATTCATGGAGCACATTACCAGCAAGTATAATTTATTCCAGCAATACAAGACTGTATGAATACACTTAATGAATTAATATAAAATCCCATGTGAAGGCTTTAAAAGAGATTTAAATATAAAATATATATTTGAAAAATCTTTAAAAACTTCCATTACTGGATGATGACAAAAACTCTCAACAACCCGGAATAAACTGGTACTGCCCCTAAATCACAAAAGTTGGCTTTTCCAAATGAGTATCAAAATAAAGTCTAGGATCAGAAACAAAGCAATGATAATACTTCTGTGGAATGTACTATTAGAAGTCCTATGCTATACAATAATACATATCAATGAAAGTTGAAGGTATACTGATTGAAATGGAAGACAAAAAAGTAAGACACATTTCTGTGTCACTAGCAAGGAAGTTCATGCAGAATATATTCCAAATTTTTTATAACATCAAAAGCCTAAGCTAATTCCATTAAGCAGCATATGAAGACCATATAATATACGGTTAATATAAAAATAAAACACAGAAGGGGGCTGCAGGGACAAAAATGAAGAAGAGACTGAGGGAAAGGCGGTCCAATTATCTGCCCAATTAGGGATCCATCTCAAGGGGAGGCTCCAAGGACTGACACTATTAATGATGCCGTGGTGTGCTTACAGATAGAAGCCTAGTATGGCTGTCCTACGATAGAGTGCCAACAAGCAGCTGAAAGGGTCAGCTGCAGTTACTTACCTTCAACCAATGGACAGAAGCCAGGGACCCCTGTGGTTGAATTAGGGAAAGACTGGAAGAAACTGAGGAGGGTGACCCTATAGGAAGACAAGCAATCTCAGCTATCCCTGACCACTGAGATCTCTCGAACACTGAGCCACCAACCAGGCAGCATAATCCAGCTAATATGAGGCCCCCAACACATATACAGCAGAGAAGTGTTAGTGGCCTCAGTAAGAAAAGACTTGCCTAACTCTGCAGAGACTGGAGGCCCCAGGGAGTGGGGAGGCCTCCTGGGGAGGTGGGGAGGAGGATCCTTTAGTAGTCAGGAGGGAGGAGGAATGGGATGGGGAACAATGGGAGGTGGATCTATCAGGAAAAAGGTAACAACTGGACTCTAAAATATAAAAAGTAATAAAAAAAGAAAAAAAAATGAAAACATAAATAAATAAATAAATAAATACACAAACACATTGTTTGCTTTAGCAATAATGATAAAAATAAAAAAGGATTCTTCTTACATTGTTCTAATTTTACTAGGACAAGCTTTCAACGTACCCACATCCTGAGTTTGGAATTTATACATGTGTCACCACAGGCAGATTTTATGTAATGATAAGTAACTAATCAACCCATTGCTTTATTTAGTCTAAAAAAATCCCATACAATCTAAAATATCCATCCCCACAAATCACATTGATAATAATAATATTTCTATTATTTAAAATATTATATGCCTATTGTCATTATTGCTATTTATTTTATATCAACACCCCACATGAAGTATTTAGTTAAAATGTAATGAAATATGTATAAACATTTATGAAAAATCTTCAAAACTTATTTAAGAAATGATAGAAAAATCAAACAAATGAAGAAGGTTACATTCATAATGAGGACTAAAATTATCAGTAAATGTAAAATGTATCAGTAAATGTAAATGTCTTAACATTTAGTGTATGATAAGGGTAGAAGTGAATTTGTTTTGTTTTGTGCTATCAACAAACATTTCTAGGTTTACACAAAATGGTCATAAAAATGAACAAACTGGACAGGAGGAAGTATAGATACTGTAGTCTAAGAAGTTTGACAATTTAGAAAGTATGTGACTCAAGAGGACAAAATAAAGAATATAGGAATCAATCCAAATAAGACAATAAAATCATTTTTCAGAATGGGAAGCCTATTCTGGACACAGGAAAAGTAGAAAGAGTAACCAAAAGAATGAATCCATAAAACTTACAAATATACACACAAAACAATATACATATTAGCACTAAGGGCAAAATTACATTTAAGAAAAGTGAGTATAGAAGGAAGAGAATGGATTATTTCTATAATAACTTAAATTCTTTGGGTAATCTGGAAACCAGTCTAGAGGTTCTTCAGAAAATTGGACATAGCTATACTACTGAGGACCCAGTTATACCACTCCTGGGCATATACCCAAAAGATGCTCTAACATATAACAAGGACGTTTGCTCTACTATATTCATAGCAGCCTTATTGTAATAGCCAGAAGCTGGAAAAAAGCCTAGATATCCCTAAACAGAGGAATGGATACAGAAAATGTGGTACATTTACATAGTGGAGTACTACTCAGCTGTTAAAAACGACTTCATAAAATTCTTAAGCAAATGAATAGAACTAGAAAATATCATCCTGAGTGAGGTAACTGAGTTGCAAAAGAACACACATGGTATGCATTCACAGATAAGTAGATATTAGCCCCAAAGCTCAAAATACTCCAGATACAATTCATAGAATTGTACACATAAAGCTCAAAAAAAAAAGGAAGACCAAAATATGGATGCTTCAGTCCATCTTAGAAGGGGGAACAAAATACTCACGCGAGGTAGAAGGTGGGAGGGAATTGGGAGGAAGAGAGGAGAGGAGGGAGACAAAAGATCATATATAGGAAGAGACAGGAATGATATACAGAGTGTCAGGAATTTGAACAGAGGTTTGTAGCAGTGGGGGTTGGGGAACTGGATAGCCACCTGCAAGTCCCAGATACCAGGAAATCAAAGGGCTCCCAGTACCCAACAGGGATGAGATTAGCTAAAATGCTCAACAAAGGGAAAAGAGAACCTGAAGAGACCAACCATATCCAGAGGTTAGGCAAGGCCCCCTGTTGGGGGATGGGACCACCCACTCACTCATCTCCAAATTCTTAATCTAGAATGGCTCCTGTCTGAAGGCAATACAGGAACAAAGTGTGGAGCAAAAACCGAGGGAAAGGCCATCCAGAGACTACCTTACCTGGGGATCCATCCCATATACAGACAGCAAACCCAGACACTATTGTGAATGCCAAGAAGTGCATGCTGACAGGAACCTGTTATAACTATCTCCTGAGAGGCTCTGCAGGAGCATGACAAGTACGGAGGTTAATGCTTGCAACCAACCATTGGACTTAGCAATGGGTTCCAAATGGAGGAGTTAGAGAAAGAACTGAAGGAGCTGAAGGGGTTTGCAACCCATAAGAAAAGCAACACTATCAACCAACCATACCCTGCAAAGCTTTCAGGGACTAAACCACCAACCAAAGAGTACACATGGAAGGACCCATGGCTCCAGCTGCATATGTAGAAGAGGATGTCATTGTCTGTTATCAGTAGGAGGAGAAGCCCTTGATCCTGTGAAGACTTGATGCCCCAGTGTAGGGAAATGCCAGGGCAGTGAGGTGGGAGGGAGAGCACTCTCATAGAAGAAGGGGGAGAGGATATGGGAGAAAAGGGATCCAGAGGCGAAACCAGGAAAGAGGATGACATTTGAAATGTAAATACATAAAATATCTAATAAAATAATAAATAAAAAAACTTTTTGTAAGACTTCATAAACAGAGGACAAGAATATGAGGAGTTAACTGAAGGACAAATGCCAACATTCCAAATATGTTCAAAAATTGTAACACAAAAATTGTTTTGTTGAAAATAGAAAGTGGTACATCATGTAAGAAAATCATTCCTAAATCTCTGTGCACTTTAGAAAAACAGAAGTTATAAATACAATACTCAGTTACAGCAAGAAATTTTAACTCTAAATCCTACTAAACAATAATAATATTTATTTATTTATTTATTTATTTATTTATTTATGAGTTCACTGTAGCTGTCTTCAGACACACCAGAAGAGGGCATCAGATCCCACTACACATTGTTGTGAGCCACCATGTCGTTGCTGGAAATTGAACTCAGGACCTCTGGAAGAGCAGTCAGTCCCCTTAACTGCTGAGCCATCTCTCCAGACCCAACAATAATAATATCAATCAATGATAATAATATTAAACAAATAAAAAACCTCTAATGAAATATATTATGTTGAAATGTAGAAAAAAGTTCCTTTGAGTCCTTATGTATGATTCCTGTCTTTAAAAAAATAAAGACATCATATAAGATTTATTTATTAATAAACCTTCTAATGCCAGTAAAAATATTATTAATGTAATAAACATACAGAAGATATAATATGACACCTTCTAATTCATCTTATATTTTGTTATATTATTTTAGATACAAGATTAAAATACCATTATCATACTTCATAAAAATTAGAGACATCTACTTTGTCAAAACATTATTAATATTTAAATGAATGCCACATACCAGGAAAATATTTGCAAAATATTTATTTGGTGTAAGTATCATAACAAACTTAATGAATGTAATTAGTTCAATTATAAACTGATTAACTTTTTTTAATCAAAGAAGACAAATATATATGTGTGTGTGTGTGTGTCTGTGTGTGTACATATATATATATACACGCACATTATTAGAGCTATAAAATATAACTGCATTTCTACCACAACATGAGATTGAAATAGAGAAAATGATAATTCAACTCCTAAAAACATGTTTCTAGTCATTTGATGTCTTTTGCAGATGACTTACAAAATCAAGGAACAAAAATAATCAATTTATAACTAAGGAAACTAAGTTTAAAGAGCTTATTGCAAAACTTACATAGAAACTGGGCTTTCTCTTCAGTGTTTTTCTGCAAACCTTAAACTGCTCTAAAACTGAAATTTATTGGTTAGAGAGGAAATAAATATAGATTACAAAAGGGTCTATATAAAGGAAATGAAAAATAAATCAAAATGTAAAATTGTTTAAAAAACTGGCATGATTTATATAAATAGTTTTGAAATTATTAATTAATTAATTCAACCAGCACAAAATCAGGAGAAAGTAATCAAATATTTCAGGATAAATACTTGGAAAACCCATAAATAACTAAGGGACGTTCAATTGTTTGATTTTTCTTTTAGCAAAATGTAGATGTAAAGTTCTCTGGATGAAACTACACACAATTCTTAAAATAAGTTCAATTAAAAATTAAATATTAAACAAGCAAACATAGTTTTAAAATATAGCAATTCAAAGTGTTATTTTTTTCACCCATTTAATAAATGTTTTGGATGAAATAGTAACAACTGAGGCCCCTGATACATACAGCAGAGGAATGCCTGGTCTGATCTTAGTCAGAGAAAAGGCACATAATCCTTGAGAGACCTGAGGCCTCAGGGAGTGGGGAGGACTGGTGGGGTAGGCTGGGGTGGATTGAGGATGAGGACATCCTCTTGAAGACAGGTGAGGAATAATGGGATGAAGAACTGTTGGAGGCTGGACCTGTAGGAGGAAGATAGAGACTGGACTGTATAAAAGATTAAAGATAATTAAAAAAGAAAGAAAGTTTATCACAAAATTGTAATAGCAAATCAAAAGTTTTAAGGGCAGAAAAGCAAGTACGTTAACCACTGGAGTAAAGCAGTGATCCTAGAAAAAAAAATTCATTATGTTATAGCTATCTTTTTATTTTTACACATATTAAAAAATCCACAAGGAAAATGAGAAGATAAAAAGTCTTCAATAAATGTTGACATACAAAGTTTCCACAAGCTGAAGAATGAAGCTACATCCCTATATATGGTACTATGTAGTAATTGATTCAAAATGGATCAAAGACATTATCTTAAAATCTGAAAATATGAGATAGTAAGAAGAAAGCAGGCTATACTATATAAAATATACAGGCATGAGCAAACATTGATTGTGAATTATTCCAATAACCTAGTAGCAGACCACATAATGAGATTGTATGAAACACAGAAAAGTATTAATTATCTAGAATATATAAAACCTGAAAAAATACATTCTAAATCTTCCAATGAATAAGTAGTTTAGTATATTCAATACTCAAAAACACATCCGTACTGAAAAAATCAAGCAGATTTGGAAAATGTTAACAACATTATCAATCGAGACTCAACAAAGAGGGAATGGCTTTCATCAAGAACCAAATACAACACATGCTGGTGAGAATCCTCAAGAAATGAATCCTATGCTCAGCAGCTGGGAATACATATTTATGAAGGCACTATGGAAATTAGTATGGAGGAACTCCAGAACCGAATAGAGACTTTCCAGAGAGGCAGTCACATGTCACAAAGATAGTTAGCTGTATATCTATATTTATTACATAATATGGAGCCACAATACATAATCAGACATGACAGTTATCAAAAATGAATGTGTATTAAAAAATACATTTATTTATACAAAATAAAATCATATTAACCAGGAAAAAAGAATGAAGTTCAATCATTTTAAGAAAATGGACCAATTGGAGATCATCATTAAGTGCAATCCATTTGATTCAGAAAGACAAATATTGCATTTATTTTCTCATATTTATAATGAGATTTTAACATATACATATATTAATGTAAAACATAAGTAATAGTCTAAGACGTTTTCAGAAAGAGTCTAAAAGGAGGAGTTAGCAATGAGAAAGTATAGTGACCGAAGCTACACAAATTATAACAAATTTTATCTTAAATGAAACTAGATTTAGTTATTAATTACATATATACACATATGTATATGAGCTATGTTCATTCTGTAAACATACACACATATATAATATGAGATAGAAGATCATTCATCAAGAGAGAAGGAGGCGACAAGTACGCAGTTAGAAGGAAATAATCTTCACCACTATGAGGGTGGATGACATGGTATTCATGAAAAAGTACCATGACCATCTGTCAATCAAGGCACCACCATCATGCCACTCACTAAATAAAGATATACTGTGCAATTCACAATAAGAGTTGTAAAGAACCAGCAGTATTAATTTTCAGAAAGGTTATCAATAAAAATACAGTCAAATTCTTGCTTTCAAATATACAGTGATAAAAGAATATTATTAGTTTCGGAATGCATGTATAAACTGGTAAACTTCTGGGGAATGTGTGAATTTGGTTTTTTTAATTGTACCAAATACATGCCCATATTAAACTAAATAAATATGCACATTTATGATATGGTTATTACAATATAGAAGTTTTCTCTGATTGTACACAAAACATAAGTTACATCTCTAAGGATGTTATTTATCCAGTTGTTTTAATAAAAGTAATAGTCACATGTTTCTTAATTATACATGAGTCTTCTATACAATTCTATAAAGTATAATATATATGATATACTTATATGTGTATATGTATACATATAATATATATATGTATATATATATATATATATATATATATATACATATACCTTATTTAATAGAAAAAGCACATGAGGGAGTTATGACAGATCACTTAGCAAATGAATGCTTGTTTAGGACGGATGGCATAAAGCACAGGTAGGAGGATACATTCTCATTTTTGAAACTGGAGTAAGAGAATATTTGTCTACATCCATGTACATGTGCATATATGCAATGTGAAAAAGCCGCTGGCCAAAAGGTGAATCCATTCATGTCTTTTTAAACTTTATAATTTATATTCCTCTCCATGCCAAAGCTCCAGCAGCTGTGTTATTGGTTCAGATGTAACTTTCTATTTAAATAATAAAACACTCACTGAGGGCACGCATTAGGTAAATCAGAGAAAACAGGGCCACAACAATATTACTGGGGCAATATCCAATGGAGTCCCAGTAGGTATACAGGCTTCATTATTTCAGTGACACTAATGTGGTTCAGAGCCATTGCCTTCAGAGATGTTCCTCAAGAAGGGTCTTACATAGGCACACCTGGTAGAAATGATTAAACATGCAAGAACAAGTACCTAGAAAGTTTCTGGAGACATTCCATTTATTTTACATTATTAAATAGTTTAGTAAACAATTCAGGAAGAAGAGAGGCTCTGTCCTCTCTCATATTGTTCAAACTAAAATTAACTGTGCTTACCCAAATTGGGTTTATATAATAAATAGTTTTAGAAAACAGAATTTGTGCTTAGCAAAGACTTTGTGCTTCATACATACTCATGAACTGAATGAAAAGGTCTCTGCATTTAATCCTCCAGCAAAGGAAAACCTATCCTATGATACCAGCCACTCTCACCTAGCCTTAAATAACTCCAGACATTTTATCTCTAACAAGGAGTGATGCCACATCATTGTACTGCTAGGAAATACTCTAGCCACACAATAACAGTGATGAAAGGTCTTTCCCTGTGGTTCTGTGAAGATATCCATGTTCATAAGGCAAAATGAATTAGGTTGATATAGTCTGGCTTTGAAAATTAAAATATTTTAAAAAAACACACACACACATTTGTGTGTGTGTATGTATATGCCTCTGTTAGTTTGTGTGTATCACAAGCAGAATTCATAGGAGTATCAGAACTCCCGTAGCTGCAGTTTTAGGTGGCCTGCAGATGTGATATGCTTGCTGGTGGCAAAAGCCAATCCTCTCTAAGAGCAGTAAGTGTTCTCTCTATGCTCAAGTCATCTCTCCAACCCCAATCAAAGGCTTTTTGTTGTTGTTGTTGTTGGATTTGGTTGTTGTTTTGTTGTGTTGTTTTTTAATGGTACACAGACTTCTATTTAGTTAAATAAACTTATTTCTAATGTGAAAGGAAAAGGTTAAGGGGCTGGAGAGTTAGGTCAATGAGTAAAATGCTTTTTTTAAAGAAGCAATAAGGACGTGAATTTGCTTCCTGGATCCTATGTAAAACATCTGGATGTGGTAACACAGGCTTGTCATCCTAGCACTAAGGAGGTGAAGACAAACAACTCAGCAAAAGGCAACTCTCCTAAAGATGTGACATCCTCCCTCTTTTGTACCACAGGACACAATATATGTATATGTGCATGTGTATGTGTATATGTATATATGTATGTATATATATATATATATATGTATGTATGTGTATGTATATATATACACATATATGTATATGTATGTGTATATACACATACATATATATAATATGTATCATATATTAGATATAATTTATATATATATTTTATAATATATAATATTATATAATATATATAATAATATATATAATATATACACATACATATATGTATATGTATGTGTATATATATTACATACACATATATCTTTCTAGTTTAATTTTCTTTTTATTCTGTGTTTATGTGTGTGGATACATGTGTTAAGGTGTGCACATAGGACAACATTTAGGAGTCCAAACTTTTCTCCCTTCAAATGGGATTCTGGAATTGAACTTAGTTGGAACATCAAGCTTGCAAAGCAAGAACCTCTACCAGCTGAAGCATCTCCCTGGGTCTTTTCTCATCAGAGAAAATTCCCCTGAAGAAACTGGCAACAAATATAGACACCCAGAGCCCGCTGTTATGAGGAGAGTGAGAGACCTTGCAACATGCAACACTAGATGGGATGTCTCCATTAAACAACCCATCTCAGAGTTCAGTGATACCCATGGCAATGAGTCCTGGAACCTGTGCTTAGAGACACTCTCCAGATAAGAACGCGAAGAGGAAGCCCCGCTGAGAAAGGGCACAGCTTGGAGAGCTTATCCAGACATAATGGACTTTGACCTTAACAGCAGGATTTTCCAACATTCTCCTATCCATGCAGGGGGAATTCTAAGCATAACTGCCCTCTTAGAGGTTTCACCCAGCTGCTGATGCAAACAAATGCAGAGAACCACAGCCAAATATTAGGCTGAACTCAAGGAATCTTGTGGATATTATTGGGAGTAAGGAATGAATGAACCAGATAGTTCAACAACACCACACAAAAACGTACAGGATCAACTATCCTGGGCTCACGAAGGCTAACAGAGCCTAAATCACCAACCAGATAGTGTGCATTGAGTGGCCCTAAGCCATCTGCATAATGTAATAGATATGTAGCTGATCTTCATTCAGGACCCCTAATAGCAGGAACAGAGACTATATCTGATTCTGTGCCTGCCTCTGGAACTGTTCCCTTTAACTGTCTGCCTTGTCTAGCCTCAGTAGAAGATGTGCCTGGTTCTACTGCAGCCTCGATATGGGAAGGCTGGGTGATATCCATGGGAGGTCACCCTTTCTCTGACAAGAGAAGGAGATGGGAGGGGGCATAGGGAGGGACTGGGAAGAGAGGACAGAGGGGAAGTTTCGATAGGATTGTAAAGTAAATAAATTAATTTCAAAAATAAAAATAAATAAGTAAGAAGAGAAGCATTACATAAAAAAAAATTTAAGTGGATTTTTTCTGTGTTGGAGCAACAATTTTCTTAGCTACCTTTCAAAACTTTAAGGTGACATTCTGTTACTGAAAAGACCATACATGGGTGAGTGATAGATCATGGAGAAATTAAGCTGATTCTGACCTGATTGCTTCATCCCTAGTGTCTATGTTTGATAGTTCTGAAAATGCCGTGCACACTTCAGAAAGAGAAAAGGAATCACAAATCTTACTCAGCTGTAAGCCTTGTAAACTATACCAATTACTGGCCTGGCAGTGTATACCCGACAGTGGTATGAACATCATGGAATAACCAGCCTCTTTCTTACTGGATTTAAATCCTGATATGTAAGATGAGACCCATACCTGGCACTGTTACTGAGTTAAGAGCCTGTTGTCGCTAGTTGTATCACAAACTCAGAGTAGAATCTATTGCTATTATTCTTCTTGGAAATTATATGAAACTGATTCTGGCTTTTTATAAATTGTTTTAATCTTATTTATGTATGCATTTTGTATCTGCAGATGTTTTGTATACATATAAGAAGTGGGCTATGTGTGTAATGAGAGTTGAACGCAGGACCTCTGGAGGAGCACTCAGTGGTCTGAATCGCAGAACCATCTCCCCAGCCCATAAAATGATGCTTAGTGACTTGTGCTTATACCCATAGATTAATGCATCAGTCAAACCTCATCAGAGAGGCTTCTTTTTGTAGTATATGACAATCAACACAAAGATTCACAAGTGGTCAAGGTACAGAGAATAAGAGACTGTGTACTGTTCAACCCTAGATAGGACATCTAGGGTTGAATAGTACATACTATATACACTTGCCCCTTCCAAAACTGAGATTTTTTTTTTTTTTGGAGAGAAGACAGGAAGAGTGTAAGAGCCATAATCACTGGGTGGGCACAGGAAACACTGGTATTTTTGGACAAGTTAGAGTGTATGCAAATGTGAATTCACAGCTTTTAGGCACCATAAATGAAACCTATACAGGCTAGGACCAGGAAACAATCCAGCCTGGAGAGAGAAGGGGGGGGGCAGGAAGGGAGGGAGGGAGGAAGGGGAAGGAGGAGGAGGTGGAAGAGGATGAAAGGATGGGCTTCAAGACCTAATCCTAGCTAAGAAGCTGCTGGAAGAAGGAAGAGTCAGTTTTCTTTAAAGGCATACCCTCTGTTGGGCCAACTATCCTCTAGTGAAGACCATGTCTCCAAGAGTATATGTACATAATAAATTGAACTTAGCCTAAAACATCACATCAGAGGTCATGGAATGAGAATGAATCTGAGGAATAGGACAAGGGATAGGTGAACATGATCAAAACTTATTTCTAAAAACTTTTAATAAACTAAAGGACATAAAAGGGAGGAAAGCTGGTATTATGTTGAATATTTTCAGTCCCAGCACTGTGGAATTATAGATTGACTCTTTAGGCTCTCTGGATGGCCTGCTTAGCTTACTTGTTTGAGCTTTAGGCCAGTGAGAGACAATATTTCTAAAACCATGTCTAACAGTGCTTGAAGCAACCAAGCTTTTCCCTTTGTTTCCTTAATTGCCCAC
This sequence comes from Arvicanthis niloticus, assembly GCF_011762505.2. Taxonomy (NCBI): domain Eukaryota; kingdom Metazoa; phylum Chordata; class Mammalia; order Rodentia; family Muridae; genus Arvicanthis; species Arvicanthis niloticus. Next base: position 21,375,941 of record NC_047676.1, read on the forward strand.
AAACACAGGTACCCCTGCAATACATGAACACACACACACACACACACACACACACACACACACACACACACACACACTTATACGAGATAGGCATATGTTTCTAGGTATGTAAGAGAGATAATGACGCACACAGAAGTCTTTTATTTGAACACAGGATAGAATTTTCAGCCCAAATGGTGTCTGGTGACCTTCACTGAATATAAGATGCTTGTCTGAGAAATCTTTTCTGGTATTGTTTGAATATCTAAAGTTAATTATGATCTTATTGCTTCATAAGGTCTCTGATTATGGCATGTCTTGTTTGTAAACAATGAGTTCATTTAGATTATTGCTGTTGGACATGGTTATTGGTTGTAGGTTTTGAAAATTCTGCATAAAAATCTTAGCCCAATGTATTAAAAAGTGACAGGCTGGCAAGATCCTATTCTCTTCTATTCTTTTCTACGTTTTCTGGCAGCTACCATTCTCCATTATAAAACTCCTTGAAGAGGAGTTGATAGCAAATCCTCTCCTCATTCTTTAGTCCTCTGAAAAATGTTTCTGTATACTAACAGCAAAAGTGGGCTCTTTGCCTGAAAACTACATTGTAATTGAAAGTCAATAACAAATGACTCCTGAAGTCCAACATATTTTGTTAATGATCTTACATATCTCAAGAAATATCAGCTTGGTTACATACATCTTTCAGTTAATAATGGGATAAGGCAGTGTTCATTCTGATTTGAAAAATGTGATTAATGATATTTTGATGGTTATGTGACTTTTATCTGTTGAGTAATTTTATGTAATTCTTATGTGTGAACAGGGTATGATCTTTATCCATTTCATAGGACATTTTTCCTATATTTTCTATTCAAACACATAAAGAGGGTTTTGGAATATTCTAGTCCTATGTAATGGAAAACACTGTGAAGTACAGAATTCTGGGAATTAAGCAATATATCACAGCAAGGCTAAAACCAATTACTGTAGTGGCAGATTTGTTTTCACCGGCTCCTGTTTAGACAGTTTCTGAGTCAGCAGTATAATTCCTATTAACAGACTGAAATATGAATTTGAGTGAAATGGAGCAAGAATAACCAACAAAATATTTAAAGAGATGGTGGCCCAAGCAATCCAAGATAGCTCTTAGAACCCAGTTGCTCTATGGTACGAGAACTTGCCATGACAAACGTAAACATGCATTGTGATTTGGCACTAATCAAGCATTGCTACTTAGTTGGCACTAATCAAGCATTGCTACTTAACAAGAGCCTCTGGAGTCTTCTCCAACTGTCTTACTTAGGGTTTTACTGCTGTGAACAGACACCATGACCTAGGCAAGTCTTATAAAGAACAACTTTTAGTTCAACTGGCTTACAGGTTCAGAAGTTCAATCCAGTATCATCAAGGGAAGAACATTGCAGCATTCAGGTAGGTATGGTGTAGGAGGAGCTGAGAGTTCTACATCTTCATCTGAAGGTTGATAGTGGAAGACTTGACTTCCAGGTAGCTAGGGTGAGGTTGTTAAAGCCCATGCCCACAGTGACACACCTACGCCAAGAAGGCTACACTTCCAAATAGTGTCATTCCCTTAGCCAAGCATATTCAAACCATGACATCAGCAGTTTTCTAAGAATTACAGACTACTGTAAAGGCAATTGCTAACACTAGTAAAAATTCTTAGCACCATGTAGCACTTCAAATATACTGAAAATATAGATTTTTTTTCTTAACTAGTGAGAGAGATGCCTGGAAAAGTAGCACATTCTGGCTCCATGACTTGATGTACTGAGGTCCAGCATTCTGGAGTAGAATAGAATATCTCCTCTGTACAAAAATCTTTTCTTAGCAGATGGCTTCTTGTTTCAATGCTCAAAAAGTAAGGCAGAGTTTCTCTTTATTTCTGTCCTTGTCATTTTGTAGTACAAACAATTCATAGCTTGCCCTAGGCCTGAAAGTGCTTCTTGATCATTGAGAGAAACCCAAGATGAAGAATATATAATATTTGTCAATCAAAATTTAAGGCTATGGTTAAGAAGGGAAATGACAATTTAGGAAAATGGTTGATGAGAGATATTTAATCATCAAAGTAAAGTTAAAGAAAAATTAAACAGAAGTTTAAAAGAAATATATATGTATTTGTAGACTCTTATAGAATATAATTTTTGTGAGTAAGGTAAATTTAAAATAATAAAAGTTCATGTATAGTAGTAATCTAATTAGATGTTATATAGATTAAGAAACAAGCAGTAAGCAAATAGCAGTTCTTACAGGAAAGGCAATTCTAAAACTCCTTCAGTGAAAATGTGGTGACTCATGTGGGTCCCAGGAAAATCAATCGATCAATCAACAAACAAACAAACAGACAGACAGACACAAAACCAAAAACTCTAATATACAATAATTTATTCAATTCAGTATGTTCAGAAACCTCTATATCAATACAAGGAAATTACCTGAAAATCTCTTGGATAAAAGTCTCCAAAGATAAATAAAATCAAGACAGCACACTAGCTGAACTGTACTGGCAAAATTCATGTTCCAAATTCATTCTTGGAATTAATTTTAATTTTTCTGTCAACTTTGTGAATCATGGAACAGACGTAACATTGGAAAAATACAATAAGTTATAGAAAAGGAAGGGCAGAAAAAAGGGTGCAATGATACTCCAAAATTAATAGTAATAATGAGATTTAGAATACTAATTTCTTTCAATGTAGCCTACATCAATATGTATTATACTAAAATACATATATCTGTTGTCAATTTATGAAGTAAAAATACCAACTAACACTTTATGAATATCGAGCAGAGAGGCACTCTACTCAAAACAGTTTTTTTTATTTTGCTTGGATAATGACTCAACAATAAATACAATCTGACTTCCATCCTCTGTGGAAAGAAAAGAACCAGTTTCAGAATGTTTTCTTCTAATCTTTATATGAATTCTACCATTCTACAGTATGCAAGAACCCACATTTGTACAAATAAAAAGGAACTTAATAGGTGTAATTTTAATAGGAGAGCTATAAAATATTTCTTCCTCCAAGGCTCAGGGATGACTGCAGAACAGAAGAAAAGGTTGTAAGAGAAAAAGCTAGTGCATAACTGTATCCAAACTGGGTTCTATGGACACTGTAAAGCTTATGTACAACATAACACCCACTGGCTATGAATGTGGGCACAATATCTGTCCAAGATTGAGGCAGACAGAATTCCAGAATGAACAGGGGATGTGTCATGGAGTGTCACCTTTAGCTGAGGAACTACTGGGGAATGATGACTCCTGGGAGAAGAATAATCAGTATACTTTGGGGAAGTGATCCCTTAAAGGGTACTCATGATTCAGTACATAGCCCTGTATAAAATAATAATAAAAAATAAATAAATTCTTATTTATTTTGTTCTTTAAGCAGAAGCAAGAGGGTAGTGGGCTTGATTATTGCTGGTGTAACAGCTTTAATGTCAGCACTGAGTGTTCTAAACCATTAAGTGTTCTTCTAAGTAACTATTGTTTTATTTAAAGTACACACTAAAGTTGAAAAGGAATAGTGGTAGAGAGCCTGAGAAAGAAACTGGAGAGAAGTTAATGGGCACAACTGACAACTTATTTTGTTGTATTAAGTTATTTTTAGAAAGAAAAAGATATTTATTTTGAAAATGTGGAATAAGAAAGATCCCATGGGCAGCCCTGTGTGTTTAAATGCACATGTCCTCAGCTTCAGTGTGACAGTTCATACAATTATCCTTAGAAGAACAAGACTTCTGATCTAGACTCAGGAATGAGAGAACTGGCAAAGCAAATATTTTACCTTCATTTTCTACAGAATATTTTGTTTCTTCCATTCTCTTGAACTGTTTTCAGACATATTTTATAATATGCTATAAAAATGATATCTGCTACTTAATTTTTGATGACATTGAATGGATCATTATGGATCTTTTTCTTTTATATTTTTATTTATTCAGATGTCATCCCCTTTTCCCCTTTCCCCATTTCCCCTCCCTAGAAACTCCCTATCTATCCCATCCACCCTCCTTTTTTTTTTTTTTTTTTTTTTTTTGCTTTTATACCATTTTAATTACATGTAAGCATTAAGGTCAGTTTTAGGTTGAGGAACTAGCAATACAATAGATGAAAATAGTCAAGGAACAAGCAAGACAATAAACACAAATAGTCAAAGAACACGCAAGGAAATAAACAAAATTCCACAAACACTCCCATGATCAAGTACTGTAAGGCATGAGTCAGGCTTTAAGCAGAAGCAAGAGGGTAGTGGGCTTGATTATTGCTGGTGTAACAGCTTTAATTACATTAATTGCTAGCACCACTTCTTCTGCAATCGCTTGACACAAGAAGTTAAGACAGCTACTTTTGTTAATCATTTAGCAAAAAAAATGTTACTAATGTGTTGAATATACAAGTGGATTTATATAGACATTTGGAACAACGGATTGATGTTCTTTATCCTATTCAAATTATTGGAAGGAGGTTCAGAGTTTAAGAGTTAGGAGCCATCTTGAGTGTCATGCCAAATACCATTGAATTCATGTTAGTTCTAAAGTTTACAGTGGTAGTCACTAGAATTAGGGAAAAATTTAAAGACATGTGCAATGTATTTGGCACAATTCTAACACAATTCTATCCTCTCTGGATGTTTTAACTTTGCATAGTGAGGTTATTAATTTCAAGAATGCTGCTCTGCTGAGTGTTGATGTGGTAGATACTGCAGATAAAATTTCCCATGACCTGAGTTCAGAATTTCTATTTTGGTCAGGTTGCAAGAATGCCATTGTGGATTTCTAAAGGTATTCTGTCCTAAGTCGAATCTTTCACTCATTAATTGACTAGTGTTACTGGTAAAATTATTAAAATGGGATTCTTCTGGGCCCAGGGCTATTGAATTAACTCTGAACTAGAGGTTGAAAACTGCATGTTTTTGAGTCTATTCTAGACAAGCTTTAGGGGTACATATAGGTCTCCTAAGTTTAAGCATAATTACTCTGAAGATATAAAAATACTAGTAAGTGTGAAAAATAAGAAATGGAAAAAGTTATTCAAATAATGAGTAGCATCCAGGAGAAAACTGTGGGAATGTAATTTTAAAGTGAGCAAGTCAGAGCAAAGGACCAGTTCTCTTACTGGTCTTGTCCTTGTATGATATAGTTTCTGCTTTCATATTTTTATGAGTTTTGTTTGTTTGTGTGCGTGTGTATATGTTTATATATGTTTCTTGTGCTCTGTGTGTCTTCCTTCCTTCCCTTCTTCCTATTTACTTTGTTTTTATATTTGACTGTATTATAAAGGGAAGGTGGGTGGGTTTGAATATGTGGGGAAATGAGTAATATCTGCTAAAAGATGGGGGAGGTGAAGTCATAACCGGAATATATTTGGTGCAAAATTTATTTCCAATAAAAAAAACCAAACAAGCATACAGACTCGCTATTCCCAGTCCTGATCTAGAACAGAACTCCTACATCTAAGGCTCAGAAATCATTTTTAAAGGGAGAACAGAGATGTTGTCAGAGCATAAGCAACAATGGGCTTACTGTGAGTTAGTGTTTCCTAGAATTGTCAGAAGCAATGCCTGCAAATATTACCAACATGGTTGTCTGCACATAAGCTGAACAAGGATGGTGGCAATTGTCATGCCTACAGGAATCGATCAAGAAGCTTCCATGTTTCGTGAAGAATTACAGGCAACCAAGGATCACTGAGGGGAGTAAAAATAAACTCCCAGGCGAAATAGAGTACATCGATTGGTTCTCTGATCCAAAGTGGGCAATTCTGAAAATATATACATGCAAGTAACATTATAGGAACTGATTTGATGTTCTTAACTAAATAAAAAAATAGCAAGCAAGGAAAAATAGAAGGTGAAAATTATGCAATTATAATATAAGCTCAAAAATAAAAATAAAGATAAACTTAGATATAACACCATTCTTGGGAAAAATCATATGAATTATGGATATAAGTTGGAAATATTAAATATCCCAAACATGTTCTCTAAAGTAGTAGTGGGTACGTTTTTCTTAGTCACATAAGACAGGTGCTGAAGAACACATCCCATAATGATTCTGAAGGCTCTCTATATATACTGTACTCTGCTGTACAGTTTTGCTCCAGGTTTTTATGTGTTAGAAGCTATTATTTAGAATTAATGGTCGAAAGTACTTTGAACCAGATTCTCAAACAAAATCCAGTCATTTTTCTTAACTTTGGTACACAAATTTTTATCTTTGCTTAATTAGATTTGTGATGTAGTAATGGGGATTTCAAACTCTAACTGCTTTCTCCCTTTCTACCTCCTCTCCTCTTCTCCCTTTCTCTCTCTCTCTCTCTCTCTTTCTCCCTCTTCTCTCTCTCTCTCTCTCTCTCTCTCTCTCTCTCTCTCTCTCTCTCTCTCTCTCACACACACAGACACACACATTAGGTGTTTAGTACCATCACCTCTAATACATATTATGAAAAAAACAAAAGGTAATTCTGTACTAATTTGCTGTTTTCAAGTAAAACTCACCAATTAAACCAAAACCTGTGATGAATAGATATATAGGTTATAAAGAAAATAAAATTGAAATTTGAATGGTAAGAAGTTGCAAAAACTAAAATCTACTAAATAAATACGTAACTAGGGGATAGATTGCATAAGCGTCTTTGATATCCTATGCAGCATCAATGTAAAACATGAGTCCTGCTGTGCTTTCTTCTCTGTAATTTTAGTAACATCAATATGTATAGAAGCTCTTTTATAATTCTGCCATATTTTCTTTCAGTTTTTACTGTAAAACATTAAAGTTTATATCCAGTAATGCATCATGTACTCTTCTTAAGAAAACTTATTGGGGCAATAATTTGACTTTTATAAGGGCATTATATAATTTGAATCAATTATTACATAGTAAATTTGAAAATATGACTATTACATTTTTTATTGAACATCAAAAATATTTAAAACTAAAATAAAATGCATATGGCTTGTTCTTTATTGCACTTCTAATATTTTTTATACATCATCATGAATATCTTAATGAGTGACACTTTCTGATACATACAAATAATTCATATGGGTGATTTATTTATATTTTTAGAAACATTAATATAAGTAATTAAAGAGAAAGATTGTAAATTTGTAATAGGGCACGTGGCATTAAATAGAAAGAGGAAACAGATGAGTAAAATTAGTAGTTAGAGTATCAAAAGAATTTTAAAAATTTAACTATGCTGCCACATAAGGTTACTGAAAAAAGACTTAAATAAAAAAATCTCTATTCCCATGATCTATTTATACCTTGTTCATAAATACCTTATGCAATGGCTTTACTTATTAATTATATGTAAAGACAGGCAAAAGCTAGTCTCCATCATACCTCTGACACTGACTTCAAATCTGATATTTCAGCGCATGCCTTACTCTTAAAATGTTGTGGCTACATTACTTTAAACTGGAATGATGTGTCTGAGGCTGGATTATTTGCAAGGAAAAGAGAGTTATTTAGTTTAGCATGTTGTTAGCTGAAGCCCTACATAGTACAGTACTGGATGCTGGCTGCATCATATCATGCTGGATGATACCATAGATAGAGTCAAGAAAAAAAAAAAAGGTGAAGAGTATGTTTTTCAGAATAAGCCTGCCTTCTGCCTTAATAGAATGTCATTTTATAGGAACCGAACTTGCAGGACACTGTAAACACTGATTGTAACATTCTCAAAAAACTAATTATTTTACACTAAGTACATGCTGCTAGTTATTAAAAGTTTTCAAATTTTTTAATAACTCTATATTGAGGATCAAACTCTCCATATGTAAACCCTTGGAAGACAAACAGGGATCCTATTTAACCAATAGCAATGACTGTAAGAAAACACTCTATTCTTCTAAACCATCTAGTGTCCCTTCTCTCCTCTTTCCTTTTACAGCACACTCTCCTCTTCCATGTTTTATTACACTTTGTGAATTTATCAGAACCAAATCTATATTTCTGACATATTCTTCATTCCATATATCTGTATACTGTATACCTGTAACTCTGATGTTTCCATTCATTTTTTTTCTATTATCTGAAAGCAACAAACATATTAAATCACTTGGGTTGGTGTGATGGCTTATCAATTAGGACCTTTGACTCTCTAGTCTAGAAATATAGTTATATGACACTTATTTTGAAAATACAAGTAAATTCTTAAAATCACATTCTTTTTAAAAACATTATTTTATTATTATTAATGTCACTACTACTATTACTACTATTAATTTTATTTGAGTACACTATAGCTGTCTTCAGACATGCCAGAAGAGGACCTTGGATTTCACTTAGATGGTTGTGAGTCATCATGTGGTTGCTGGGAACTGAACTCAGGACTTCAGAAAGAGCAATCAGTGCTCTCAACTGCTGAGCAATCTCTCCAGCCCCATAAAATCACATTTTTAAATACACAAACACCTACACAAATCAAAAGAATGCCCCATTATTTTCAGTACTCCTAAAGACCCCTGAGTTTGTTTCTCCAGTTGTGGATGTTTATTGTGTTATGTGTATTGCAGTACACATGTGTGTGTAGTGTATAAACCTCTATATGTTTGCACATGTTTGTGGATATCTGCCGATGGAGGTCAGAGGCTGACTTCTGTGTCGTATGCAGTCATTCTCCACTTTTATGTTTTGAGCCAGGGTCTCTTACTGATTCTCATCTGCCTGTCTCTCCACCCTCTTACATCCCATTCTGCCTTAATGATTGATATCATTATTCTTCAATTTTTATCCTATTATGTCTAAAAGTCTACTTCATATTTATTTTCCTGGCAATTGATGATTAATTATCTCAACACAATTAAACAATAATAATGACAAAAATCAAACTTGAGTTTAGTCCTCTATCAGTTAAGGTGTGTATGAACATGTTCAGATATTTAACCCTCAAGAGACTGGAGACCTCAGGGAGTTTAGAGATCTGGTGGGGTGGGGGTAGGAGTGTGAGGACATCCTTGTGGAGACAGAGGGGCATGGAGGAGGTATGGAATGTGGAACAGTCAAATTGTGTGCTGGGAAGGAAATAAAATTTGGAATTTAAAATACATTAGTTAATTTAAAAAAGAAAGCAAAATTGTATGTAATTGAATATTATATAACTTTGAATCATTTTTATTTATTTATTTCTATAAATACTTATTTTCCAATTAACTATAATGCATTCTATATTTGCTTTTACTTAAGAGTAACAATAAGATTTGACTGTTGAATTTTAACAGAACTGACATAATTTTAAGACATTTCCTGGTTGGTGTTTTCATGTTTGTTTTTCCTGCCTTGAAAATAGATGATGAGTCTTTGGATTTTTGCACTGCCTTCCTGTGGTGACAGTAATGAATAAAATTACTCTGTTTGAAAGAAAGCTAAATAAAATTCATAATTATACTCATCCTGATAAAATTTCATAGTATCAGGTGTTTACTGTGTCATGTATGTCTTCATAAAATTCAATTTGCATAATTCATAATGGACTGTTACACTTTCATCATAATAAGCAATTATCTACTGTAAGTAAAAGCAAAATATCACTAAACAAATTTTCTTAGCAATTCTAATGGTTGTCTCACTCTATTTAAAATTATTAGACTGACTACATCAAATGTGCACCCCCACCATTTGATGTATTAATCCTTAGTAGTTTTAAAATTTGCTGAAATTGAATAATTGTGAAATACCCTGAGTCTCCAGCATGCTAGTTTCCTATTGCAGCCACTAAACATTACCACAATCTTATGATCTTAATACAACCCGAATGGTACTATCTTACTGTACTTAAACTTTATAAAATTTGACATGCTTCACTAAGATTAAACCAAAGTATCAGTGAGGCTGAATTACATTATGGAGGGTCTAAGCATAACTTCTTTACTTGCTTTGTGAATATTTTATAAAGGGCTAGATAAATCACAGAGCAATTAAAAACACATGTGGCACTTATTAAATCTCTTATAATGTTTCCATCACACACTTGAGATGGCACACAACCACCCGTAACTCCAGTTGGTATGGGTTATGAGAGACATTATAATATAAAGCCATTTTATGACCTCTGGAAATAACTACATATGTCACACACACACACACACACACACACACACACACGAGAGAGAGAGAGAGAGAGAGAGAGAGAGAGAGAGAGAGAGAGAGAGAGAGAGAGAGAGAGAGAGAGAGAGAGAGACTATTTGTGTTGTTCAGCCAGTCCTAAACATGGGCTTGCTCATGTATGTGACTAATATGCCTAGTGTCACTTCATCGAAGGAAATGAATTTTCTTTTCCCATTGGGTATCAATTGCATATTGGATTTTAGTGAGTGTTGGGACTTTGTGCCCCCTTCAACTTATCAGTATTGGAATTTTGTCTAGTGACGACTTGTACAAGGCTTGTTGTGCATGCTCTCACATTCTCTGTGGGTGCATATATGTTTCATACTTGCTTTCTCGGGAAGATATTTGGAGCCACCTGCTACCTCCAGCTCTTCCAATTCTTCCTCTTCTTCTACATAAAGCCCTTATCCTTGAGGGGAAAAAATTTTGATTAAAAAAAATCTCATTTAGAACTGAGTGCTCCAAAGTCTCTTACTCTCTGCACATTGTCCAGTTTTAGATTTCTTGGTTAATTCCCATATTTTGCAAGAGGCATCTCTGAGGATGAGTGTGTGGTGCATTGAATTATGGGTTCAGCTATGTATCATCAAGAGTAAATTTACAACTATGTTTCTTTAGTAGAATGATAGTGACTTGTTTGCCCCTAGGGTCAACAGCTATGGAATCTCAGGTTCTCGGCCATTTAAGCAATGTCAGATATGGGTTTCATTTAAAGTGGTGGACCCTTAAATGTGATTAAAATTGGCTGATCAATTTAATAACATTTCTGCTACTCATCCAGTGTATTTTGCAGTCAAATTGCTATTGTAAAACAAAGAATTTGGGATGGTTGATAATTATTTTTCTCCCCAGTAGTAGTTATACATACCTTATAGGTATCTTATATGTATAGGTAACAGGAATGATACTCTATATTCTATAATCATGTACAAGACAATATGCAATAAATATAAAGGGACTCATCTTTTAATCATATGTCAGTATCAAAAAAGGTACATTTTTATAAATGCATATATACATGAAATTTGGGAAATAAAGAAGGATAGAAAACATTTAGTAGAAACATGTTTGGAATTGATACTCTCTGAGGAAATTTATGAAATAAAGGGAAAGCATTATTTTCAACAGAATGCACCTGAGGTGTTAAGAGTTTTAACTCCAACTATGTCAGAATTTTTGAGGTATATGTAAAACTGGTAAGGATGCTATGATCCTTTTATATTGATGTAATATATACATCAGTGTGGGTAATACCCTATTTATTGGCAGGTAATAAAATCAACTAATTAACAAAGTTTGAACAGGCAAAATAAGACGGACATCCATGTTAATATTTATTTCTTATAGCCACAGTAGAGAATTAAGATCCCTCTCTGATTTCCAGATTTTTCGATCATTATTCTTTTATAAGGACAACCCACTAACTTATGAATAAGTACAGAAGTTTAAAACTGTTCAAATATTAAAGCAAAGTAAATATGATTCGCTCTGTTTTCCATCACTGATATGAAGCACCTATTCTAAAATACCACAAAGGTTCAAGGAACCAATTATTCGTCTCCATCCTGGTCATCAAAAATTAGAAGTTATCTCGTTTTTCTAACTTCATTTTATTTTCTTTTTAACTAGATGACTTTTGAGGCTTCCTCATATCACTAAGAATTAAGTAGAGCATTTTCACAGTGAATAACTGTTCATCATTTTTAAAGACAATATTTTTATGCTTAGATGTAATTTGTTTTCTTGCTAGTTCTGATGTTCCCAGGCTTGCAATTTTCTGTGTTTGTATGGATTCACCTTTTGTTTAAAGTCCACCTTAATAATCACCACACAGGGCTTTAACTATTTTAACTACCACTGTTTCAATATTTCTCTCCCTAGATTTATTTTCAAGAACCCCATGCCAATTGTCAAATTGCTCATTTCCATGAGATTGACTGGAGAACAATGGCAGTTTGCTATTATTTTTAATATTACTGTTGGGAAAGAAACCAAAATATTTTCATCTCTTCCTTGCCAAGAAAACAGTAATTTCATTTCAAATATTTAACAATTGGTATGATTAACTAAAGCAGAGAAAGAAACTGGATGCTGGGATTGTTTTCAACAGTTTTTAAACAACAGAGAATTTTCCAGTTTTCATATTTCCTTAGTTGGATCTAAGTTCATATCATGCTCTTTGGAAAGAAAAAAAATCAATGTACTCATATTTTCAAAACTTTAACACAGAAGAAATTTTAAGTGAGTATAATTTTACAAAATGTTTTTTGCTATAAAAGAAATATATGTTAAAAAATTCTTAAACTATAACAATTTGAGAAGTGTATATTCCGAAGAGTGGTATAGCTAGGTATTCAGGTAAATCTATTTTAAGTTTTCTGAGGAACTTCCAAGTTGATTTCCAGACTGTTTGTATCACTTTGCAATCCCACCACCAATAGAGGAGTGTTCCTCTTTCTCCACATCCTCGCCAATATGTATTGTCACTTGAGATTATGATCTTACTCATTCTGATTTGTGTAAGGTGAAATCTCAGGGCTGTTTTGATTTGCATTTTCCTGATCACCAAGGCCTTTGATTATGTCTTTCTCGGCCATTTAAGATTCCTTTGTTGTGAATTCTCTGTTTAGCTCTCTATCCATTTTTTGATTGGATTGTTTGATTTTTTTTTTTTTTTTTTTTTTTTTGGTGGTTAGCTTCTTGAGTTGTTTATTTTATTTATTTTATTTTATTTTATTTTATTTTATTTTTTGGATATTAGCCCTCTATTGGATTTGAAGTTAGTGAGGTTTTTTTTTTTTTCTTTTTCCCCAATTGTAGGTTGCCAATTTGTCCTATTGACTATGTCCTTTGCATTACAGAAGCTTTTCAGTTTCGTGAGGTCCCATTTATCAATTCTTCATCTTAGAGCCTGAACCATTGGGTTCTGTTTAGGAAACTTTCTCTTGTGCTAATGAGCTCAAGAAAGTTCCTACTTTCTCTTCTATTAGGTTCAGTGTATGTTATTTTATGTTGAGGTCCTTGATCTACATGGACTTGAGCTTTGTGTAAGGTGACAAATATGGGTCTATTTTCATTTTTCTACATGCTGATTGCCAGTTAGACCAGCACAATTTATTAAAGGTGCTTTATTTTTTTCCATTTTATGGTTTTGGCTTCTTTGTCAAAGGTCAAATGTCCATAAGTTGTGGTTTTATTCCTGGGTCTTCTATTCTATTCCATTGATCAACTTGTCTGTCTTTTTAACAATACCATGACATTTTTATCACTAATGTCACTCAATTAAATAGTGTTTTTCTTAATATAGACTTGTATATTGTATAGTATTGATATCATTTTTTTCTCAATACTTCTTTCCTCTATGCCTATAACTAAATCATGGAAAAGTATACAGTTTTGCCACCCAAAAAACCTTAGTAAATTTATTGACTGTTTATTGCATCTGTATATTTATGTACAACATATATATCATTCCATCTGATGCATATTTCCCAATAGACCCAAACTTATTTCATTATGATAGATTTGTTTTCTTCAAGTTATATCACCTTTTTCAGATATATTAGGGCAAAGCAAACAGAAATGATGTAAAGATTATGAAAATTCCCTAAGCAACCTGTGAGTCAAATACATCGGTAGTTACACTCTTCATTTCATTACTTTAGTTGGACTTTGGTAAATAGACTTAAGTTACATCTTATTTATGAGGAAAATATAAAACCCATTTTTGAAGACTGAAAATTGACCTTGTCCTGTACATATGTATAAATATACATAAGATGATGAGATTTTTGTTTTTCTTTTTTGTTTTAATTTGCAAGACCTGCTGTTGAAATGTCTGCGAAAGAATCCAGTAAGAATGGGTGTGGATGCTCACATATAATTTAAATTGAATCCCAGCATAAACTTTCATTTCCTCTAAGTTTTCTGAGCCAGAAACGGGGAACAAATGCTAGCAACAAAATCACAGGAAAGCTCCTGACAGCGAAGAAGCTACTGTTATCACAATGCACACATTTCAGCTGCCTTTTATTCTTCGGAGTTCATAAATGCAAACGTCTGCTCCTTTCACCTCCTCCTTGCCTATGCAAAGCTAAAATAGAAGCCTCTATTTCTATCCTTGACCAGAAAGTCAGAGAAGAATGTATTTTTTCTGATTCAAGCATTACTCACTGTGAACATGGTCAAGATGAAGCGTACATTACCAGGAGTGAAATGACAAGAGAGAAAATTAGGATTCACTCATTGCTCTTATTATATCTCACAGAATGCAGACAAAGGTTGAAGCCTTGAACACATTTTCAAGGGGCAGTTTTTACACTCTAAAGCATGCTATCTATAGCAATGTATTTCCACTCCCACTATTTCATTCTAACTTTAGAGGAATACATGTTAAGTACAGTTAGCTTTAAGTAGTAATATCCATTGGACTCTTGATGCATACAATTCATTAAACATAAAATTCACAGCCAGAGGGTGATGTTTATAATGAGTTAATGTTATGTGATATTATAGGGACAGTTAAATCAAACCTCATAGAAAAATACATATTTTTGCAATAAGATTTATTTGAGGATATTTACGTCTAAATTTTATCTCTTATATTATATCTTGTTATTATCAATCTAGCAATGTGTTGTCTTTCTCAGTCTGTTTTGTAATGTGATAAGATGTGATGTGTGTGCTCATTGTGATATGGACTTTAATAAATCTAGGAATATTACTTTTTATTTTCAAAGCCTTACTATAAATACCACTAAATACACACACACACTGACACACACACACACACACACACACACACACAATCACATTCACACACACAGAGGGGAGAGAGAGAGGAACGTCAGTCATGCATATGTATATACACATAAACATATGCACATTACTTAAACTGTGTGCTATGATAACATAAAAACAAATGTACTAAAAATATACAGTGAAAACCACCATCACTTACAAGAAGGTGAAAAAGGCCAATAGAATGTAACAACGCATAGTGACCCTTTTAATATCAACAATAATCTACCATCATAAAATAAAATGAAATGTATAGATGGTACATGTATGGGAATTTAATTTTCTTTTTCTTTCTTTTTTTTTTGTTTTGTTTGTTTGTTTGTTTGTTTGTTTTTTGTTTTTCGAGACAGGGTTTCTCTGTGTAGCCCTGGCTGTCCTGGAACTCACTCTGTAGACAAGGCTGGCCTTGAACTCAGAAATCTGCCTGCCTCTGCCTCCCAAGTGCTGGGATTAAAGGCGTGCGCCACCACCGCCCAGCGGGAATTTAATTTTTATCATGGTGTAGTCTTGTGTGAATAATAGTGAAAGCCTCTTCATAGTACTAAGACATGGGTCAAAACGCAGTTTCCCATTAAAAGTGTTAGAGAACAAAGGTAGAATGGATTCTGTAGAAGAAAGTCCTCTGCTAGGGTAACAAGAAGGTAATTAGACAAGGGCAGTGAAAAACCTAGGTTGCCAGAAACTGTTGGGTATCAAATACACAGCTCCAGAGATAATGTTTGCTTAAAGAACCAATATATATGGAGCCACAGAGAATTCAAGGAGACCAATTAGTAGGACAAGAACAAATACAAAAGAGAAACAAAAGAGAGAAACATCAAAAAGAAACTAAATATATCTTCACCTGGAATGTTGTTTTTTATATATGTTTTGGTGTATTTGTGTGTGGGCATGTGTGTGTATGTGTGTGTTTGTGTGCATGAGAGTATATTTGCATGTGTGTGTTTATGAGTATGTGTATATGTATTTGTTTATACGTACGTATGTGTGTGTGTGTGTGTGTGTGTGTGTGTGTGTATGTGTGTGCATACTGGAGGTCAACCTCAGATCCTGCTTTTCAGGTCCTCTCCATGTTGTTGTTTGGGACAGTTGCTTGGCCTGGAAGTAACTAATAATGGCTGATACCTATTACGAGGGACACACTTCTCCCTGATTTTCTAGTATTGGAAGCACATTTGACTACATCTGCCTTTTTTATTACAAGGGTCCTTGGGAATGATGCTTATATCCTCATGGTTGCAAGGCAACTACTTTATCCACAGAGGTATTTCTTAGCCCCTTTTCCAGTACAGTATTTTATTGGATGCTATTTGGTATTCATTTGGTGTGACATCAAAATAATACTTTTCTGGATGGCCTTTGCTTCAGTTTCTGCTCGATTTTTTGTTTCTGCATTTGAGTTAGATAGGACAATGCTGTGTTAACATTTTTGAGACAGGTGGGTGGCCCCCTCCCTCAATTGGAGCCTTGCCTTTCCACTGGAGATGGTATCTACAGGTGCTATCTCCCCTGTCTTGGGTATTTTAGCTATTGTCAATCCCTTTGGGTCCTGGGAACCTCTGCTTCCCTGTCATCTGGCACTTTCTAGTGGCTACCTCCAGTTCTCCATCGCCCACTGCTACATATTTGTGTCCAATGTCCTGACCCTCTGTACTTCTCTACTGTCTCTTCCTATACCTGATTCTGCTCCCCCTATTTCCTGTCCCTTTTCTCTCCCTCTTAGGTCCCTCCTTCACTCTATCTCCCATGATCTGAAAGATTATGCAGAGATTGCCCCACTTAGGGATCCATCCCACCTGCAGACATCAAACCCAGACACTATTACTGATGCCAAGAAGTGCTTGCTGTCAGCAACCTGTTATAGCTGTCCCCTCGGAGGCTCTGGAAGCACCTGACTAATACAGATGTATTACTCACAGCCAACCATCAGACTAAGCCTGGGGACGCCAATGCAAGAGTTAGGGGATGGACAGAAGAGGCTGAAGGGGATTGCAACCCAATAGGAAGAACAACAATATCAACTAACCTGACCACCCAGAGATCCCAGGGACTAAACCACCAACCAAAGAATGCACATGGAAAGACCCAATGGCTCCAGCTACATATGTAGCAAAGGATTGCCTTATCTGGCATCAGTGGGAAAGGAGGCCCTTGGACCTGTGACGGCTGGATGCCTCAATGTAAGGGAATGGTAGAGGGGTAATTCAGGGATGGGGTGTGGGTGAGGAAGCACCATCATAGAGGCAAAGGGGTGGAAGATGGGATGCGGGGTAGGGGGGTTGTGGAGGGGAAACCTGGTAAGTGGAAAACATTTGAAATGTAAATAAATAAAATAACCACTGAAAAAAGAAATGTACGACAAAATATCAAAAATAAAAATAATACTTCACAGGACTCATTATGTATGGCCAGACATTGAAAATAGTTTTCAAGTAGGAGCTGTTCCTCCACTTTATTTGCAGATTGAAGACATCAGTAACCATGAGCTGTTAGTATGACAGTCATGATTTTAAGATGAGTAACTGGAGATGGGTCACAGAAAACACAGGTTTCTATCCAAGTTTAATCTAATATCTGAATATTGTTTGTTGGTAGGCTTTTAAAATTGATTTGTAAGGCTTTAGAACATGTTTGATTTTAGCCTTCAGGTTGCTTTGAATTGACCATATGTATTCAGCCAAGATTACAATTGGAAAACCTGATGTAAAACAGTATTCTGTTTAGCACTGAAAATACTGTTCAGGTATTAGATTTCAAAGTAGCATTATTATCTTTAGGATCTTGTGTTTTGCATGTTCCATTCTTGAATTATATTTAACTTTACAGACTATTATTTAAAGTATTCTGTATTAGGAGAATAATCCAGATTAACTATTGATACACTATTGTCACTGGATTTAACTACATACATTTACATGTTAATTTATAGCCTTTTCAGTTGTAAAGCTTTTCAAAAGATTTCATCAAAAAAAAAAAAAAAAAAAAAAAAAAAAAACTACACTTCCTTAAATCTGTTTCCCTCAGAGAGTGAGTTAAGGAATATTTCTTAGAATGGATTTTTGTTCTTTTCATGCTACTGTTTGAGTTTTGGCTTTAATATGAGGATGAATATGGGGTTTTCAGTGTTTATAGTGCTTTTCTGCCTTTAATATGAACTTAAATGGTTAGCGCCAATCATCTGCCTCTGAGCCGGCAGAAGGACTGGAAGAGCAGAGGAAGGACTGCAACCCCATTGGAAGAAGAATATAAGGTGGTCTGACCACCCAGTTCTCCCAGAGACTAGACCACCAACCAAGGAGTGTACCTAAACGATATACATGTAGCAAAGGATGTCTTTGCCTGACAGCAAGGAGAGGGGAGGCCCTTGGTCCTTGGAGGTTTGATGACCCAGAGTAGGGGGATGCTGGAGCAGTGGGGCAGGAGAGTGTGGGTGGGTGGGGGAGCACCCTCATACAGGCAGAAGGAAGAGGGAAGGCAGATGTGAGGTGGAGGGTTGGCAGAGGGGTAACCCAGATATCATTTGAGATGTAAATGAATGGAATGACTAAATAAAATAATAAAAAAAAAAGAAATTGTGACGTGATACAAGATAAATCTTTTCATTTTTAAAAATGAGCTAAAATATCAACAGAATGTAGTCTTTATCTATGTTTCCGTATTTTGTACTCTTTCTAATTCTGAGACAAAGTCTCATAAGGAATTTGCTCAAGAGCAGACTTTGAAAGCTCATTCTGGAAGGGAGCTCACAAATTTTGCATTTCATTGGATTTACAAGGCTGTGTCTCCCTGTGCTGTAGCTCATTTGTTTGCTTTGTTTGTTTTCTCATTAATTTGTTTTATTGTAAAGTTTAATCCAAGCAGTCTTAAGGTTATTATCCTCCTACTCCATTTACTTCTGGTACATTCTGATGTACAATGAGTGATGGTGAGATTTAACTGAATATTTTTCACACTACAGTTCAAAACTTTTTTTTTTTTTCCTATCATAATCCTTTTCCCCACTCAATTTTAGGAAAGCTGCATCCTTTGTAGAATCATGTGATGACTTTCTCCTTTGAGAAAAGAAGCAAAAGCTCCATTGTATTTGCTCTCCACTCCGCCTTCTGTTTTTCAAAGAGGCAGGAAAACACCTCAGTGCTTTGGAATGACATCTGCCTATTCATTTTCTACAAAGATTGACATTACTCTCATAACTACTGATTATTGAAACATTTCAATACTTTTGTGTCACCCGTGATCCACAGTTTTATTTTTTTCCTCATGTAGGAGGGCACTTTCAACAAGACAGCAAGCACAGATGAAGAGTACAGATGGTCCATAGATGTTTACTCCATGTAAAAATAAAAACGCTACTGAGTACATTTCTACCAGTGATGGTGGAACTACAATATAACACCTGTATGAAAGCCAGGCAGCCGGATGAGAAGAAAATCTGCGCACAAGGACAAAAACCCTGAAATTATTTCTTATAATCTGTGCAGCAAAATAAAGCATTTTATGCCTTTTATTTGATGTTTTATGCTTGCAAATGTGTTTGATCCCTGAGTACTTGCTATGAGAAATGAGTAAAGGTTACTGGTACTCTATTTGCTTAATTTAAATAAGTGCTAATAAAACACTGGCTTATTTAAAAAACTGATAGTAGAGAAAAAACATAATTTTTCTAGGATCACTGATAAATACAAAGAAAAATTAAATCCATGTATATTTACTTTTGGCTAGACAACACCTCCTTTTTTATATAAAATATGAGGAATATCATATGACGATAAAGCATTCTGCTAAAGCATTTTGCATATTTCAAACATTATTCCTAAGTATACAGAATACTTGCTAATGAATAGTTGTAAAAGGAAAAATGTATACAGAGTAGTGACACTAACTAATAATTGTAAAAGGAAATCACAGTCTTAAAGCTTAGGTTGTATTATTCTTAGGCTACTTAACTGAAGATATTAAGAATTAAAAAAAATAGGTATGAATTTATTTTTAATATAGAAAGTAATTTACATAATTCCTTCAATAAAAGTTTTAGCTATGTAATTACACCAGCTATATTCTACCTAAGTTTACCTTTCCTTATTATTTTCATATAAGAAAGATTTTCTAGATGTATATTAGAATAATTTTATCTATATTGTCTGAAGCATATTTATAATAATTCCACTTCATAGAACAATATTTTAAGGATGCAGATGATCTTCTATGGGATCGTCCTCTCTATCAGCTTCTTCCAGCCTTTCCCTATTTCAACCACAAAGGTCCCCCAGGCTTCTGTCCATTGGTTGTGTGTAAGTATCTGCATTAGACTCTTTCAGCTGCTTGTTGGACTGGACCCCAGAGATCGCTCAGATACTGAGCTACCAACAAGGCAGCATACACCAGGTAATGTGAGGCACTGGACACATACAGCAGAGCACTGATTGGTCTGGACTCAATGAGAGAAGATGCATGAGAGAGACTGGAGGCCCCAGGGAGTGGGGAGGTGTGGTGGGTGAGAATAGGGAACATTCTCTGGAGACAGGGTGGGGATGAGGAATGAGATGAGAAAGTGTCTGTTGAAGGGCAAACCAGGAGGGCTATAACAACTGGCCTGAAAATAAAGATTAAAGAATAATAATAATAAAAAACATTCAGTGGATCATTTATTTGTATTAAAATAAATTTTAATGAGAAAATTGCATGTGTGATGTTTCATATGCTATAGGTTCAGAAAAACCATACTATTGTAGGTCATTGGGTTCCAAGGAAACTATATACAAAACCAGTCTGCATATCAATGTAAGACTGTTGAAAATGATACCTATATTTAACACTTATAAGTATTCAGAAAAATATGGACAGCAACATCAAGAATCATAACTATCTTGTTGTTACTAGCGTAGTATTACAATATATTATTGTAATACTATTATTACAATACTATTATTACAATTACTATTATTACTATTATTATTATTATTATTATTAAATTATTATTTATGTTAAATAATAATTTAAAGTTCTACTGAGACAATGAAAATGTCAGGTCAAGCTATGTTGAAAATATTATTTAAATTTAAAGCCAAATAAAGATTTTTTTCAGCCGGGCGGTGGTGGTGCACACCTTTAATCCCAGCACTTGGGAGGCAGCGGCAGGCGGATTTCTGAGTTCGAGGCCAGCCTGGTCTACAGAGTGAGTTCCAGGACAGCCAGGGCTATACAGAGAAACCCTGTCTGGAAAAAAACAAAACAAAACAAAAAAGATGTTTTTTTTTTTTTTCAGGTAAACAAGACCAAAGAAATTTTGTGAGAGCATAAATAAAATTATACTAAGTAAATGTCAAAGAATTCCAGACCTCAAAAATACATAAACCAATAAAAATATATTAAATTCATTAAAATATTTGAGAGGAAAAACAAACTGCTTATCTAAACCACTGTATAAACATTTTAGAATTATATTGAAAGATTTAATGCTAAATTGTAACAAGTTTAAATTATACAAGCATCATCATCATCATCAGACTTATGAGTAAATTAGCATGAAGCAAAGGGAATCAAGTAATATCTTTCTAGATGAAGGATGTTTGAGACTGGAGCCCCTGTGGTGGAATTGGCAGTGATCAATTTGTTAAAGAGTATGTAATAAAAAGATAATAATTTTGAGGCAAGTGTAGACTTAAGCTTTAGGGACACGACGTAAAGTGCTACTTAAAATGTGTATAATTATAAAATTTTAAACTACGATCTGAAATAATTTCTGAGATGGGAGAGCATTACATGTAATCAAACAAATTGTTTTCAGGCATATATAAAACATTTACTAAAGTCACTTTTGAAATGGTACTCTATTATTTTTATATGATAAAAACAAGAAAATAAAAGTCACACGAGAATATTTTTTTTTTTTAAATGCATGTGTTGTAAAAAAAATACTGGGGTTAATTTACTTGCTGCTACAAGAAAAAGGAAGCATTCTTCATTTTTGGCTAACCTAGTCAACTGTTATTCATTAATAGTAAATGTATATTTGTGCCTCAGCTTTTAATGTCTACTTCTGATTGTTAGAATATTATAAGCACATTCATGGAAATGTCAGCAGTAAACTTGATCAATCATTTAGTGCACACATCATGCTATGTATATAACGATCGAATATCTACTGTGACTCCAGTTACCTCATGAGCTCAGTGTAAAGCACGGTGAGAATTTTTGTAATCTCCTAGCTCTGTTTCCATGGACACCACCACGACAAACCTGTGATGCTTAATACAGGTCAAGAAGACTTCCTCTGTGCAGATTACAACATATTTACACAAGAGAAAATCAAATATTTGTGGCTATCTGGAACAAATACCTTTGTTCTTTGAAAATCTAAAGCACTGAGCTCTTAAACAAATAAGCATGCATTATTAATTTAGAAAAATTGCTCAAGTCAAACATCAGGCAATGTAGGATTAATTAAACACCCAATCTATTATATCTTCATTACCTGGAAATATCATTTGTCAGGTCATTGTTATAGCTGCATGTGAAAATATCATATAGTTAATTGTAGTCACACACATTGTTTAAGATATGGATAGGGTCACCTAGTCATTCTTTCTAGGACTTAACAGTGTTCTGTTGATTTTATTCAAGTTTTTATATTAATTGAATATTGATAAAATGCAATATTAAAATTTATACCAAAATAAATCACAGCCTTATCATACATACCTACTGTATCTGAGACTAATTCTCCACATGGGTAAATGATTGACCAAGTTTTCTATAGAGGAGTTACAAATTTTCAGAAATGTAGCTGATTTATATGCATATATGTACAATCAAGAAATTGTTGATGCTTAATATCGAAAACTCTTTCTAACATGAAAATGATATTTGCTACTAAACTCTGTGTACCAAGTACAAATTTTTATCACAGAAACCTGTGTGAGTGTTTGAAGAACAGCAGAGAAAAATCTAAATACTAATATCAGTTAATACTCATATAGTATTGACTGATAAAGACAAGATAAAACAGAATGAATTAAAAATTTTGCCAACTGTGGCAGTACACCATTAATCCCAGTAATCACGAGATAGAAGAGGAATTTGAGTTAGAGGTCAGTTTGTTCTACATAGTCAGTTAAAGTTTCATAGCACACAGAGCTATATAATAAGACTTATCTCAATAACAACAACAGAAATAATAAGTAAATGATCATCAACCAGTTCGGGTGGTATGATTATTCTATTTTAGCTTAGAATTCTTTAAGCATAAATGTCAAGCCCAGTTTTCCATATAAAAATGACATGCTATAACGTGACTGTGGCAAGAATGTGTGCTGTCCCATTCTTATCCAGATGTTATCCCCATAGCTTTTCTGTACACAACTAAATAAACCTAGAGAAATGACTACTTCTGCTAATTGACTTCTTGTGTCTTTTCTTCTTATCTCCCTCCCTTTCATTTTTAAAATTTTAAACTAGTAAAGTAATATAGAGTACAGTGTATATCACCTTCATTCTTTGAAGTAGATCAAGAGGATGCTGGAGTGATATAAATAGTTTAAAAGGCTGAAGCGAATAAAAGTAAATGTGTTATGAAAAAAATATATGTGTAGTTTGTTGAAAATAAAGACAATATTTTGTATCGCACTTGATAGTTAAAGCAGTTTTCCAGTTACTTACAACACACACACACACACACACAGAGAAAGAGAGAGAGAGAGAGAGAGAGAGAGAGCCAAACCAAACCAACCAAACATCAAAACTTAAAAGTAAGAAATCTTTAATTTTAAATTTAAAGATATATAAAAAGAGTTTCAAAACTTAATCCAGTATGATTTGGTGTAGATTTTAATTTTAAATACTATTTTTATGTTTTCATAAGATATAGAGATCATTTTGGAGAGGAAGTAATCCCAATTATATGCGATGAAGCAGCGGTATCCTGAAATATTAGTCGTTTGGGCAGTGTAATATGGTGTGAAGCAAGTCTGTGTAGGCTGTCTTGAATGCTTAATAATTTTTCAAGCGTTTTATATTTGAAGTAACTGGGCTATAAAGAGAATTCTGGAATAAAATATATTTGTAAGTCCCAGGTAGCTGCTCCATGCACTGTACAAAATCATGACAATCTATTTTTTTTTTTTCTGGTTTTTCCGAGACAGGGTTTCTCTGTGTAGACCTGGCTGTCCTGGAACCCCCTCTGTAGACCAGGCTGGCCTCTAACTCAGAAATCCACCTGCCTCTGCCTCCCAAGTGCTGGGATTAAAGGCGACAATCTAAAACCTTTGTAAAGATATTTTATTTAGATTCTTAAAGCCACTATAACACATTATAACTGTGTACCAGGTAAGTTTCAGTGAATTTCAGAGTTCATTTCTCTATCTAATTTCATTTTTACTTGTTATTCCTATACATCAAATTGCTGTATTCTAAGAAATAACAGAATAGAAAGTAGCAGAAATTAAACTATTGCCCATTATGCTACATATTCTTTTGGGATATATACTGTTTGGCAGACACATGAGCATATGTAAATAAGAGGAGATAAATTTCCATAGTTTGAAAATGAATATAAACGAAATTTGAATCAATTTTTCCATTTGGATCTGTGACTGTTTTATGTTCCAAATGGCTATGGTAACCAAGCAGAGAATGTTCCTGTACTGGCTGGTTCTGTGTCAACTTGACAAAATCTAGAGTTATCAGAGAAAAAGGAGCCTTCCTTGAGGACATGCCTCCATGAGATCCAGTTGTAAGGCATTTTCTCAATTAGTGATCAAGGTGGGAGGGCCCATTGTGGGTGGTGCCATCCTTGGCCTGGTAGTCTTGGGTTCTATAAGAAAGCAAGCTGAGCAAGCCAGGGGAAACAAGCTAGTAAGTAACATCTCTTCATGGCTTCTGAATCAGCTGCTGGTTCCTGACCTGCTTGAGTTCCAGTCCTGACTTCCTTTTATGATGAACAGCAATGTGAAAGTGTAAGCTGAATAAAGCCTTTCCTCCCCAACTTGCTTCTTGGTCATGATGTTTGTACAAAAATAGAAGCCCTAGCTAAGAAAGTTCCAATGAGGGCAGAATGCTCACTATGAATGCTGACTCTACTCATGGGGATGAGAGCTATAGGGAAGCAAAGCTATGAGTAAAATCTATGAAATTTCACCAACTAACTCCTTGTAATTCCAACGATGATAATTTGGGTAAAGTCCTATAACCATTTCCTCTAAAATTCTTCCTTCCTGGAGGATGGAGGCTCCGGATGTAAAACTAAACAAACAGAACAAATAGACAAAATAAAACAGGAATTACTGAAAGTTCTTGAAAGCTATAAGATTCAATACGTCCCTTCTCAAGATTGCATAAGCAGCAAGCAAGGTTGAGGAGAAGTAACTCTGGTTGCCAAACTGCCTGAAATATTTTCTGAGAGCTCCAGGGTTGTAGCTTGTATCAGCCTTAAACCACTATAAGGTTAACTTTTCTGTTATGCAATAACCTTTGAGTCAACCATACTAATGTAAATGATACGTGCTTATAGTCATAGCAGTAACACAATGCACTCGTTGGTCCAGTAATCCAAAGATGGAGATAACAGTTTCTTACACAATGTTCATTGTTTTACTTATCATCCATGAGGTCTATAGGTTTTGTTTCTAACTACTAAGGAGTAGCAGGTCAAATGTACCATGGTCCTTATCTTGCAGCAAGCAAATGCTAAGTATATTACTTTGTACTGAATTAATATCGATATTTTTAATCAAATTTATTAAATAAAGGTTTAAATAATATAAAGCACCTGGCTTTATATACGTATGTGTGCAGCCCACTAAATGCTGCTGTTCATATTTGGTTTTATTATAAAACTACCTCTTTAAGTTTAAACAGAAATCTTTAATTTGAGGTATATATGTATTTTTATCTATATAATTTTCTATTATTTGTAAATTGTTTTTTCATATGTCTGTGAGATCTACTTTTTGAAAAACTATGGAAAACCGAAAATCTCTTTGTGCTAAAAGTTATGGTACCATTCCCATTTTGCTCTGTTATAAAGACTTCAAGTAGCTAATTCACCAGGTTTAATGTCACCAATGGGATAAACCCTAAAAGAATAGTTATGAGTTTAATTGAGGAAATGAATTTTACCTTAGTCATAAATTCTGTCCATTCTGTGACTAAAGTGTCAAATCTTCATAGGTATGCAAGAATTTACCATGCTTAAAGCTAAGGATAATTAGTCTTTGCATATGGCAATGGGTACTTATCTAAACAGCCAAGAGAGAGGCTGAAGTAATGATAAATAAGAACTTGATAAACCAGTAGTCCTAAAACCTGCTGTGTAGAGGAATTTTTATCCACCAACATGGCTGTTCTGGCAAGGGATCAAATTCAAAGACCTTCTAGATCTCTGTGATCCAGCTGCAAAGCAGACATGCACAGGATTACAATGTGACCTGACTAGAAAACAAAGAAGCATTTAGTACACAAATTTAATCCCTAACAATGGAGCTAAGGTTAGTTTGTTTAAGGAAGCAACCATGTTTGAAAGTGACCTCTAACTGAGTGGTAGACTAAGTGACAAGGATGTAACAGAATGAGTCAAAGATAGGATATACCCAACTTTTGAGAACAGAGAGGAAAGAGAAATGACTACAGAGAGCATTACAGAGATAGGAAGGCAGTTTTATTGAGACAGATTTACAGAGACAGGTTGCATGTAAAGACAAAACTAGCCAAAGAATGAGAAAGTGCCAGAAAGTTACAACGTATTGCCAGAGTTGGTTTGAGGCAAAGCAGAGCAATTCAGTCAGAAGCTGAGAAAAGCCAAATAGAATCATTTAGTTTGTAGAGAAGTTTGAGTCAGAACAGCTGAGTTGAATCGGTGAACCAGAAAGATCTCAAAAGTGTGAGTTTATTCAACAGTAAGCTTCAGGGATGACAATTACATCCCAGAACAAATAAAAGTTACTTTTACACTGCCAAAAGGCCCATTTAATGTCAAAATATATGATTAATAAATGCACATATAAGACAAGAACTATATCAAAGTAAATAAAGCACATATTTTTCAAAAGGAAAATAAGTGGTTATATTGTTGCCATATTTCTTGAATTTATATATTGTTTCCAGTAGAAAACTGAAAGTTGTTGAAAGACCATTTTGTGTGCTACTCTTCCCTAGACAAAAATGTGGTTGTTAGAGCTATTTATGTGCTGCCTTGAGTCTGCTGTTGAAGATAAATACACAAATAAAAAGAAAGGAAAATTGATGTACCTATTATCTTAAATAGTTCATTGGAAAAACTTGACCAAAAACGGTCAAATAGAAATTAATTAATACACATTACATAGGAAACCTTTTAATTTTAAGTTAAACCACAAATACTTGAAACAGGTTGCAGTAGTCATAGGATTATAACTATCTCCCGTTCTGTGACCAGTTTCCTGCATCCATTAAATGACAGGGATGAACCATTTCTGAAACATCCTGTGACCCAACTGTATGTCCTTTATATATTACCCCTGAAGAAAGAATTGCAAAGCAATTTCAAGTCCTTAGACACAAATGCTTGCTTGTTGAACTTGACATGTCCTGATGATACCTATTAACTAGAGTGTGAAAGTGATGTTAAATGAGGGATATGGAAGGATGACATATAACTAACCTATAAAGAAATAAGATGCCAGAAGAGAATCAGAGAGTGAACTGGAGTGGGCAAGTGTGTATGACCCAAGCAGCCACGAAACAGAGCTCTCAGAAACAAGGAAATAATAGGCTTCAGTTAACAGAGACTTTATCTGAAAAAGCACATTGGCCCATACAAAATGGAGTAGAGCAAGAGTTTGACAATTTCTAAGAATAAATGTCCTCCTGGTTTGAACGGTGTGGATCTAACAGTTGTGCATCAGTTATAAATTTTATTTGCATGTTTTTAATCTAGTCTAATTGCCTCCTACTGTCCATGAGTCAGTTCTCAGGTCCTTAATGCTAAGTACTTCCATGCCAAGAATAAAAAAAAAAAAAAAAAATCAAAGTCATGTGGTTGTTTGTCAGAGTGTAAAATAATTTGTAATGTTACCTTCAGGCTTGTTTCACACCTGAGTATTGTATTTAAGTTATGAATGATCAGAGAGACCAGGAGAATGAAGAGTGGAGATGCGATTGGCTAAGAAAAATAAGCAGGAAGTAACAAAGATTTTATGACTAAAATTACAGGATGTCATGAACTAAAATGGTAGTAGTTAAAGGTGAAGGAAAGAGTAGATAGACAGTAAATCAAATTAAAATCAAGCACCCCCCAAAAAGAGCTGTATTTTGTCTTATTTCTCCTCCTAAATGCTAATGGACACTCCCTTAAGGGCATAAATATTGAAATATACACATAATACATAGATAAGATCACATATATATATATGTAAAAATATGTTTGCATATATATTTTTCAAGTACATGCATTTACCAGGTCATTTTAAGAGGTCAATATCACTCTCAAGGATGTTGTAATTGACATTGTAGGATACCAGGCTAAAGATAGTGTCTTCCTTCTTTGTTTTTGCTGCATTCTTTTTCTACCTTATAGTTATGCAAGAATACCACTTCACTGATTTAAGAAGCATAACATTAAGAAGTTAGGGGTTTTTTTGTACACAGTTCATTTTATTATGAACTCTAAAGTAGTTACCAAAATACATTAATATATTTAATAAATGTTATTGTATATAATAATTACATTTTCATTCTTAATCATGTGACACATGAAATATTTAGCATGATTTTTAAACTAAAGGATAATTTGATTCATACATATGCATGTATTTTATATACATATATTCAAATAACATTTAATACAATATATATACATAGTATAATATATATAAATATATATTTATAATGTAATCAAATCTAGCTTATTAACTGTGAATCATGTTGTTGTGTGACTACTTTCTTCTTGCTGCTTATTTTTTTCCTTTTCTTTTCTTTTTCTTATTGTCAGGCAGAATCTAGCAAAGTAGTCTAAGTAAACCTTCATTTCTGATCTTCCTGCGTCAGCTTCTTCAGTACTTGGACAGAAAGTGTGGGCTAACCTGCCTGGATAATTTCATATTTTGATGTCTATAAAATTTGTTTATATTAGATACTTGAATGGCACATTTCACACACGTTTCAATGGAGGAATTTACAGGAACACATTACCAATAATAAAACTCATCAAATATTTTAGAAAATTATAAATGACATAGAGTTGTTATAAAGGATAATGGATATTCTTTTAGTTTCTGGATTTCGCAGAGAAAAATTCTTACCTTTCCTACATACTGAGTGTCTGCACCTGTATACTCTTCTAACAAGAAGAACTGATTCCACATCCAGCCACGCTTGGTGCGATGAAGCATTTTACCATCGTCCTTTTTCAGATTCACTATCCTCCTCAGGAAGTGACTGTTATCCTTTCCTTGTAACATGCTGTTGTCAACCATATGGAAAATGAAAGTCCAGATGATCAGGTAAAGACAGTGGTACGTCCTCATTATCTTCAACTTCAGAAGGATGAAAATTTCAATGTATGTTCTGTAGAGCAAAATGTACAACAGAATTAATGAACATTGAACAGCTCAATTTAAGATGACAATATTAAAATCATAAAACAGTGACTGTAAATTCAAACCATGAAAATTCTGCAAATTAAACTTTTAATATGCTATGGAATTAATTAATTTGAAGTTATAAGCCTTAATAGTGAGGTATATTTATCTATATATACATGTTAATGAACCCAGATACTTTAATAAAATTTGTTTTATTCTCCTTATCTAGCAGTTTTCAGAATGTGTTCTCCATCACTTTCTTTTTTTGAAATGGACCAAAGAAAGTAAGGAAATAAGGAAAGAAGTAGTTTTTCACTACTAACAAAAACGTATGACCAAAACCTAGAAGAAAACATAATTAGAACATCTTCAGAGCATCCTCCAACGCACAGAATTGGCAAGTGTGTTTTTTGTGCATACTCTGAAATCAGAAGAAACAAAAGCAGATAAAAGGCATTCTTTAGAACTAAAGTTATTTGATATAAGCCGAATGAAATAGTGAAAAGATTTAAGAGGTAACTGGCAGGAAGGAACAGAATATTGAGAGAGCATATGTGTGATAGATTTTAATATTTTTATAAATTAGTTTATTTATTTACATTTCAAATGTTGCCTCTCTCCTGGTTTCCCCTCCTACACTTCTTCACCCCATCCCTTTCTCTTTAACCTCTGAGAGGGTGCTGCTCACCCCCCAGCATATTCCTTCCCTGAAGCATCAAGTCACTATAGGATTAGGTGCAACCTCTCCCTCTGAGGCCAGATGAGGCTACATATATGCTGGGTGCCTTGGACCATCCTGTGTTTGCTCATTAGTTGGTAGCTTAGTCTCTGGGAGCTCCCATGGGACCATTTTAGTTGACCCTGTTGTTCTTCCTATGGGGTTGCCATCCCCTTAACCTCCTTCAATCCTTTCCCTAACATGTCCATAGGGATCTCTGACCAAATGTATGAGTAATACAAAAATAGGATCCAAACGGCCAAAGTTAACTTGATCAAACATGGGCAAGAAAGTTAAATCAACATTTTAGGAAGAAAAAAATATTTTACAAATATTTGAAAAATTCAGTGCACAAATTTCTTCATGAAAATATAAACAAATCCATAATAAAATATTAAGATAATAGAAAGGAAGTCTCAAAAAGTCATAAAAATCATTCTGTTGACTATTTACCCAAAAAAGCAAAACCTATAATACATGTAATTTTATGCATAAATTTACCCTTGTAATTTAAATAAATTATCTCATCTGAGTTGACAATGCTTCATCCAACAGCCAAGAACAATTTTTCTTTGTGTGTGTGTGCTTTAATTGGAATATTTATTTATCTATTTATTTATTTAATTTATTTATTTTTATTGGATATTTTATTTATTTACATTTCAAATGTTATCCTTTTTCCCATTTTCCCCTCCACAGACCCCATCTCCCATCCCCCTTCACCTGATTCTAAGAGGGTGCTCCCCCATCCAACCATCCACCCATCCACCCAGCCTGTCTCATCCCACTGCACTGGCATGTCCCTACACTAGAACATTGAGCCTTCACAGGACAAAGGGCCTCTCCTCCCATTGATGCCAGACAAGGCCATTCTCTGCTACATATGCAGCTGGAGCCATGGGTCCTTCCATGTGTACTCCTTAGTTGGTAGTATAGTCGCTGGAAGCTATGGAGTTTCTGATTGGTCGATATCGTTGTTCTTCCTATGGTATTGCAAACCCCTTCAGCTCCTTCAGTCCTTTCTCTAACGCCTCCATTGGGGTCACCTGATCAGTCTAATGGTTGGCTGTGAGCATTTGCCTCTGTATTTGTCAGACTCTGACAGAGCCTCTCAGGAGACAGCTATGCCAGGCTCCTGTTGACAAGCACTTCTTGGCATCAGAAATAGTGTCTGGGTTTGGTATCTGTATATGGGATGGATCCCAAGGTGGGGCAGTCTCTGGATGGCTTTTCTTTCAGTCTCTGCTTCACACTTTGTCCCTGTATTTCCTTTAGAGAGGAGCAATTCTGGCTTAAAAATATGTGGATGAGTATGTGGCCCTATGCCCCAGCCGGGGTCCTTGCCTAATCTCTGGATATGGTCTTTACAGGTTCTCCCTCCACTCTGTTGGGCATTTCAGCTAACCTCATCCATGTTGGGTCCTGGGAGCTTTTTGCTTTCCTGGTATCTGAGACTTCCTGGTGGCTATTCCCAGTTCCCCATGTCCCATTGCTATATACCTCTGTTCAAATTTCTAATCCCTGTCTCCTCTCATCTAAACAAAACAAAACAGCAACAACAAAAGCAACAAAATTTGGACGTAATAATTCATTTATGAGTTATTGATCAGCATTGTTCAAGAGACTCCCAAAAGATATACAGTTTTGCTGTTGCCCAGCATTGTCTCCTAGAGGTGAAAGATAAGTATGCTAAATGCAACATGCATTCCCAGATGCAGGGCAGAGAGGCCCATGAGCTGGACCTGATGTGAATGTCTTCTCCCTGATGACTAGCTTTCATCGCACCACAAAGCACCATGCAAACTTCCAATGGAGGAAAGTAAGCAACAGTCCTACCCATCTATGGTACCTGTGACCAATACCAACGATCAGCATGGTACAATAACCCTACAGCTGCATTTGTACCACACACACACCCTTGGAAGAATCTGGGAGAAGGCAAATATTGTCAAAACACATTGTATGAACATTTTTATATAAACAGGGAGAAATAATATGCCACTATACATTTCCTGTAGGCAAGCCTGTAGAGCGATTTCTTATATAATGATTGATTCTGGAAGGCTCAAAATTTGGTCTTATGTCATATATGACATCAGGCTTATACAGATCAAATAGATTCTATTTGGGAATATATATATATATACATATATATACATATATACATATGTATATGTATATATGTACATATGTATGCATATACATATGTGTATACATATGTATATATATATATACACACACACATGTCCTTACATACTTACATACATACACACATAATTCTGATTTACTCCAACTGTGAAATATTATTTTGACAATAACTTTGATGATTTCAGGAGAATTTAAAATACTGCTCATTTCTGAAATGTGCTTTAAAGGAGATATTCATCTTTTGTGGAATGTAGACATCTGAGTGGGAAAAAAATCTAGTTGTATTTAATGTACCAGCATTTAGGCAATAACGTGCAACTTTGTAACTTAAAATAAGTTAACATTTTCTTTCACTGCACTCAAAGCTGCTGAAGTATTCCAACATAACATTTAGAGATGAATTTGGCTAACTAAAGAATATGTTAAAACATATAAAAGAGATTCGGGGAGGGGAGACATGAGTAAAGCTTGTTATATCTGTTCAGTAAATAATAATGGTGATTTCTAGAAATACAACTTGACGTTAAAAGCAACTAATATATCTGTCTTGTAACAATATGTGTAACCCTTAATTGGAACACACACACACACACACACACACACACACACACACACACACTTATGTTTCTCTATGCTTTTTGGTTGTGAGCCCAGCCTTTAACGGCTGAGCCATCTTTCCAGCCCTCTATGCCTTTTTAATAATTTGGCTACTGACGTGACTTCCTATACTCCTACAATTTTGCCTTATAAAATTTCTGAACATTTATGAAATTTCCTAAAGTACCTGAGGATGAAGCTGCACTGAGCTTCTTGTAGAGTCCTGCTGAAGCTAGTATTGTGTATGTGTATGCTTGTGGACGTGTGGGAGCATGCACACCAGTGTGTGTGTGTGTGTGTGTGTGTGTGTGTGTGTGTGTGTGTGCATGTATGAGCATGCGTGTGTGCATGTGGGCTGCACTTTTTCTTTTCCTATATATGAGGTTGTACACTTTAGATTGTAGACTGTGAAGTTGAAAAGAATGCTTGGGGATTTAGATACTTTATTTTACAGATAAGTTCATTTAAGGATGAGAATGTGACAGTCTGGCTTGAATTTTTGGGCCATGCTCAAATCCCTATGTTAATAACCTATTGCCAGCTAATGTTAATTAGGAGATGATTAAGCCAGAGAACAGAGCCACTTGTGGCAAAATTAGCTCTATATAAGAACATGGCTGGAATTAAGTTCTCTTTCCTTATTAGCTTAATGGTACTATATGGAATGTAGACAGTTGTCACCCTGCACCTCTAAAAGGACAACTTGATCATAGACATATCAGTACCCAGAACTTTCAGAAAGAAAACGTTGTAGGTAACATGCTCTTTGAATATTAAGTTAAACATTCAAAGCCAAAACTAACGAGGACAAAGTAAAATCAACCCAAAAGCATGTATTTAAAAGTTTGGTTTAAAATTTCCCCAGTTGCTAGTTTTACCTATATTCAGACTGTGATCTGTATAAATATTATTTGGGTTCATTCATTGACATTTTATTTGTATTTTTTATCATATACTTTTAAGATCTCGAAGTAACCACATGAATCATGGACTATTTCACCTGTTATCCTTTTTTCTATTATAAGGTATATTTATGACTTTTTTCATGCTTAAACATAGTCTTTATTATTTCATGCATTCAGTATTCCGTATGGTGGCCTCCTTCTCTAAAATATAACATAATTTGTATAAATGATGTGAGAAATTTTTGCATCATTATGCCTTGCACAGAATTTAGTGGGCACTTACTTATTTGTGCAAAACTATCTGGTTGATAGATTAGTGCTAACACTTTTGCTGTTTACTTGAAATCACAGGTCGCCTATTGAATACTTATCACTCACATAGATAAACAACACAAGAGACTTGTAAAAAAATGATCATAGAAGGTTTATTGCTTTTGAGAGAAGTCGGAGATTGTTTTGGTTTTTGTAACATCAGTCATAAAATTTGTTATATTCTCACTGACATTCACAGAAGTTTGCATCAAGTGAGATTAAATGTTAACAGCAAATATGACTGCTATAAATTATAGAATGCTTCTTATGAACTTTACCACTCTCTGATTTAATACCTTTACTTTAGTCAACCTTTTTTGTGAGTATTTGTTTCACATATAGGAAACATTACTGTAAACCTCCTGTGGCCAATTTAACACCTGCACACTCTTTGGCTCTGAGATAAAAGTGCACAGTTTAAAAGGTTTTCTGCTACATTTGATTTTAAAGTTAGCAATCTCTGTCCCACGGGGTTTATTAAAAATTCTTCACATCCTTTATTTATTCAATAGCAACAAGCTGATTACTAAATTTTCTATGCCTAATTATCTCTATCAACCTTAACTGATCTGCATTTTGATCGCGATTTTGTTGATAAATAACTAACGTCAAATGCATTATGAAGTACAGCATTTTAAATTTGGGTGAACTTTGATTTTGTAATTAGGCAATTCACCTGACTCTTATTAGTTTAAAAACTGAAAATTGTTTTATTATTATTGCTTTATTTGTTTAGTTATATTTAAATTCCAATCTCTTTCAGAATTAAGAAAAATTATGCTTGACTGAAATTAAGTTTAATATTTACCAGTTAAATACCTAACTAAAATTAAATTTATTTTGGAACTGTATACTTACATATTTACATAATTTTAATCTAAATGTATATTTAAAGCTTATTTTATTATTAATAATGTGTTAAGTGTATCTGCCTGTGAGTATATGTACATTTGAGTGCAGTTTCCCCTTCAGTCCAGAAGAGGGTATGAAAACCCAGGGCACTGGAATTCTAAAGCAGTTGTAATCTATCCAATATGAGTGCTAGGAAATGAACTCTGGTCCTCTACCAATATTTTGGTACTAATTATTTGAAACTAACCTTTTTTTTTTTTTTTTTCAAGATAGGATTACTCTCTGTAACATTGGCTGTCCTGGAAGTAACTGTATAAATCAGGCCAGCCTCACTCAAAGTTCTTTCTGCCTCTGCCTCCTGAGTGCTGAGATTAAAACCATGTGCCACCAAGGGCAGGCCAATCGATGTTTGGTTTAACTTGATGTCCAAGCCATGAGAAGACATGCCCTACACTGCCTGCATGGCCAAGAACAAGAGAAGGGATAACCTATACCCCTATGCTAGAACCAAAGATGACTGGCAAAAGCAAACATAACAGAACAAAACTTAATCAAAAAAGTGATTTCTAATGACACTCTGCTGTATTTATAGAGCAGTGCCTTGTCCAATCATAATTAGGTTTTCTCCAATAGAAAGTGATTACAGAGACCTAGAACCAGAGGAAATGCAGAGTTTAAATGGAAGTTTCCATCAGGTTGCTCTGATTGAAGATCAGAGAATCCCTCTGAAGAGGAGGAGGAAGGACTATAGGAGTCATGGGATGAAGACACCAGAAAAACATTCCCTACTGCAACAACTAAGCAAGGCTCACATGAGATAACAGAGACTGAAGTGATGATGATAAGGCCTGCATGGGTCTGTACCAGGTCAAGTGTGTATATGTTAAGGCTTGTAGCCAGATATTTTTTTCTGACTCCTAACAATAGGATAGTGTATGTCTCTGATTCTTTTGCCTGCTCTTGAGACTCTGTTCCTCCTATTGGGTTGCCTTGTCCAGCTTCAATCTGAGAGCTTACTTGTATTACCTTATTATATCAAGTTTTTGTCTGGCTTGGCTGTCATCTCTTGGAGGCCTGCTCTTTTCTGAACAGGAAACAGGAGGAGTGGATCTCAGAGAGAGAGAGAGAGAAGGTGGGATGGGCTGGGGGGAATAAAAGGAGGGGAAGTATGGTTGGGATGTATTGTAGAAAAGAAGACTATTTTCAACAAAAAAAAGGGAAAAATAAAATAAATATAGAAATATTTTCAAAAGGAAATTTTGTGCTATAGACACATAATTTATATTTTTTCTGACATTTCAGAGCTCCACAGAGTTGAAGCAAAAATATTTCTCAAATGTCTTACTTTTCTAATGCGATTAAAAAAACATTATAACCAAGTCAACATATAAAATCATTTAACTTGCTGCTCACCATTCATGTTTAGACGGCATGATGCTCATTATCAAAAGAATGCCATTAGAGCTGTATCTTTAAGCATACATTTTGTTCCACAGCCACAGGGTAGAGAATGATAACTGTGAACGGCCAGGGTATTTGTTTAGTTTTAGTTTTTGTTTTTAATTTAAAGCCTGTCTCCAGTAACATAATTTCCTCCTATATGTCCATACTGTCTAATCCTTTCTAAAAGTTCTACCAACTGGAGCTCAAATATTCAAATATATGAACCTTTAAAGTTATTCTTATTCAAAATACCACATCATTATATAGCAATCTGGTGTGTTTTCAAAATGCTAATATGTATGATGATATATTTATGACATCTGCAATCTTTCCACAGTTCTCATGTGTTTGTATGCATTGTACAAACATGAATACGAATTGTATTAAATAACTGTGTACCTCACATAGAGGAACATATTTTATTGGTAGGTGATACCAAAAATGAAAGAAAAGTAACTAAAATTTTATAAAATACATGCCTTTTGTGAACTTCTTCCCAGATCACTTTATGTTTTTCACTTATATAATTTTACTTGTGTTTGTTTTTAAAATATATGTTTACTATTTTGTTTGAGTCTTCATATTTTAAAAATGTTAATATTGCCTTTAATCCCAGCACTTCGGTGGCAGAGGCAGGCGGATTTCTGAGTTCAAGGCCAGCCTGGTCTACAGAGTGAGTTCCAGGACAGCCAGGGCTACACAGAGAAATCCTGTCTCGAAAAACAAAAAACAAAAAACAAAACAAAACAAAAAAACAAATAAAAATGTTAATATCACATATTGATATTTTCTTAAATGCATATTTACAGGATATATATATATATATATATATATATATATATATATATATATATATATGTTTTGGTTTTTCAAGACAGGGTTTCTCTGTATAGCCCTGGCTGCCCTGGACCTCACTCTGTAGACCAGGCTAGCCTTGAACTCAGAAATCCGCCTTCCTCTGCCTCCCAAGTTCTGGGATTAAAGGCATGAGCCACCACTGCCTGGCTTATTTTAAAAATATTTTAACAAAAATAATTAAGGAATTCTAACCATCCAGTACTCTATAAGCAATATGAGAGTTGTGACAATCAAATCTCTTTTTGTAAAATTAGTTTAGAAGTTCCTTAGAAGTCTGGAAATTTAAACTACCATTTAAACTATATTTAGACTAGGAAAGAAACTCTGAATCCACTTTGCTAATGTCCTATAAAAGTAGAAACAATAATATTATTTATTTAGGAATATCAGAAAATGTATAGAATATGTATGGCAGATGATGAAGTCATTTAACAGCTGTCAGAAAATGAAGAAAATCAGCACTATACAGAAAAATAGACCTAGAATTTAAAGAAGAAATTGTTATTAATGACTTCATATATGCAAATAACCCATTCCCCTCTATTTAAAGAACATACAAAAAGTTATTTTTACATTGTCCCTCAAATGGCTTCCAGAATGTCAAAAAGTAAATTCACACCTCTACTACAAATGTACCATATGGTGTTCATCAAGATATTATCTTATTAATTTTGCATATTACTGTAATATGAGAGGCTAATACAGATGAGGCTTAAATTAACCCTTACAGTAGCACATATATTTCAATATGAAGATATCCATTATAAATGCATAATTTCATTTAGTGTCAGAGATGGAAATACACTTGATGCGGGAACACATGTCTATCTGTGTGCATGTGTCTTCATGGTTGAAGAATGTTAGCTAGCAGTTCATTAATGGGTTGGAGACCAATAACAGTTCTGTCATCAAATGTTCATATATATGAAAAACTGTTCTTATACAATATTTATGGCAAAAAAATAATGATTTTCAACATGTCCATCCCAAAATGAATATGAATTTGCATGAACCTCAACTATAATAAAATCAGGGGACAGCAACCTCAAGCTTGACTAGAGAATTTGATTGAGGAAAGGTGCTTTTTTAAACAATTGGTCCTGGAGCCACTGGATATCCACATACAATCTTTCAATAAATAAATATCCAGTCTAGAAGCAGCTCTTACACCATCCTCATTGGGCTGCTCAAAATGTACTAAATCAGAAGTTTAAAGTTCAAACCCTCATAATTTTTTCAAAGTAGATAAGAAGGCTATCTCAATGACTTGATTTTGACAGTATTTTTAAGGAAATTACAATGGTGATATTCATGTGAACAAACATAAGAAGTAATATAGTGAAACAGAAAACTTCTGTAAAAGATATAAGATATTCTACAAGGGTTAGAAATTAGTAAGTTTCACATAAACATAAACTGCTCAGTAGAAAACTTATAAAAATCTAAACTTTTCAGTAGTTGGACGGTGAACAACAACAGGAATTCTCCTTCACTGTTGTTACCCCACCCACTACAGAGAGGTCATTTGCAATGTTTAAAATGTTTAAAACATTTGCAATGTTTAAAAGAAGTAAAAAATATCATAGCAATCCTGTTTCTAGTTATGGACACAGTGGTTGAAAATATTTTTCCTAAGAAAATACAGTCTATTTTACTTGATGTTTATTCATATTAATAATTTTAAATGGTTATTGATTTTATTCCTTATGTATGGGTGGTACATATATGCCTGAGTATGTGGCTGTATGCACCACATGCATGCAGAAGCTCATAATGAGCTGAAGAGGACATTTGACTGTGTGGAACTAGAGTTAAAGGTTGTTGTGAATGAACTGACATGGATATTAGAAAGTGAATTTGGTAGGGCAGTCTCAGGATGGCCTTTCTTTCCGTCTCTGCTCCACACTTTGTCTCCTGTATTTCCTCTTTTACATTTTTTGTTCCCCCTTCTAAGAAAGACTGAGGCGGCCACACATTAGTCTTCCAGGGACTAATCCACCAACCAAAAAGTACACAGGGAGGGACCCATGGCTCCAGCTGCATATGTGGCAGAATGTGGCCTTGTTGGACATCAATGGGAGGAGAGGCCCTTGGTCTTGTGAAGGCTTGATGCCTCAGTGTAGGGGAATGCCAGGGCGGGGAGGTGGGAGAGGATAGGTGAGTGGGCGAGCACCCTTATAGAAGTAGGGGGAGGGAGGATGGCATAGGAGGTTTCTGGAGGGGAAAGTGAGAAACGGAATAACATTTAAAATGTAAATAAAGTATCCAATAAAAAATGAATTTGGAGCTTCTTAAGAGTACAGAACACCTTTAACTATGGAGGTATCTGTCCAAATGTTTTTTAAGAAAATGAACAGATACATAATTTTCTAAATACTCATGGAGTAGACTGTAACTTAATGATAAAAATGAAATTAGGTTTTAAGACACTAAAAAAAGCTTGAATAAATACAAAGTGAATGTTCTAAGGAATTGGGCCTATTATGAGAAATCTCTGTGTAATTACTCAGATTCTATGGTATTCTTAACTACATACATTCATGAAGCTCCAAAGTTTCTTTGTCTTTTTTCTTCTTTTTCTTTTTTTTTAATTGAGAATTTTCTTTATTTCCATTTCAAGTGTTAAAATTTTATAAGACTTCAGTGGTTCCTGAGACAGGTGGGTGAATCACAGCACAAGTTCTACTTACTGACACTATTCGGTAAAATAATACAATGGTAGAACATAAAATTTTCACTTTTCAAAGCCTATTACATTTTACATAAGGAGTTTCAGGAGTGAACCTTATCACATTCAAATTAATAGGGAAAAAAAACTTCCAGAGCTGAGGTCTAGCAGTCTAGCATATAGAGGACTCAGCATAAAGAAAGAACTGGTCTCTGCCCCAAGTGATGAAAGGGTTTCAGTGACAAGGGTGGAAAGGGATAAAGAAACTCATGTATCTTTAAAAGTGAGTGCTGTTCCCAGCTGTAATTGGAAAACAATTGTTCATACACTCCGTACTGTTCTGAATAAAGACATTCCCATAGGGGTTGGGCTGACAAAATTCATTTTTATATCCTGGAATTAAATAGCAAAGTAAATTGGTTAAAGATTTTTTTAGGCTTGCATTTTATTTAATCTTGATGAAACTCATAGATAACAAAGCAATGATAGAGACAAAGTTAACACATGAGGTTCCAAAACAAATTTTAAATTCACTCATTGCAATAGAGATCATATAATTAGCCATTATAAACTGAAGAAATGCGCATATCTGCATTTTTCTATCCATAAATATGCATATTCTTTGATTTGTCAGAGATACATATCCTAAAGGAATTTCAACACTTACTAATGAACCAACTTTTAACACAGATTGCATTCAAATAAATGTAATTCAATAAAATAAACTGGTATTGTTGGAGAAAAATTACCAGTTCTAGGACCAAATAAGAAAAATACACAGGATGGGTTTTAAGACCTTGTATTCCTGTAAGATAAAACAGTATTTAATACACACACACACACACACACACACACACACACACACACACATACACACACACACACACACATCGATAAACACACACGTGATGCAAAATCTATTGTGCTACTGAGTATGAAATGTATATAACCTGAATAGTCCCTAATTGCCTAAGTAAAACATCATTTAGAATATAATGGATAATATTGTTTTATAATATAACAAGTAACACAATACTTTATACTTATAAATTCAGTTAGGAGTGATTGATTCAATTAATAGTTGTGAAAAGAGGTGTCTTCAAAAGTGTATATGCCAAGTAATTTATGTTTATATTTTGCCATCATGAGGAAGAACCTGTATTCAAGCATTTTAACAATGGGACAGAGTACTTTCCTTCTAGAACAAGTGAAATGAAAATTGTGTGACAGCCATAATCCTATTCTGGAAAATCACAAACAACACCGCAATGAGGCCATGAGATCAATATCCATGATGTGAAAGCACGTACCCTTCAAATAGTGTGAAGAAAATGCATTTTTCCCTTTGTAATGTTCCTCACACCAGCTCATAAGCAGCACAGTCCTGCTTGCAAGTAACATCACACAAATTGCGATGAAGGAGCATCCAGTATCACTATCAAAAGAGACTTTCTCAAAACTGCCATGGTCTTTATTAATAAGGAATGTCCAAGAAACTTTCCTGGCCCAGAAGAACTTTCTGAGACATGACTAAAATGTGGTAGCCTGGATAAAATCCTAGAGGAGAAAATTATACTAAATATAAACCATGCTGGCACTAATACACCAGGTTCTTGATAGTAGTTTTCTACATTATTTCATTAAGTGTATGGAATGTATTGCTTTATTGCAACCACTTAGTAATATGGAAAATGGGTGAAATGTTTTAGAAAACTATAACTTAAGTTCTTATTTCTTTTGTAAAATTGAAACTATAGTAAACGTTAACCTAGGAAACTAGAGAAAGTTAAATGTTACAATAATAAATTATGTGCAGACAAATGTTTGTTATTTTCAGTATTATTATATGAAAAGAACTTCTCAGTTATGGTGACATTTTAGCAAAATGATGGAAGAAGTCACCACACTACAAATGGTAGCAGCATTCCCAAGAAGAAGACCAAGCGAACAGAAGTCTGTGGTTGGAGACTGGAGGGAAGTGGGTTTTGTGGGAGTTGGGGTGGACATTGAAGTGAACCAGATGTAACTAAAGGTAAGAGAACAGGAATAATACAGTGAAGGCAAAGTGCTAAAGGAAATTTGAGTAAGTTCTCATTTTCATGATTTTCTTAGTTGCTTTTTTTCTGTCACTGTAATTAAGCTTCTTGACAAAGCACCTCGGGAATGAAAGCCTCGCTTTAGATCACAGTTCATATTTTAGTGTACCATGGCTAGGAAATCAAGACAACAGGAACTTGAAGCAGCAGACAACATTGTGTCTATTATCAGAAAGCAGAATGGAGTGAAAGAATGATCTCAGCTAACTTGCCTCCTTTCATACAGTTCAGTATCCCTGCCCAATAAATAGATTCACAAACTGTGCAAGGGACTTTGTACCTTTATTAAACAAATCAATACCAATAGATGTATCCAGAGGCTATTATAAACTAGATAATAACTTACAGTAATACCCCAATTCTAGCTTACTCAAATGCATTTTCTGGGTGATTCTATATTATGTCCTTAAGCATTAACACTAACCATATCTATTGTAAACAAAATCAGATGGAGGCTTTGTCCCTTCAATATGTTAAACAATTAGTTATTAAACACAGGAATATAACTGAAATCATACATTCAATAATAATTATATAATACCAGCAGAGTGGAGGTTGAAGAAACAAAAGAATTAACAGTCAGGTAGTTTATCAGATTTATAGTGTTTGATTAGTGACAAAATATTCCAGATAAAATATTCAAATAACTTTAGTTTTTAAAAAGTCATTAGCAAGGACAACACTCAATATTGTTAAGAAGGTAACAGGATGAGTATAGTCCTTGACCTAAATCATAACCATTTAAATTATTTGAATGATTTAGGGACAAGCATAGGGTCTATGTGATTTTTCTTCAATGTAATTTATCAATGTACATGAAAGTCCCTAAAACTTAGTATTTTACCAAGTGACTAAACTTAAGAGAATTTTTATGAAATTAAACACTGGAAAAATAAATGTAGTTAAAACATGTTTACCAGTCATTTGGGATAATGCTTATATACTTCTTTGAAATATAAATATCCTTAATTAAAAACCTTTTCACATATTTCACTGGAACATCGTGTCTGCTTTCTTGGAGCATTCTACTAAGAGGAGTGAAAACCTGGAGATAATTGGCAACAGGATTAAGGGAAAGAAATTAGAGAAGGTGGCTGGAATGTTTACTCCAGACCCATCATACATGGTTGCTGTAGCAACCAGTGTCCCTAGTAGCAAGCAAGGCTGTGGTTGGAAATGAGACCCAGAGTAAAAGGTGTAGAAGAGAGGAAGAATCTGTTGGAGGCAGCAGCATGGTTAGCGTTCAGAATAGAAGGAAAAAGTAAAATAAACCTGGAAGGTGAGTAACCTATGCTAATCCTTTGGAAAACATTAGTTTAGTAAACTATGGATGATGGATAGATGGGTATTCTTTTGCCAAATGAAAGTTAAACACCTGACTTGTAGGCCTCTTTTCTAGATGTCTAAGGGCATTTAAATTTTAATCAAATGATCTGCAGTCATTCAGAAACAAACTGTGCCTCCTCTCTGAAGAAAACATTAGCATTAGAAGTCATTTGCTAAATGATATCTCATCTACTGAGCAAATGAAAGAGGAACTTACATTTGTGTGTCAAAGTTTTAATCAGCAGAGAAAAGCTATAAAT
This sequence comes from Arvicanthis niloticus, assembly GCF_011762505.2. NCBI lineage: Eukaryota > Metazoa > Chordata > Mammalia > Rodentia > Muridae > Arvicanthis > Arvicanthis niloticus. The sequence goes on from NC_047676.1 coordinate 21,419,601, forward strand.
GTATTTTTTTTCCAGCCTGTGGCTTCATGTCAGCTTTCAGTGTCAGAAATGAACATCAGAGTCTGTCAGCTGCAAGTTAATGAATACACCACATGAGTCACTCCCCAGTAACTACTTCTCACTGAACACTCACAAGTCAGAAGACGGCGGATGACACCCACATGCCAAGTGTTAGAATCTTCAGGGAATAGACCAGGAATAGTTGGAGAAGAGCTATCCTAGGACGGGTGCAGTGATGGAAAAACACTAGTCTGAGTAGCTAAGAAAGAAAGAAAACGTTAGAGAAAGAAACAGAAGGTTCTTTGGGTTCATCTACAAGAGTTCAGTCTCAATTAGGGAATGACTTTTCTCCCACTGGGAGCTGAGAGCAACTGCAGAGGGTTGTAGCTCTTGCTTAAGAAAACATCTCAGAAAAGTTGTTAAGTGAGACAAAGTGTGAGAGGTAGGGGAGAGGGGAGATCCCAGCACAGCCACAAAGGCTTTTTTTTTTTTTTTTTTTTTTTGGGAAAAGTAGACAATAAAAGTAAAACAAGGCATACAGCAACAAGAAATTCCAGAGATTCCAGGAGCACACTCAACACTGCACTGATTATGACAGTTAGTAGATTTACAATAGATAACATACATGGAGGGTAAAATCCTTTCTTCTCTCATCTTCATGACTATGGTAGCAAGAAGCCATTTTACTTATTTTAGTATATATATTTTAGTATATATATATATATATACATGTGTGTGTGTATATGTGTGTGTATCTACTTATCTGACTGTCTGTCTATCTATCTCTATGCAACTCTGCCTTGTCTGACACTCACTAAATATGTGTAGCATAATAACTTCCACCTTATAGAGAAAAGCCATTTTTCAGGACTCTTACTAATAGGACAGTGTTTCTTCTATGCACAAGCCTATCTGAGACCAAAGGGAAAGTCCAAAGCACCTCTCTCCAAGTCTTGGCTTGTAGAAGACCTTACTAGAAAAGATAAAAACTAAATCATCAGCATTCAGTGCTTTTATTTTTTACTTTGAAATATATTTGTTTTTGTTGTTTAGCTGAAAATAGATTCTTAGAATATAATATATTATGGTTTCTCCTCCTGGTTCTTCTAATTCCTTTCCACATCCCCTCACATCCACAACCACACACTTTCTGACTGCCTTTACAAGACAAACATCTAAAGAGTAATAGCAATATAAGTCAAATACAAAAAGTTGAAGCAAGATTAACAAATTGCTCAAGTTCTTTATGTGATGGGAATCGGGCCTGAGTCATAGCAAACAATGAAACTAATGAAAGCTTCAGGATAGAGACAATCCCTCATATACTCTTAAAAGTTGAGGGCCTTATTAGTTTCCTCCAGTTGTTTGTCCTTTCCTCAATTTATTTGAGGGATCTATTACCCTATTTCAGGGCCTCAGTCTTCATAAAGTTCCTTTTAATGGTCTGCTTCTTGTGCTTCAGCAGTGTTGGAATACTCAGGGCTTGATGTAGTAGGATATTTGGGCTCTGGTTTTGACAGGTTGCCCTGGCCCTGACATAAACCCACAGCCAAACATTAAGGCAGAGAAACAGAGGGGAGGAGGGGGAGAAGAAAATGGAGGGGGAGGGGTGGTGGTGGGGGAGAGAGACAGAGAGAGACAGAGATAGAAAGAGACAGAGAGTGAGAGAAACAGAGACACAGAGGGTGAGACAGACAGACAGAGAGAGAGAGAGAGAGAGAGAGAGAGAGAGAGAGAGAGACAGAGACAGAGACAGAGACAGAGACAGAGACACAGAGAGAGACAGAAACATAGCTAAGACAAAAAGCCCAAATTGGAGATCTCCATTTGGTCCCTCCCCTGGGAACTTGGGGAACCCAGTGGAAAAGGGGAAGGAAGAATTGTAGTATCCAGAGGGGTCAAGGACACCAGGAGAATATGACCCAGAAACATAAAGTAGGGCTCACAGGAGCTCACAAAGACTGAAGTAGCAACCAAGAGCCTGCATGTACATTATGGTTGATAGCCTAGAGTTTTTGAGGGACTCCTAAGAGTCGGAGTGGATGCATCTCTGACTCTTTTGTCTGCTCTAGGGACCTCTTTTCTCCTACTGGGTTGCCTTGTCCAACCTTGATATGTTTATGCTTAGTCTTATTGCATTTTGTGTTTCCATGTTCAGTTGATATCTGGGGCAGGGGGTGGGGCCAGGGAGAAGCTGTTCTTTTCTTAAGGGGAATGGAGGCTTGCCTCAGCAGGAGAGGGAAGATGTGCTGAGGGGAGTGTGGAGGGATTGGGAAGAGTGGAGGGATGAGTAACTGTGGTGGGGATGTATTGAAAACAAAACACAAACTAACAAAAGACAAAAGTGCCCCCAGTTCAAGACTCACCAACAGAAAGCTCATTGACATCCTGATCCAGTGTAGCTAGGCTGAAACCCACTTGTAGTTATATATCCACTAACTAGGTGTACATAGCACCCTCATACTGCAAGACTAACATCACAAACAACAAGGAAAGCTAAATGTCACAAATGTTCTGCTCCTATTGAAAGATACCCATACAAATATGGAAAGGATGAAAAGAAATGTATCTTAAAAACCGAGCCTGCACTTTATTCTGGCAAGTGGTGGAATACGGAAAGTGTGCCGCTCTGCTCAGGCGGGACACTGAAAAGAAAATCTGCTCCTGCACGCACGAGGATGGTCATATAAAGGCCCGAACTATTACACATGTGATTATACATTTTTTGACTACTTTATACTGCCCTGCTCAAAATCTCTTGTTTGTTTTGCTGTCCCATTTTAGAAAGGCTCTGACAAGAGCCACAAAATGGAGTGGGATAGGGTTAAGTTTCTAAAGGCATTTTTTTTTTTCATTTCCCTCTTCATTTTACCTTTATGTGAAGCTACTTTATCTGTTCTCATCATTTTGTTTCTCTCTTCTTTCCATTTCCCGCTTCCATATCTTCTTCATTGTTTTAATGTTAATTGGCTGTCTTATTAATCTAATTTTATCTACATTCCTCCACTTATCACCAATTAACAGCACCTTAGATTACTAAAAGTACTTTCATACATCAATTACTGTTATTGTTCCTTTATTCTCACAAAAATAGTAGAGTTGAATAATTATGTTAATTGGCTATGACTTTTAGTAATATGGCATTCTGGGGACACCAGTAAATGGTCAAATGTAGCAAACACTTTTTAATAATGAAGTCAATGTATACCATTTCCAAAATCTAGGGAGAGAAATTGATCATTTTAATTCAAAAAGCATGCAGAAATTCCAAGTAGAAAAGAATAGCAAAGAATTATTGGATAACTGATTACAGGGAAAACACTGAGTAAACACAAATTTGTGTAAACCCACAGGCATGTAAAGCACACACATAAAGAATATGGGAAACTAAAGAAAGAAGGATCAGGTGAAATGCAAATGGAGACCCATTTGCATAATACTATATTTCTCAACATAAACTCTCAAACTTAGTGGGAGTTAAATATGTATTTCAAGCTCTTAAAGAAAGCAAGTGCTAACTCAAATCTACTAAATCCAGCAAACTATTCCTCAAATAGAAGTAGAAAGTAAATTTCACAAGATGAATAGTAAATTAAAAAAAAAAAAAATAAGAGCAACTAAGCCAGTACCAAAAATATTGCTAAAAGATTCCTACATCCCGAGGAAAAGTATATAACAAGCATGATATTATGGGGGAGGGGTGAAAAGTAAGTGTAATATCCATTCAAGGTAAAGAAAGTAAAACATAAATCCCACAAAATTATGGATCAAGATGTACAATTCAATAACAACATTGAATGTTATAGTATTTCTTCCCTAATCAAAGGAAACAGAAGAGCAAATCAGATTATAAAAAAGGACCCACATATTTTACCTTCAACAAATGCCTCTCTCTTTCACAGACAATCACAACCTTAATTGGGAAAGCTGGATAAAAAGGCTTGTCAGGTACACAAATAGAACTAGAAATGAAGCAGTTTTATCTGTCAGTTTCTGATAAAGTAGTGTTCAACCCAAAACAGTCAATAGTCATAAAGAAGGCCATTTAATATTATGTAAGAAAAGAAGCCAAAATTATGACACGTACATTCTAAACATATATGCATTGGACATTATAAAAAAGCAATTTCCCAAACTCAAAATGATATAAAAATACAAAATGATTTAAAAACAATAATAATGGATGAAAGTATTATTTCACTCTCACCTGACTATAGATTAAACAAATGTCAACAAAGAAACTTCAGGGTTAAATGACATTCTGGATCCAATGGACGTGACACCTACAGAATATTCTACCCAAACAATGTAGAATGCTGGATGCTCTTGTTTGCTGAAGCGCAATTAATAATTCCCATATTAAAGATTAACTTAGGTAAATGTCAGCCTGTGAACAGGTAAATAACACCTCTTATACATACTTAATAGTTTTATTTCAAAAGAAAATGCTGAAGTTATGTTGTCTCATTTGTTGATCCTAAGTTCCATATACACACACAAACACATTTTGTATATGACATTAAACCCAGATTGAAATTTTAAAAAGAATTGATGAGAAATAGTAGATAGGGAAGACAGAAAAACCAGCATATACAGTTTTTCTATAAATAATTTTAATTAAACCAATCCTAATATGCAATAAAAATACACTAATGAAAAAATAAATTCATTGCATAAAAAAAAAATCACTGCATTTATACACAGGTGACATATAACAAATGGTGACACATATAGCACAGGCTGTGCTGGACCATGCTCACCCCATCACTCAAGCTGTTCTACTCCTCACTGGTTTATTACAAATGCAACACACACACACACTCAAAAATATTTGTTCCAATTTTGATGAGGAGGAATGAACTAAAAACTTGGCAATCTTTCTCTGTCCAGCTTACTGTAACCTTGACTGAGAACTAGCTGTTCTACTATTAATTGCACAAATCAGTTCACTTCTCTAACTTGTATATGGTCTTCCCACATGCCATAAATAGCAGAGACTTGGGGCAAGTGGAATCATGACAAATATTTTCCTCTCCAAATTTTCTTTAAAAAAATTTTTTAAAGATGATGCAGAGTCAAGAACTTCTTTGAGTTCTTTTTTCTATTTAACATCAATGAACATGCCAAACTGAGTGGAGAAGAGCCCATGAGAATTCAACCCCACACAAAGAAGAATAGGCAACTAAATAAAGCCAGGAGGAAGGGAGATGATTTGGACAGTGCCAACTGTCCACCCAGTTATCTTTCTTTCCCAAAATTAAGTTTATTTTCTAGTGAAAAAACAAGTTGAAAATATACATGCTTTGATATTATATAGATTTAGCAGTTTTTATTCATGCATTTATATATACACTTATTTATACAAATAGAAAATGTGTGTATTTTGTATACACAGATACACACAAACATACATGCATGTAACAAAATTTAATGATAAAAAGAAGCCTTGAATTGGAAAGAGAGCCAGAGAAATATATGGAAGAGTTTAGAATAAAAAAAGGAATTAGAGAAATCTTGTATTATTCATATTATAATCTCAAGAAACAAAAGAAGTAATTTTAAAAAGTAAGTTTATTTTAAAATGAGGCATAGAATATAGTGTGTATGTATTTAAGTGCCATTACTTAATATTTCTAGTATATGTTGCATATTGCTGTATAGTTTAAGTTAAATATTTCTGTGTACACAAACTCGTATTTAAGGTGAAAAGAAATGATATGCACTTCTATACTTTGCCAAAATTAAAATAAAATGCACAGTGTGATTACTGCCTAGTCACTTATGTTCACTTGATATGAATGCTAGCTTATTATTCCTGTTAAGATATAACCTTAATATATGTGTATTCACATGTTAAAGTGTTTGGGCACATGTCTTCTATACATGGAGACCAGATACTCACATTGGATGTTTTTCTTGATCACTGTGCACTGTGCACCTATTTATTTATTCTTTTATGATATAGGGTTTCTCACTAAACCTGGAACTAAACAATTATCTGGGTACTCTAAACAGCAAATCCCATAGACCCTCCTGTCTCTACTTTTCTAATACTGGGATAGTTGTTGTATGCTAACGTGACTGGCTTTTTCGTAGATTCTGGGGCTTCAAACTCAAGTCCATAGGCTTGAACCTCAAGTGCTGTATTATGTGACCCACTTCCCATGTTCCTAGCTATAATTTATTTACCAATGATGATACTCAGCCAGATTTTCTCATGGCAACATAAACTTGAAAGTTTTGTGTGATTTTACACATATTTCTAACCCAGGAGTCAATAAGTAACCTGTAAACTGAACTCACTGAGGTGGCTTCCCTGTCATTTTTTGTACGTGTCTCTTCAACTTCTTTGAAATGATCCTTATTTATTGACTTACTGGATACTCAGAAAGGCAGAGGATGGAATGTTCACATGGTTTGAGAGCTTAAATGTTTCCTTTGAGAGCTCATTAGCTGCAGATGTTGATGGTTCCAGGATCTTTCAACCTCAGTGAAACCCACACTTTTTTGGTCTCTTTTGTAAGATTATGCTCTTTAAACCCCCGTAGATTCCTCATTTGACACCTGTAAATTTTATGTGTCAAGAGCCATCGAAGATGTGTGAACTGTTAACGCATGCTTAAGTCTTCTACAATTTTTCTCCTAATTCTAGTAGTCAGGTATTACTCTGTATACTTAATTATGGGCTCTTTAGGCTTACTGAACTGTACTGGGTAATCCACAATTTTACAGTGAGAAAAATTTTGCAATTAAAGGGATTTAACATTGTGTAATCTGCTTATGTAATACGTTATACACTTAACATTAGCTATTTTCCACTGTCGGACTTTAAGTATTTTACACAAATGTATTTGATCTATTCCTTCAGAATCACATTTATATTTGTTGTTTTATGAACATGATGCTCTAGGTACTGCCCTGCAAGTGAATCATTTGTCCTACCGCTAAGAGAAATGAGCCAGCTACACACATGTACTCATTTTAATCCTTTAGCAAGAGAGACAGAAGGCCCCTCATTCTCATACTCATTCTCAGATACTCATTCATACTTCTTGTTCAATCTTGTACAGTTCAATCTTTAGCCAGTCCATATATAAAATTATATTTAGATTAACGAATTATGTGCTTTGAGAGTATAAAAATGTTAAAAATTCAATCTGCATGTCTCATGTATGTCCAAAATTGCCTGCTAAGCAAGAGTTTTGTAAAATAATATACCTGCAAAACTTAGATCTTTGTCCTTTGAGCTCTGACTAGGATATTTTCAAAGCTGAAAAACCATAACTTTTGCTGATAACAAGCATTTATATTTTCATTTTTTTTCTTTTTTATAATGAGTCTCTGTGATACATATGTACATGTTCATATTTGTGTGTGTGTGTGTGTTGTGTGTGTGTGTTGTGTGTGTGTATGTATGTATCTCTGTCTCTTGTCTGTATCTGTGTCTGTGTCTATCTCTCTCGCGTGCTCTCTTTGTCTCTCTCCCCTCTGTGTGTGTCTGTGTGTTTGTGTGTGTGCATGTATATCTCTCTTTGTATGTGCGTGTGTGTGTCTCTCTCTGTGTGTCTGTGTGTGTCTGTGTGTGTGTGTGTGTGTGTCTGTGTGATTGCACACACCCCCGTAAATATATGGAGGTGAGAAAGCAACCTAGGGAATTGTTCCTCACCTTAAATTTGCTTAGGACACAGTCTCCTGCTGTTCACTGTTACACACAACCACAACAACCTAGTTGCTCTTGGGCTTCTGGCAATACTTCCATCAACTGCGCCATCTTGCTGTTCTCACTCTGGAATGACAGATTCAAGCTTCTGCATCTGACTTTCTTTGAGCCATGGAAATGTACAACTTTGGAACTCACACTTTGCAGGGTGTACATTTGATAAGCTACCCACCTAGCCCTATTTTGTTCCCATTATTTCCCAATACAGTGCCCAACTTGAGACGCTCTCAATAGAATCAATAATGTGGTCATACATAAACCTTAAACCCACCATGTTTATTAAAGCAGACATTAATTTTATTTTCACTTCATATGGACACTAATTATAGAAGAATGCTTAGAATAAAATCTCTTCATGTGCTTTAATATCATCAATTCAATGTATAGGGAAGTTTGAATCAGGAACTCGTTTGTTACAGTGACTCCTAGGTAAGAAAGATGCTTCATCACTTAGGTTTCATGATTTCCAAGAGAAGGCCTGGAATACGGAGACTTCCTGGCTATTCCCAGTCCACTCAGAAGAAACACATTCACTTACAGTCACATCAATGTACAAAGAACATCACATGAGGGCAGGTATCAGAAAAGTTTCTGTGAGATTTTCAGGCAACATTTTCTGTTTTACGTCATGTTGAGGTTCAAAGCCAAGGCCTTCTGTGTCAGGATTTACCACTGAGCTATGTGAGCAGATTCCCAACATTTTTAAGTGATGCAATGAGAAGTATTTGCTCAACAGGTCTAGAAACTGATTCAAGAATAGGTGAGCTGGGGTAGATATTTCTAAAGGCCACAATTGATTACAACATTGAGAAATGCGTTTCTGACATTACTTGAAAATAAAATAGTTAAGAACATTTAATCCTTCTAAAGTGAGGTGTAACATGAGACCCACTGCAATCTTACCAGCTGTTTTTGAATGTTGACACACAGAAAGAGAGAAACAATTTGTGTGAGAACATGGCCGAGAGTCTACTATGACGCAAATAAGAAGGAATTAGATATAGTGGTAATTTAGAGTTTGTCAGTGGGAACAGCACACCCTGACAGCCATCAAAGTCAGATTTTATTCTCCTATTGTATGACTGAATAATATTGTTACTGTTTTAAACTACACAGTTCTCTCTTAACTAAGGGCATGCCAGGAAGCTAATAGACTATTAATTAATTGTTCTTATTTATTAGCCATTCTAATATTCCCTTAGGTTTACCAAGGCAAGAGGAGAGCTGATTCAGCTAGGATGCAGCTTTATAGTTTGTAATATGGTTACATAATAACTAAGTATTGTTAATATGCAACACTTCTGATCCTAAATAGCTACGCTACTTGCTCAATGGATACATTTTGTCTAGACACTAATTTCTCTGCCTCAGTTTCTTATTTTCCCTAATTTGAAAAATAGAGTGTTTTTAATATTAAACTGAATACATTAACAGCTAATTCTCTCATAAGTTGAGAAAACTGCTCAATTAAAGAAAGAAATCTTGAATCTCCATGTGGCTCTTTTCCACAACATACTCCAAGCGGTGCAGGAATCTTTCGGATCTGTACATGGCATCTTGGCAACCTCTGAATGTATTTTTAAAAATATATTATAAAAGATAAATGATTTACAGAATCAAATATGGATTTAGAATTTTGATTTATATGTTAGAGGACTAATAGTTACTTTAAAATTTAAAATATAATCTGATATGAAAAGGATTATATGTGGAAATTAGTATCTATTAAGTTGTCAGAATTAAATTTTAACAGATATTTTAATATATTTTCTTATGGTATTAAGTTATATACACATATGTATTATATAAATATTAAAACATAATTTTTTTGTCTTCAGCCTACACTCATAAAAACACCAAAACTCAATTTGCATTCTATAGCTTTAATTTTAAATAAACCTTAGCAGATCTATAACACAGATTTCTTGGCATCAATGACAATCTTAATGTAACTATAGTAATCGCCATGGAAATGTTTTCAATTAGTTCTGCACAGTCTCCAGCTTAGTATTTCATATTATATACCATTTGGCAACATCATAATGATTTATATGTCATTAAATTTTACCAGAAAAATACATTACTGCAACTTATATGCCAAGGTTGGTTGATATTCATGGCAGGCCTTCCCATTTCTGAAAAGAAAGAGAGGAGGAATGGGGAGGACACTGTACTAATTCATTAAAAATAGTAATTAAGTAATTGTGAAGGCAAAAGTTTCTAAGTGTTGTAACAGCATAAGCCTCTAGGTTGAATAGTCATGTCCTAGAAAAATGAAACACAAATAACAAGCCTAAAAGTATCAACTCGTCAATAAGTTGGAATCATAATGCTACCATTCTATCTTAAGTATTCAAAACTTCCTTTCACATTCCTGGATACATTTAAAATGCATCCACTATTGTTTCTTTACTGGAAACCAAACACTTTCAATGCAGTGATGCCTGGTCCATAAATCACTGTCTGATTAAATAAAAATTTTTAGAATTTTAATATACCTGAGTATATTTTGCATTCCTTTCTTTTATAAACTCATTTTAACTGAATTTTAGAAACAAAACACTGCCCATACTAATGAACATTAAAGTTTATTGGTTTGATGTGTATCGATTGTGTAATGCTCAAATCAGTTTAAATACAGTTAGCTTCTCTACCATTTATCATTTCTTTTTCTTTAGCCCTGTGCAAATCTCACCCTATCTCAGAGGAGAGCACTCCATTACAATCTTGATTCAATATGTGGCTTTGAGCCATAACAAAATGCTTCAGATTGGGAAGTAACAATGGAAAATGGCTGATGCAGCTTGCAGGTTTGGAAGATGAAAAGTCTAAGGTCACATAGCTTCCTTTGTTTCGCCTTTACTCCTCTTCTTACTCCTTTTCTTCCTCTCAGTACTCCTCCTACCTTAGCTACTCCTACACATCACCCTTCCTGTTAAAATGAAACTTTTCTCTCAAAATACAATTAGAGCATAATTATGCCAATTTGTACCAGTGAGGTACAGGATAGTCCTAATACCCAGTCCATCCTTTTGTTGACTAACCAGCTCCTCTGTCATCTATTCTAACTAGAACATTTAGTTCTGAACCTGGCTTTAGGATGAATGTCAGCTGACGACCATCCACTCAAATCTTTTCTCTTAAGGTCAATAGCTATATGTTTTCAACCCCATCAGAAATCCAGAATGACTGAGTTAACTATAATTGTGGGAAGCACAAATCGTAGTTTCTAAAACTTAGCCAATTTATAGAGACCTCTGACCACCTGGACACTCGCTCTACTTCAAAACTCTAACGCGCCCCGCTCGAGCCTTGCATCCGTGGGAGAGAAAGCATGAGACGCAGAGATCAGGTAGTTACTGCAAAACGAGGCTTTTTAATCTGTCTCACACACGTGGGGAAACGTGGAGAGGCACGGAAGGGGAGAGCTGAGGAAGGGGTCCGGCTTAAGTACAGTCTAGAGTGACGTATTCACTTCTGATTGGCTGTTCGCTCACCACCCAATATTATGCCTCAGAATTGGCAGTGACTTTGGCACGCCTATCAGCCTAGCAACTGCGCAGATAATTGTTTACATCTGGAGAAGACACGCGGCCAGCGCCATCTTGGAAATGCAAATGTATAGCCACTGCTAACAGTGGCTTCCTACACAAAACATTGGAGCATCTGTTCTTCTGACTTCTGGTCCAGGATCTTCTGACAGACCTTAGTGCTGCAGAATTATTAAGGGCTGATTACTCTGTCTAGGCAGATATAACCAGTCAACTATTCTGCAAGTGTGTGCTTTTCTGGACAGTAATTTGTCTGTAGAAGGAAAGTGGCAATTCTTGCCTAGTGGCTGTTTCACCACAACTGGAGTAACTCCAAGGATGCTCAATTTCTTCTTAGAATTTAATATAGAAAGCTGTCTGGAGCAGACAGGTCTCTAATGAAAATGAACATTAATACTGAAATGTTTGTCATGTCAATTCTAAGGATTTCTGATGTTTTGAAAACCAAATATCTATGTAAGGTAATCTGGACTGTTGCCTGTTAACTCCACTCAGCTATTTCTACATAAAACATAGAGAACACCCTTATAATAAACTCCAAGTCATGAATTTGCTATAGTCCCTTAACTCACAGGCTGACCATCTCAAATCAGTTAAAAAAGTTAAAGAAGGACTGGGTCTAAGCTTTGTATTCCTAAATGTGTTATACTGGTACAATGCCTATGGGAGTAACAATATTTGTCTCGCTCTTATATCATTAAGAAGCTCATGCCAATGAAAACCTTAAAATTTGTAAACAAAGTAAATTGGTGCCATTTAAGAATTTATATCTTCATCTTGATATTAATTATACAGATTTCTACTAATAGGTTATGGCTATGCAATAAACCCTAGCTAATCCTCTCTATTCTGACAAAACCACTACTTTTCCCTAGAGAGACAGCCCAACATTTACCACCTTAGTCCCCATGCCCAGGGAATAGGGGCGCTGACTCTTCATTAGCTTCTTCAAGCTGATTATGGGCGTTGAGATATTAGAAGAGGAGGGGGGGGAGAGCAAATTGACAATCCTCTGATGCTGTGTCTTTGCTGCCTCCAGATGGACTAATTTCTAATTGATTGCACATATACCCACAAGATCAGAGCAGGTAAACTTACTATATATATATATATATATATATATATATATATATATATATATATTGCATGAAGATGCAAAAACTCAAAAAGAAAAAAAATACATCCCAAGGGATTATCTATGAATAAAAACTTGTTAATCTAGTTTTTGGACAAATATTCAATTCTTCTATCATTCTAATTCAATAAAACATCATCATTCTTGTCCTCATCCCAATAGAAGTTTGTATGCTGAAAGAACTGAGTAGACATAACAAACAAAAACTATGACTTCTCTTTCTAAATATAAAGAAAATAAAAGAATTTCAGCCTCATCATATGAGCTTACTGTGCAGGGGTAATGTCAAACTATTTCCTTCCAAACTCATAAAAATAAGTTTTAAAAGAATTATTAACCAGTTTTGTTACTTCTCAATCTATGTATGTACCCTGATTTTTAAAGAACTTTTCAATGAGTAACATCTCAAACTTTATAATGTAACCATGATTATATCACAGGATGAAGAATTCTGACTCCCCCAGGATGGAGATTGTATGCTACAGCCAGAATCTTGTAACGGATTCTCAAACCAGGATCAAGGTGATCTTTTCTATTTTGGTCAAGCTTCAAGGATGGCATATATAGCTTGATTATGCTAGCGCTTGAATGAAGGTTCTAAAAATGTGTATTCTAACAGTGAAAAATATAGAATATCATGAAATACAAATAAACAGAATCACATGAAATACCATAAATTACAGAAGTTTGACAGATAAATGAGAAATATCTTCATAAAAATAAAGCCTCATAAAAGAGAGAGAGAGAGGAACATAAACCTGCAGGCTTATGAATCACAATATTTTTTTGTATTTATCAGAGTGAGGGAAAGTAGAAACAGTGAGGTTGTTGTCAGGCTATGTGTAGCTGTAATTGCTCACAATGTTACAGATGTACAAACCACGGGTTAGAAACAAGTAAGATTTCATGTAAGTTTAGCAAAATCATTTAAAAGGAGATCTTGTGAACCAATTCTGTCTGTGGTTGTTCTAACACAGGTACGAAGTTTGTCTCCTTTAGACTCAGTTAAGATAAATTCATAAATAAAGGTCTACTTCAATTAGACCTGATTTTTGTAGTGCTTTACTCAGAGTGGCTTCGTACTATTGAATTAATTTAATTAGTGAATAGATTAATTTCCTCTTTTAGATCATCAGAAAGAATTCCTCAATTCCAGAAGGAAATCTCAAGGACAAAAGATAATTTGCTTGTAAATAATTAATTTTCATGTAAATAGCCTGGGAAGGAAAAATGTTTAATTGACTATCATACACTCCAGTTGTTATGTTTCCTGAAGATAGCACACAGAAGCTAAGGGCCTGGCCCTTGTGTGCTTTAGGTGAGCTTATCTTCCACACTGATGTTTTCATTATCCCCTAAACACACCAGATAAGGCAGTGTCAAGAATTCTAACCTCTTCCTATTTTAACAGATGAGTCTATTTTGAGAAATGCCTGGGATACTTTCAATATTCAAGACATAAACTAATGTAATAACAACCAGAGATAGAAAAATATGCCAATAGACAGAATCATAAAAAGGAGATCATGCAAAATTGTGTCTGTTATAAACGGTGGATCATTGATTAATCAGTGGATATTAGAATTACTTAGTTTAATGAATCTAATATTAATATTTATTGTCAAACTGAATTTTGATGTTGTAGCAAAAACTGAACATTTCCTGTAATAAGTTTCTATCAATGTTTTATTATGGTTAAAAATAAAATTGATGATATTGTACTAATAACTATTTTGTAGCTATAGAAACATAATAAGCTCAATCAAAACAGTTTATTACACACACTGAAGTAGTTACTATCAAAAATGATTTTAAATAAATGCTAAAAATTAAATCAATTTTAGGAGAAAGATATTTGAATGTTTACCAGGTTAGGATAGCTATAAACTTGTTAATGCAATACCCAAGACAGGATGACATCTTTGATAGAATAATACTTTTTTTATTATATGTTATGAACCAAGAAACCCAAGTTGTATTGGTTTCATAAAACAATAGTGAAAAACTTCCATTGTCTAGAAGTCAGAAAATATAGAAAACATCTGGACTTCAGTGAATATCAACATGGGGACGTTTGTCTCAGTAAGTTGTTTAAAAGTTAAGGCGTGTGCCTCTAGAAAACAGTATCAGATATTTTCAGATGTTCTTTGTATCTCAGTTTTTCTTGTCTAATTTTCTTTTCCTACATGACAGATGCTAGGATAAAGAACTGATTGAGATTTTATGATACTTTTCAAACACTGAAATGACTTTCAAACTAAATAATTCTTTACATATATTAATTCTCTCAGTCATCTTAAAATGAGAAAAAAATTAAACATGAGTGTTGATTAGAAGCTGAAGTTGGGATTTTGTACCCACACCCTTGACTCTCTCTAATGAACTTTACTGAAGTTGTATTTCTCTCTGCACAATTCAGGAACCTATTAGTTAACCCAACACTCATTTTTGAAAACCACAGGAAAGCTTTGTGTTAATCAGGTTTTTCTATTATGAATGGAAGGGTGTTATTATCCATCCTGTTCTCTCAGTAATGTTTTCAAGGAAAGCCAGTCCAGTAGCAATAGTGATTAAAATAGAAGTCCTTTGTTCATTAGAATTATTCATGATTAATATTTTTCCGCACTTCATGTGTGTATAGTTATGAATCAAAGTGATACTGTAAGAATATAGAGATTCAAATTGATAAAGCATCAATAATCACCTGATCTATTCTAAAGAGACCTTTGTCCACTGTTGGTGTTTTAGAATCAGGATTTTTTGAAGCTATTAGTCATAGTTTAAGATGAGGCAATTAAATCAAATGCCAGGTTTCTTCTTGCTCTGATAATTCTTGACTTATTGAATCATTCTTTCTGCTTAAAATTGTTCTTTTAATGCACAGATCAGATTTTATAGTACAGATTTTTTTATTTGAAAGTCCTATGTATCATTACAAAACATTATAATGTGAGTCTATTTTTAATAAAAGCAGACTAAACACAGTTGCTTCAGTACTAATATAAATTAAGTATTTTTGTGTATGACCAGTTATACTTTTGAATATGATAGGAGATGGGGTTTCAGGTTCTGAGTCTTTAAAAACTATTAACATTTTGTAAATTTTCAAATGTGCTTTCATGATTATGATTGTCCCCATTCCAAGCAATCACGATGATATAGTATTCTTCAGTAGCCTGCCATATTGTGGGCATTTGCTACCTTAACACATAAAATCTCTGCTTGAACTCTCGATCACTTAGAGACAGAATTACTTTTAATTTTCTTACTTAACATCAAGATCAGTGATTCTCAACCTTCTTATGTTGGTACTCTTTAATACTGCTCCTCATACTGGGGTAACCACCAACTGTAAACTTATTTTCATTGCTACTTCATCATTGTGATTTTGCTACTAGTATGAATAGGAATATAAATATTTGTGTTTTTCAATGGTCTTAGGATATGCCTGTGAAAGGGTCTTTTCACTCCACAAAGGAGTCACGACGACTGGTTGAGAACCACTGTTCTAGATAATGGTAACTTCTAAAGATGTATAGAGTATTTCTTATTACTTCTTTTCAAAAGAATATTAGAATTTATAGAAGATAATACTAGAAACTTTAGAGCTTATTTCGACTATAGTATTAATAACTAGAATTAATAATATTGAGTATCTATTATAAAAATTGCTTTAGGTGTTACCATGAATAACACACTATAGATTCATAGATATACACATATTTTATTATCATTGAGTGAGAACTGGGGAGATAAAATAAGCTGAAACCAAAGGGAAAGTGGGAAGTGTGGTTAAAGGTTCTGATTTCAAACCTAGGCTCTTTCCTTCTGGACTAAAATCTAACCACAGGAGTCATTTTCTAAAACAATATAATGGCAAATTAACTTGACTTTGGAAATGAAAAACTGGAAGTAAGGCCTATACATTTCACACTTCACCCAAAACATCAATACCCTTTCATGCCAATGTCATGTTTGAAACAATGGACAATTTAAAAATGCATTCACTTATAAATTTAGCTGTGACCACTTTATGCAAAAACGATAATCATGTTTCCTTTCTTCCTGGAAAGTATATCAAATAATTCAATGATGTTAAATAAGTAAATTGGGTACTATTTTAAATTATATTTTCTAACATTTTAGAAAAGTACACTTAGTTCTCTATCAAAGTGAGGTAATGCTACTGGTATTTATTTTATTTTTTTGGGGGGGGAGGCTAGGGGGGAGTGCAGTGCCACTTCACCCAGTCAGCTGAGATCTTTTGAAATATACTATTGGCATATATTTTTTAAAAAGACTTTCTAGACAGGTTCTTCAAGAACTCAAAGGTGGGCATTGACAGTGATCTCACTGTGTGCTTACATTACTAACTCAGGCACAGCGTGGAAATGTATTGAATGCCAAACACAGAAGCTCTGAAAATCCTAGAGCATGAGCTGGCTTGGTATGAGTATTCACCAAATCGACAGAGGGCACCAAAGGGAAAAGCCATAAAAGGAATGGAAAGCCAATAGCATAAAAGTTAAAAACACACACAACTGTGGTGCTAAGAGAGTAGGATAAGAGAAAACATTCTTAGAAAGTAGATCCTATGAAAGAGAGAATAGCTGTAGTTATGGACATTAATGTTCCTTGTGGAAACTACAAGAAATATTCACCTTATAATCAAAGTGAAAATGACACAGATTTGGTGGAAATTTCTAGTGGGAGACATTTGAGGGTATTCTAGAAAAACAATTCCTTTTTTTTCCCCTTGTGCTTTGCAGAAAGTCACACGTTTTGGTGGTCAAGGATTAATTTTGATGTACAATAATTTTTTGATGTAAAATAATTTTTGATGTAAAATATTGTACTGGCTGTTTTGTGTGTCAACTTGACACAGCTGGAGTTATCACAGAGAAAAGAGCCTCCTTTGAGAAAAAGCCTCTATGAGATCCAGCTGTCAAGCATTTTCTCAATTAGTGATCAAGGGTGGGTGGGCCCATTGTGGGTGGTGCCATCCCTGGGCTGGTAGTCCTGGGTTTTATAAGAAAGCAAGCTGAGCAAGCCAGGGAAAGCAATCCAGTAAGCAGCACTCCTCCATGGCCTCTGCATGAACTCCTGCCTCTAAGTTCCTGTGCTGTGTGAGTTCCAGTCCTGACTTTCTTTGGTGCTGAACAGTCATGTAGAAGTGTGACCCTAATAAACCCTTTCCTCCTGAACTTGCTTCTTGGTCATGATGTTTTGTGCAGGAATAGAAACCCTGGCAAAGACAAAAATTAACCTTTTACTAAATTCTGTATTCTAGAGAGTGCTGAGATTTCCTGTACCAAGCTATTATTACAAATAAGGTTATTGAGAGAGAATCAGATCTATGAAGACATGTTGGTCCTCAGGTTGTTTGCTTGCCTTACCTTACGTGAAATGTCCTTTTTGCATACATAAACTCAGGAATAACTGATGACTTAATGGTATACTCAGAGTTAATATTACATATTTTAATATCTGTGAAAATCCCTACTTCTATATGAATAAAATTTAGGAAAAATCTCACACTGCCTTCACAAAAGATGAATATTTGAATTGAGCTACTTTAAAAGTATTAATAAATCATTTGTACAAAGTGCACTAGAGTGCACTCATACTAAATACGTATTAAATGCTAATACTTCTTTACAAGTTTACATTGTGATATAATTTGAATACATCATTTTAAAAAATACAGCATTTTTACAAAACCTAGAGATAATCACCTTGATATTATTAGCAAATTTTACACTTAAGGTTATTTTACTGAAGGTTATATGTGTATAACAGTGACAAAACAAAACAAAAACATTAAAATCTTTTGAAAACAAACCACCATAGTAGAAACACTTTTACTTTCAGGTCAAGAATGCCATTTATTTTTAGTCATAAAAAAAACCCTCAAAGAAAGATTAAAATTATAAAAATTGTGAAAGAATTAGATATCTGACACTGTTAATGTGTGAGACTCAATATTTTTCTTCATTGATATAAAAGAGTTTCATAGATCACCTGTATCTCTAAGCCCCAAGACTAATGCACTTGTTTAAACTTTCTAGAATGTACCAGAGACCTGGGAGGTGAGTGACTCTCAGGACTCAAAGGAAGTGGACCTTTGATGAAATGCCCTACAGTGGGGAGAGGGAAATTGTAATGTATATTTCCAATAGAAAGACAGGGCATCAAGCAGAGGGATGGGGTTTCCATCCTAAAGTCAATACCTCTGACCCAGAATTGTTCCTGTCTACGAGTACTGCAGGGACAAAAATAGAAGAAGAGACTGAGGGACAGGAGGTCCAGAGACTGGCCCAAATTGAGATCCAGCTCCAGGGGAGACTCCAAGGTGTGCTTACAGACAGAAGCGTAGCATGGCTGCCCTCTGAGAGGCCCGAAAAGCAGCTGACCAAGATAGACACAGATACTATACCCAACCAATTGACCGAAGCCAGGGACCAGTGTGGTTGAATTAGTGAAAGACTGGAAGAAGTTGAGAAGGAGGGAGACCCCATAGGAAAACCAGCAGTCTCAAATAACCTGCACCCCTGAGATCTTTCAGACACTGAGCCACCAACCAGGCAACATACACAAGCTGGTCAGAGGTCACTGACACATATACAGCAGAGGACTTCCTGGTCTGGCAGCAGTGAAAGAAGATGCACCTAACCCTCTAGATAGAGACTTGAATCCCCAGGGAGTAGGGAGGTGTGGTGGGGTGAGGGGGCGATGGGGGCCTGGGAGATGGGGACATCCTCTTGGAAAAGGGGAAGGAGGACTGGGATGAGGAACTGTTGGAGAATGGACCAGGTGGGGGATAATGACTAGACTGTAAAACACGATTAAAGATAATTAAAAAAACAATTAACCTAATATACCGTAATCTAAAATATTTCAAATTAATGTGCAGTTAACAAGAGCTTATAAAACAAATACTACTCAAAATGAAAGCAAATATTTTCATCATATGAAACATCAACCTAGGACATGATAAAATGTGTGAATCCATAATATTAAAACTCTTTTCAACAAGGATTCAGGAACCACAGGTGATTTCTTAACATTAACTTAAGTCTCCTTGTTCTATTTGTAGAGGAATCCAAGGCACCTTAACCAGTTCTAATTAACTTTAGCAAAAACATTTCTAATCAAAATAGTGATAGTATTAGTTATTTTTTCCCTCAGACTATTCTAAAATATGATTGCAATGTTTGAAATTTCACACATAAATTTCGTGTAGCATCAAGATATTAAAAATGAATCTGAAATTTGCTCTTGACATATACAGCAAATTTCTGTCTTATAACTATGATATCTGACTCTGAGGTTTTTCATGTCCTTGCTGCCAAAAAACAGTGTCAACCAATCTAAATTTTTATAATATTTTCAAAATAAGTACTTTGTGTCTTTTGAAATCAGAAGGAAAAATTACCTGACGATTAAATGGACCAAATAAATTAATGGTTACAAATAGTAAGCTAACATATTTTCCTGTACTTTGTTATGATAATAAAGCATATTAGAAAGTATGTATTAAGGATCTAAAAATCAGAAGCAGTATAAAATGCTTTACTTTTTTTTGTTTTTGAGATTATAATATAATTCTGCATCATTTTTACTCCTTCCTTTTTCTTTCTCTAATACCTCCCATGTAACAACTGTCTTGCTGTTGTTCAAATTCAGAACCTTTTCTTTCATTGTTACTTATGCATATATAAGTGTACGTGTAAAAATCCATAAGAAATCATATTAACTATCTCCCTAAAAATACATATAATACATGTAAATTGGTACATCAATACACATATTTAACTCAAATAGAAATTCCTTATATGAGAATGTTCCTTTCAAGGGTTAAAAATTATCTATTAATAGCCACAAAAGAAGTCATGAGAAATGGTGTTTTAGGTTCTTGGTCAGAGTTATCCAAGAGAAACACAAAACATTACAAGCTATTATTATGGCTATTTTTTGTCCCATAGAGTTAGAAAGTAGGTACTTGTTGATACATAGTACCCAGAGGCTACTGTAAGGCTTCTTTCTTAGAAGTAGCTTTCATGGATACCTCAGTAGATATCCATGAAAGTATCCAAAAAAGGGGAAGCAACCAATAGCTCTGCCTAGCTAATGATACTTATGAAGTACAACAAAACCAGCATAGCACAATAAGCCTAAGGGTGAAGTACTAGCATACTTGGCTGTAAGTAAGAGCTCTCTAGTTGGACTTAAGACCAGCAGAAAAAGAGGAAAATCTAGTCACTTACACAAAGTTAGTGAAGTCATAGGTTTTGGAGAAGAAACTATGACCACCAGCTTACTATACCAACACAGCCCCTAATACATTCAAAATATTTGTCTGTATACCAGCAGACAAGTATACTTGAAACTCTTCCTCAAGGAAACTTGTACTTGCAACAGAGAGAGACCATTACAGAAAATCACAGCCTATCAAAGTACAGAGTTGTAAAGCCCAGTCCTAGTAGTTGGATCTACAATAAAACTCCTTTACACATGGCATAGAGATGATTACAGAAGAAAGGGCAGAAATATTCTAGGAGCCAGAGAACCAGAGAGCTTGTTTTGAGACTGTGTCTCATGGAAATGTTAGAAGCTATACCCATTAACAAGACTGTGAGCTTATTGACGATAACAATAGGCACACTAATTTGAACCAGAATTCTCTGAGGGTTCCACCCTACATGAATAACTACAGGCAACTAAGGAATGCTGAGAATAGAAGTCATCTTCCTAAGGGAAGAACACACCAATTGGTTATCCAATAATAAATGGTTAACCTAGGAGCATACACTGAAGTAAGATTATATAAACTGAGAAGGATTTGAAAAGAAGCAAGTAAGGATTACATGGGAAACTTCTAGAGGGAAGAAAAAGAAAGGAGAATAGATGCTATAATGTTAATAACAATAATTCAAAGATATATTTAAAAAATAAAAATCACTATCCATATGAATATATTAAAAGAGAGTTAACTAATTAATGTATCAATTTTCACCACCAGTAACAATTTCCCCGAGAATCCTGGATGCTGGGATGGGCTGCAACACCTAACTGCATAGATGTGATGCAGAATCTTTATAATGCAGAGGAAATGCACACTGGACAAAATTTGGTCTGAATGAATTTAATATGACCCTGTAGGCATGTGTACCATTAAATTCGTTTCTAAATATGGGGACAAAGTGTGGAGCAGAAACTGAAGGAAAAGCCATCCAGAGACTGCCCCACATGGGATCCATCCCTTACACAGACTCTAAACCCAGACACTATTGTAGATGCCAAGAAGTGCTTTCTGACAGGAGCCTTTTATAGCTGTCTCCTGAGAGCCTGTGCCAGAGCCTGGCAAATACGGAGGTGAATGCTCATAGCCAACCATTGGACTGATCACACTTTCCCAATGGAGGTGTTAGAGAAAGGATTGAAGGAGCTGAAGGGGTTTGCAACCCCATAGGAAGAACAACAATATCAATGAAACAGACTCCCCAGAGTTCCCAGGGACTAAACCACCAACCAAAGAGTGCACATGGAAGGACCCATGGTTCCAGTTGCATATGTAGCAGAGGATGGCATTGTCCGGTATCAATATGAGGAGAAGCCGCTGGTCCTGTGAAGGCTCAATACCCCAGTGTAGGGGAATGCCAAGGCAGTGAGGTGGGAGTGGGTTCGTGGATGGAGGAGCGCCCTCCTAGAAGCAGAGGGAGAGGAGCTGGAAGGGGGGCTTCCAGAGGGGAAACTGAGAAAGATGATAACAAGTGAAACGTAAATATATAAAATATCTAAGAAAAAATCAAACAGATCTAAATGAAGAAAATTTTCTTTCTAAACTATACAGTTAAAAAGAAAGGTGTTTGTTTATGTTTGAGTGGTTTTGAGAGTGTACACACATACACATATGGCACACATGGGGAATGGGCTGGGGAGAGATTTGTTACCATCATTAGCTGAAAAAATTGCCTGAAAATTGACAGTGTTGGGAACATTGGCATCTACTGTCACGATCACCTTAGGATATCATATATTACTACTTCACTATAAACTGTTCCCTTTTAATTCAGGAGAAGCTTAATGAGGAGTATTTCCAAATATGAGCAAATAAATGTATTAATAATATAAAATAATATGAACTAATATAAAATAATATAGAATCCACTTTCATAGTCACTCAACTAAAGGAAAGGAAAATGAACTGGTGATACAGGATCCTGATAAGGTGGGTGTATCATAAGCATCACTTCCACTATGAATGCCAATGTTCAGACAGACTGCCATTCTATACTAAAGCATGAGGATATGATGAATGATGCAGTTTATTCTTAACATGGAGAATAAAATTAATGAAGTATGTTTCTCTGGAGGGCAAAAGCCAATATGAGAACATGTTGAAAATTAATTCTCCCCCCAAATTCCTCTCTTAGGAGCATTGACTTTATAAGGGTAGCTTTATTTTCTTTCGATTCCTTAATTTTTATGTTCTTCTTTACATTTTTCAGTCCACAGGTTGCTGCTTTATGTGTGGGACATTTCTCCTGCACCTGTTCTTATCTAAACCAGCACCACCCTCATTCTGCAATCTCTTCTCGAATTCTGTGGCTTTGGTAACACTTACCTCTTAGATCCTTTTCCAGTCAGACAGTGAAAGAAGGGTGGTGGAGAGAGCAAGTGTGTTTCTAAAATTGGTGGTGGGCCATATTGACAACATCACATTAGTTCCCGGCATGTAATGAATTCTCATGTTGGAAATGGCACTTCCTGTTATCCATTGAATCGTCTCCCAGAATGAAAGCCAAGTTAAAAGCATAGATGCTTACCCTTAAATGCACAGTGTCTTTGAAGTGAAACTTAAGAGAGGTGGGAATGAAGATAATGGGAAAGATGCAGCATGCTAAGTATGAATAGAAGACCTCTGCTGTACTGCTACCCTTGGAGAAATGTAACCCCAGACAAGCCAACCAGAGGAAGAAGTCACAGAGCATTGCCCAGGATGATATGTAGCTGTGCACTCACTAATATGTTCTTTGATATATCTCATTAGTCTCTGTGTGTTCTGAAACAAAGGTTAACACACATGAGTGAAAAGATCTGTGATCCTACATGCTTTCTATACTATTTGTTAAATTGCTTAAAATTATATTTCAGAAAATTGAACTTTCCATAAAATTAGTAAAAGTCATCATTCTTATGAATTCTGCCTGATGGAATCCACATAGTGGGTAAAAATTCAAGACATTTTATTAAGACAAAAGAGGAATTTACATAAATAATAAAAATAAATAATAATGACTGCATACAAACAGTCCACAATTGTGGAGAGCCAATTTATTCTATTGATGAATAGATGATTGATGATAGATAGATAGATAGATAGATAGATAGATAGATAGATTCAGATAGAGGATAAATTTTACACTATTTCCCAAAGTCAGTTATCTAAATTATATTTTAAGGTGAAAAATATGAGTTATATATCATTAGGGACATACATTTCTCCAATCTTATAATGTAAAAATAATTTTGAAAATAGCATACAGTTTTCTCAAATTCCATATGACTATTTTATCTTTATAGTTTTGTAAAATTTCAAAACAAATTTTTAGAGTCAATGAATGATAATCCAAGACATAAATTCTTGACAAAGTTTTGTTGGTCCCTCAAAGATTCAGATAAAAGGAATGTTATAAAGGTAGTACTCTGGGTCCATGTATTAATGAAGAGTGTGGAGCCTATTGGTGAGGTAGCCTCACACTGGCAAGAAGCCCAGTGTCTATGTAAAGACCAGTACAGTTTTTCCCTGGCCAACAGGGCATTAAACAGGGGTCTGGGGAGGGGAGGACACCTGAAAGAGAGAAGGGGAAAAACAGGCAGACGCAAAGAACAGCAGCTTGTCTATAGGCTGATCAAACCACTGATTATAATTTTTTCACACAGGGGTTATATACACAAAAAGGCAGGATGTGGGGAAGGGGATGATGCAGGAGAGTAGGTATTTAGGGAGAGTACAGATATCTTCTAGAATAGGGTATCAGCTGGGTGAAGGTTCAGGAGACAGGTCACTATGACTCCGCCTATGATTCACTTGTCCTTATCTAAGTTGGTACTGTCCACCAAGGTCTATGACTATCCACAAGACCTATGACTACTTGTTATCATCCAGGCTGGTAAATTTCTACCAAAGCTGCCTGTTTACAATAGCTTACAGCCATCTGTTTCAGTGTTTGTCCACAGAGATACAAGACTTTGTGTTAGCAGGCATGTATATCAAGCTTATTGCTGATTTTAGGACTATGGCGGATTTTAGGCCTTCAGTATATAAGCAAGGCTCTGACACAGTTTGGGCCTTTACATCAGTCTTGTTGTGAGTCTACTGTGCAAGCATGCATCTTCCTGATTTTCAATCATTTTTCTCAGTAAGTTTCAATATTTATTCTTGAATATGAATGTTTGTAAACTATAAGTATCTTTCTGACATGCAAAAAAATTTCAGAAGAATAAAATCAGAAACAAGTTCTTCCTTATTCTTCTTGAATCATAAGACTTTTTAATGTTACAACTTTCTTGTTCAAACAAAATTACATTACACATTTACTATTGGAAAGCAAGCTCAGGAAGTGCTATGAAATCATAATAGTGAGTTTAAAATATATCAATTATTTTTATATGTTAAATCTTTACATACAGATTAAATATAGACCTTGGCATTATTAATAAAACAATCTTCATTCCACATATATATTTAAACAAATAGATGTGTTTCTTCATTTTGAATGCATTTTTCCTTTAGTGGTTCACACTAACATATTCTATGAATATTTATAAGGAATACTTCATTACAGGCATTCACTATAAACATCTTATAGAACTCATTACAAAGCAAAGTTATGCTGATTTCAAACTATAATAACTCTCTTCATTGTCAAAATTTACATCCAACAGCTGAATTCTGAATAAAACAGACAAGATAAATAAATACTCTTTTATAAATAAGTATCCAAATAACAACTTTGAAGTTTGTCATTTAATTCTTGAAGTTGGGCTTATTGTCAGAAATGTGAAAATCTGGATATTTTGAAATATAGTCTTTAAAAAAAAGGAGACACATTCACAGCCTTGTTTAAAGAATTATCCAGAGTTGCAGGTGCATAGTAAAATATCATGAACCTTTTTAAAAGTTCATTTTGAAAAGATATACAGAGAGATACACAGAGACAGACAGACAGACAGATGCAGAGAGGATAAAAAGGTTTAAATTCCTCAATTTTGAGACAGATGAACAAGATTTGAGAGAGAAAATTTTTCATACTTTTCTTCACACAGCTAATTTATTTCAATATCAGCAATAATACTTTAGACTATAATAAGCTGCTACTGTCTAGAAATATTAGTGATAAGATAATTATTTTTCCTTAGATATTGTATTTGTACTTGTGTATGTATGACTACATAAAACACAACATTTTAAAGTCTTTGTAAAACTTCAATCTAAAATAAATGTGCTCTTAAGATTATCAATTCCCTCTATAAATATATTAAAAAAAAAAGAAATCAAGTGCCTATTGCGATGACCCTGAAGTAGATAAAGTGATCAGACAATTAATTTGAAATCCACAGTGGAATATTAAAGCTTTGTACTGACAAATGTGAAATTATTAAGGTATTTTCTGCTAAGCCTCTCACATTATATAAGTAGAATTTCTGATTTCATTATAATCTCTATTTTATGTAATAGTTTTGCCACCCACCATATGTGTGGGCAAAGAGATTATATTTTGCAGTCCTCAAGAACCATGAAGATGAAATGGCAACAATTATTTCTAGTCACAGCTTTTCAAAATATCTAATACACACTATTCAGTAAAGTATCTAAATCTACAACATATAGTATGATTTGGTTTATCTTTTGGAAAAATTAAATTATTCTAATGTAACTTTTATCATTGTATGTGATACATTACCTAAAATGACCTGTTCCAAAAGGTTAAGTTGCTTGATATTTCACCATTATAATCATTAAAAGTTATAAATTAACTGTTATGAACACATAGAAATAATTGTACTATTTCCTTCAGTCTTTTGTAAATACTTTGGGTCCATACAAACATGCTCATGTAATCAAGTACCAATATGTGCAAATATGTAAGTTTAAAGGAAAATATAGCAGTAAAACCAATTAATCAACGGAAAACACAAAGACATAAGTATGTAAGTTGCACTAGATGGTTTATGTTTTAAAATAAAAATTTGATGTATTATAGATTGCTAGTAATTAGACACATAGATATGAATATGTGGTAAAACAGTTCTGGCAATTACATGGAATTCTACTGTATCCAGATTGTAGAACAAACACATATCTGATAAAGGAATCTAGAAAAAAAAGTTGTCCTTTAAAGAATGATCATGGCTAATATTGCACGTTTACAAAATAATATATATATATATATTTACTTATCTGAGAGAGAAGAAGCACAATGTACCACAGGTTGTGTGTGTGTGTGTGTGTGTGTGTGTGTGTGTGTGTGTGTATGTGTGTGTGTGTTTCTAGACCAGAGGACAATTTGTATGAGAATGTTTTCTTTTTCCAAAGTGTAGGCTGTAAGTGTCAAATTCAGGAAAGTACCCCAGCAGTCTGAGGCAGCTCTACATTTTCTCATTACCAAAAAATTTATTAGCAGTGTTCATTGGCCTAGATAACATATGACCTCATGTTTCATTACATGTAATAGCTCTCCCCTTGTGAATATTCCTTCCTGAGATCATTGTTTTCTGATGAGCATGACCTTGTGAGATACTGTCAAAAATGCAAGATAAAGTTCCACCCTGAAAAAAAAAAAAATCCAAATCCGCTAGAATTCTATTACAATCCCATGCTTTAGAATAAAAACTTCCTAGCAATGGTGCCCTCAATCTCTTACTAAATTTACTTCCTTCCAATCCCAACTGACAATTTTAAGTGTTGTCTCTGATGGATACATCCGGGAAAAAGCCAAATCCATTGAGATCCAGAGGGATCACACACAGCACTGCATTAGATGCATTTTAAGGCATCCAACTTAGTTCTCTTCAGACTTCAGAACAACAGTTGAGCATTATTTTCATGGTTTGTTCTCTTCCTTTGGATTTACCAATGAATACAATAAAAAAGTTTTATAAGTTAAAAAAAAAAAGTTCCACCCTGCACTGGAACTTTTGCAACCATATAGAGAATGTTATAGGTGCTTCCTACATTAACATAAATTCTACCAAACGTGCTTCCTTTAAGTGTAACTTAGACCATATTAAACGTCTAACTGAAACTCCAAATAACAAATCTTACTACCTAGCATTTCCATTAAAATTTATAATATGTTTGAGTTGAAAATACAATAAAATAAAATTGTCACCCTTGCTCTTCATAATTATAGAACCAGTCTTCAAACAGGATAAGGAGAAAACTTTTAAATGCATATTTATGTACAACTTTGAAGTTTTCTAACCAAAAGACCAATAACATTTTCTTACTGATATGAATAGAAGAAATAGAAACATTAATTCATCACATGACTGATATTAATTTGCTAAATTAATAAAATAGAAATAATAACATTTAATATACTTTAAACACTTGGCGCTTCTATTCTCCACTTCCTGTCCTAAAAGTGTAATAAAATAAAACATAAACACACATACATATATGCATATAAAAACACACACATAAAAACACAGAGACCACGCTAAAAATAAGAACAACTAGAAATAAGAATAATGTTTCCATTGTTAATTCTCATCCAATATTATCAGTTTTCACAAAACAATCACTTTAATCAACTAAGTGTTGTCCATACACATATGTGCAGCACTAATTGGCTTTAATGTGCTATCAAAAAGAAAAAAAATAGAAACGGATGAAGAAAATAATTTGGGATGATATGAGGGGCCTGGAGGACGGAAACAGTGCAGATATGATCACAGTTCATTGTATATATGAAATTCTGAAGAATAAACAGAAAATTATATTAAATGTCTATATTGTGATTTTTACTTTGGGAGAAGTGTTTGGCAATAGTGACCATGTATATTGTTTTAGTCAGGCTCCAGACTATCCACGTATCCCAGCACTTTGTATTTGTAATGCAGCTATAAGAGCATCTCTAAGAGTGCTAAATTTAGGAATAAGCACAATAACATGTCAGAACTGCAATGGGAATGTTTAAATTTGAAAGAAGACTTCCCTCTGTGTGCAATCCTTGGCATACTATCGAGCTGAACATAATGGTGGTTCCAGGAAGAGAACTAAAGTACCACTTAAGGACACATCTACTGGTATGGTTAAAACCACAAGAGTTACTGAATTCCATCAGTCTCAGTCTCTCTCTCTCTCTCTCTCTCTCTCTCTCTCTCTCTCTCTCTCTCTCTCTCTGTGTGTGTGTTTGTCTCTGTATCTGTCTCTTTCTCTGTCCCACCTTTCCTCCCTCCAACCCTCCTTCCCTGCCTCCTCTTCTCTCTGTCTGTCTTTCTCTGCACCTGTCTCTGTCTCTCTCTCTCACTTATCTGTCAAGTGTCTGTCTTTCTCTGTCTCTCTCTATCTCTCTGTCTCACCTTTCTCTGTCTCTCTGTCTCTCTGTCTCACTCTCTCATCTGTCATGTGTCTGTCTGTCTCTCTCTGTTTATCTCTCTCTCTATCTCTCTCTATCTCTCTCCCTCTCTCCCTCCCACTGTGTGGCTGTCTCTCTTTTTCTCTGATCTATCATTGTCTATTTATTACCCATCTGTTTATCATATTTCTGAACTTCAGTCATCTTCATAGTATCTATCTCACATAACAGACAATGTCTATTGTCAATCTTCGATCTTTATAAACTATCTTCTATTAAGCCCTACCTGTCATCAGCTTATCTAGTTATCCATCTACATATCTATAAATATCCATCTTTCTATTCAAAATTTTACAGACAACATTGCTAGTATTTTATAAGTAATCAAACCCTTTTGTATACATAACGTGATGCTCTTAAATCTTGTTTTTTTCCAGGATGCAATCAAAATATTAATTCTAGATCTAAAGCTCCAAACTTTTATATGAACTTGAAATTAAGACAACATTACTGTTTTCAACAACTACTTTTTCATCAAGTATGAAACAGAGAGAAGGAGCAATTTATTAATCTTAGACAATATTTCATTTTCTGCATTTAAAACTTGTCCTATTTCTAAGCTTAGAATCAGATAAAGAAAAGTTCATTCAACCTTTTCTTTCTTGGTTCTTTTAGTCCTGTGCCAAATACTTTATTTCCTCCAAGAACCTCAGCTTTAAGTACCTTTTTTTTTTTTTTTTTTTCAGTAGAAAGTGTACAACAAGCCAAGTATGGAGTTTTTCATAAATTTCTTACTCCAATAAACTTACTAAACACTTATTCTGATGGAATTATGAAAAAAAGAAAACATTAAAAAACCATAAACTTGGAAGTATAAATATTCAAAATGTTCTACATTTTTACGAGAATCATACTTTTTCAAGTGGCAATTTAATTCTATAGTATACTTAAATGTTCATTAAAGTGAACAGGAGAACTCATGTAAACAGATCAAACTAACAATCAGATATACTGAATCATCTGTTTTAAAGAGAGATAATGACCGAGCAATGCTGCTTTCTACCACAGGGAACAAGTCACAGCCAACATTTGCTGATGACACATTTGCATGCATTCTTTAAATTAACTTTGATTTCACTTGATTCTTTCTTGCAAGTATTAAAATCGTCATGTTAGTCACATAATTTTTATTGCATAATTTTAAGCACTTGCCAAAACTCTGTGGTTGACTTTACTCTTATGTTCTAGAATACATATTGCAGAAAGTAATGTCTCTCTCATAGGATACCAAAGGACAGGTTATACATACAGGCAAAACTATTGAAATAATCTCTCACCTGGTGACTATATAATGGAAAGGATATTGTATGGGATGAGCAGAGTGTGTAAAGGAACAGAAGAAAATGCAAAAGTGACTGCATACCATGCAAGGTGACATTCAGAAATGGTTCTGATCTATTTACAGTTTATAAAGTCAAGCAAAGCAACACATCATTTAAAAGCATAATCTCATGTTAACTTGAATTAAGACCTGGATACACATAACTATCACAATGAATTTTTATTTCAATTACACATATAATAGTGGTATAATTACTGGTATAATAAATACAAACCAGCTCAAATACCGTTTTAGGTAATTTATAGTAAGACACTGGAAAATATTATGTTTCACCTTTGAAAATTGTGTTATATTATATAACAATTGCCATATTAGAACTATTGGATCTGCTTACCTTGAAGTTAGATTCATTACTTTTAAACTAATATTGCTAGCTCCTTTCTCTAAAGTATTACTTCATTTATTATTATTACATTAGTTTGCTTATAATGTGTACCCTAAATGTTCTCACTTTTAAAAGTGTATAAATATCAGATATTGGTTTACTTCTAAGTCTTTTCTAATAAATGAATATAATATTATACGTACTCTATACTGCAGAAGACTTGCCTCCATCTGAAGATAAATTCAGTGACAGAATACAAAAACATGCTGCTCATTTCTTTCCAAGTTCTGTCATGAAACATGATGGAGCAGCCTGCTATTTCATCATCCTTATCTTTTATAATATCTGCTGAAACTGTCATTGACTATTTTCATGGTTAAACAAATGCAATCCTCACTTGACACAGCATTGGCTAGGCAATGGATCACTTTATGAATCTGAAAATGTGGTTCATCTTTTACCAAATAAAGGAGATTTTTAAATCAAATTAAGAATGATAGATAATTAATTTCATAAAAATCTATTGATCTCACAGAAATCACAAAACAATGCCAAGTGAAGGTTTTCTCCTATGCCACAAAAGTTATCACTTTTCTTTGAGATTATAAAAATCATATTTTTTAAGATTACATGATTTGGGCATATTATGGAAAAAAGATCCTTAGAAATCTCTTGCTTACAACATAACTCATGAAATGACAATAAATCTCCAAAAAGTACAAGTTTTCACAAATCAATAATTCATTATATTTTCATCAAAGCACAGATTAGTCAAATCATTATAAACTTATTTGTTACAGTTGGTAACTTTCATTATACCATTTTAAGACAAAACAGTCTCTGAGAACTTCCCCCATTTAATGTGGCTGAATTCTACATCATTCTGGAGACATTATAAATAAAACATTGAAAAAAAAAAAAACCAACCAAGCCTATTTGTAAGATCATGGATCATGGAATTTTCAAGAAACTACTTAATGTGGATAGTGATATCGTTTCTGCAATGGGAAGGCAGAACAAAAATTATTCCTGGTAAATCAGTTCATGTTCTTATCATTCCAAGCTTACAGATGCCAAATTTTATCTTTGGCAGACTTTTTTAGTTTCATTAAGTTTCGACATTACTAAATGGTCCAGTTGCAGCCAACAGGTATATACATTTAGAATGCTTTTAGGTGTGACAGCCACATACATTTGCAGGAATGTCTGTTATCAGGTAAAATTATCGCAATATTCTTAAAGTATGAAAGCCATTGACATATGAGACATACTTTAAGTCTGTTATCTCATTTTTTGTCTACAAAAAATTCACACGAAATTATAACTAATGGTGCTTTTACATTTTCACCATTCTGACTCAAAGTAGTTAACAAAAGTTACGAGAAAACTAGAGGACCATTTCAAATTCACATAAATAAAAGTATAACTGATCACATTTATTTTTAAAAAGGGAATTCAAAGCTGCTAAAATGAAGTAATACAGTTTGAACTTTGGTTTTATTATGACAATAGTAATCCAAAACCAAATTTGAAAGTCTATCAGAATAGGTTATTGGGCATCAGGAATTTTAAAAAGTCGAATGGGAATGAAGCTCTTCATATTTTCAGCTTGAACATTTAAATATATTTTTTTCCAATTTTATAAAACATATTACCTGCTACCAAATATTGGAAGAGAACAGAGCAGCCCGGAAAAACATTTGAGAGGAGAAAAGCAGTATCTATCTTACATCCTAAGAAAGCAAAAACTGCGTCGCTTCTGTTTTCCAGCAAATGAATAACGCTTACCTTGTTTAGCAATGAAACAGAGTTAGCCTCTCTCAGCAGGGTTGATTCTGTTGTTGCTTCTGTCTCATTCCTTCCTTTCCCCTTTCACAGTGTCTTCTCAGTCGAATCTTCATGCATCTCGCTGTGCCTCTCCTTCGGCACCACTTTTAACTCAGACAGGCAGGAATCTGCAACCAGAGGAACTCTCTGATTGGCTTCCATTCCGCGTTTCTGATTAATAAGAAACGTCCCTCATATAAGAAGATATTGCAGCTGATGGCGCTGCAGGGCTCCAGGTTTGAGGATGGGCTGCGCAGACCCCTTCGGGCAGGGCTATTTGCAAGTGAATAAAGTGGAAGGGCTGAGGGAGCATTTGCCAAAGACCTTCATAAGAGAAAATAACCCAGTGTTTTTAGGCTCGGTTAATCAGCTCTGTTTAATCTGTTTGCAGTTGGGAGAGGAAAGGTCACAGCGCGCGTCTATAACCCATAAATCATCTGCGGAATATGTATATCACGTGGAGCTTGCTGCTGTTCAAGAAGGAGTCTGCTCTGCCTGCGAGTACTCCTTGCAGAATGCCCTGCTCCCTACTTCAAGGCAATGCCAAAATCCCAAGTCTAAGAAACAAAAGAGAAAGAATCCTGAATAGGTTCATCATCAATAACCGTGAAATTTCATCAGTATCTTTAGCTTACAACGTAAATCAGCTCTCACGGAAAAAGGTATTTTTTTTTAAAGGTCTAATTATTGGTGTCTTGCCACGTTCTTTTTCTGTAAAAGGAACAGTTTCGCGTCCTTTGAAATTTCAAGAACACTCCATGTTTTACCTAAATCCACAATTGAGAGTGTTTGTACTCCCTGGAAAATAATAGTGATCCTAGCCACCTCACAAAACTACATGAGCCATCTGCGGGAGTCGCTGAGGTATGTTGCAAAACTCTGAGAGAAGGTAAACCCTCAGAGTAGACCTGTTTCAGAAGGGAAGTCTCTTTAGTACTGCTGGAAACGGCACAATAAGAACAGTATTGATGGGTAGATAAATCCTCCTGAAAAGAACTTTAGAAAGAGTGGGATGAAATGCACACTGGGAGTATGGCACACTTTATCAGGGCTCGTTAAATCACAGTAAGAAAATAGCTTAAGTGCCAAAAAAAAAAAAAAAAAGAAAATGAATCTCACATTTGATGCTTCAAAGAAAAGCAAATACTACCAAAAAACAAAACAAAACAAACAAAACAAACAAACAAACAAACAAAACACGTTTCTACATTTTTCTTCCAATAGAAAAGTTCATCTCATGGATGGAGTGCAGATGATAAAGTTGCCTATGGAAAAAAGAGTTTATGAAAATGTGTGTCTGAAGAAATGACACAAATTATTGAGAAAGTGTTAACTGTATGTGTCCCCTCAGGAAACTGTCCCACTGCAAATGTGTGGATAAACTAAAATAAATCTATAAAAGTCAAGCAAAAAGAGTGAGTTTTAGTGTCTTCTTATCTAAAGATATTCGGGAAAAATATAGATTTTTTAGAGTTCAATCCGTTTAGCTGTTTTGGGCGGTTTAATGAATTCTTCATGGACGTTGCCTAATTTCTTGGGGCAAAAAGAAAGAAAGGAAAAAAAATGAAAAAAATCACAAGTTCCTTCAGCCAGTTTACATAATACTTTAAATAAAACTGCAATTTAAAGAGAACACATTGTTAATATGGAGATCAACTATTGTATGTAAGTCTAGGAAAGTGAACTAAATAGAATATGTTATCATAGACTAATGTAAATATTCACAGGTAGAAAGCTTTTTAAATCCTTTATGTTGTGCACGTTTAACTTCCAAGTGAAACATTGCTGCAAGAAAAACCTGTTTTGTGAAAAATCTTCAATCCAACAGAGTATTTGGTAACCTAATTTCAAGCTATTTTTACTAATCCTAGAAAATACAGAAAGAAAGTATTACCAGGTTTGGGAAAACAAAAACAAACAAACACACAAACAGCCTTAGGAGTTTTTCTTGCTTTTACTCTTTACTGGGAATGCCCTGAAAAGAGAATCTAACTGGTAACTATCCAAACACATGCAAATTATGCATCAAATCCATAACTACTTTTGTTTTCAAATATAGGTAGCAATCACCATCAGATTGAGGAGATGAGAGAAAACAGGTACTTATTTCAGACAGGCATAGAACAAAGAAACAGTTCTACTCGAGTCTATCTTGAAAAACTAATGTTTCCTATTACTGAGGCATATCATGAGTGCACTCCAAAAGACCCAACCAGCAGCTGAAAGAGTCAGATGCAAATATTTACACCCAACCAATGAACAGAAGCTGCTGACCCCTGTGATTGAATTAGGGAAAAGCTGGAAGAAGCTGAGGAGGACAGCAACCCTTTAGGAGGACCAAACCTCAACGAACCTGGAACTCTGTGATCTCCCAGACATTGGGCCACCAACCAGGCAGCATACAACAGCTGATATGAGGCCCCCAACACATATACAGCAGAGGACTGTGGGGTCTGTGTTCAATCAGAGATAATATACCTAACCCTCAAGAGACTGGAGACACCAGGGAGTGGGGAGGTCTGATGAGTGGGTTGTAGGAGAGTGGGGACATCCTCGTGGAGATGGGGGCAGAGAGTAAGTAGTATGGAATGTGGCCAGTCAAAGGCTGGGCCTGGAGGGGGATAAAATCTGTACTGTCTCATATAGTCTCATAGCCAATCCCAGCTATTTACTTTGAGAGAAAAGATTTGAGAGGATGGTTTTCACCTGACATTCATTCTAAAGCCAAGAAAAAAAGCCAGGTTCAGAACTAAGCCTTTTAGTTAGGAGGGATGACAGAGATTCTGATAAGTCAATAAAATGATGGACTGGGTATTAGGTCTATCTTGTACCTTACTGACCCAAATTGGTATAGTTATGCTCTAATTGTATTTTAAGAGAAAAGTTTTATTTTAACAGGAAGGGTGATATGTAGGAGGAGCTAAGGTGGGAGGAGTAAGAAAAGGAGGAGCTAAGTGACAAGAGGGGAGGGGGGGCATGGAGGCAGATGTTCAAGTGTCTCCACCAGTCAATAGTAATTGATATATCTAGGTTGGGTATTGGGTTACACTTCTGATTGTATGAGCATCTTGTTATTGAGCATTACCAAACGTATAAAACCTTTGATTAACATTAACAAAAAAATAGTATAAAAGCAAAAAGAAGAAGGGGGATGGGATAGGGGTTTTCTAGGAAGGGGAAATGGGGAAAGGGGAATGGCATTTTAAATTTAAATAAAATAAGCAATAAAAATTTTCACATCCACTTACCTTAAAAAAAATCTATCCATATGAAATGAAAAAAAAAAAAATGGAAAGACATTTCTCTCAATGTACTCTCACAAAAAAAAATTAAATTAAAAAAATTCTAATGTGTTTTAATGGGCTTGCATAGGGTTGCTTATAGCAACATGGGCAAGCTGCAGGCAACTACCCCACTGAAGAAGAAACAAAATTATAAACTATTAAATCTCTATTTGTGCTTAAAGGGTCCCATGAAACCTTAAGGCCTTCCCTTAAGATCTGTATAAAACTGTGTATAAAACATGGAGCCAGACAAGATCCCATCAGTATCTTCTACTAAGTGACAACTCATCCTTAAAGAGGGGTGGTGGTTAGAAAGCTGTTCCCAGTTCCTAAAATTGTTAATGTATTGGGCCCAGTCTTGTGACATTTTTCCTTGGGCAATCACCACTGTAAGAGTTCAAGAGAATCACCGCCATACCAAGTCCAAAGGATAAACGATAACGTTGCACAGCAACTCACAGAGCATGTATGAAACACTTTTTTCTTTTTCTCTCTTCTTTCTTTTAAGTTACTGAGGAGCAAGCCAACTCCAGACCTTGTAAGTGCTAACAAGAATACTGCGTCTAAGGTAAGCCATAGCTTCCAATTGGCTTTAAATATGTTTGAAGACATAAATGTAAATAGAAAACAAGTTTGAACAGAAGTGTTATTCATATCATTGTTCCATATTTACATATTTTGTTTGTTTGTTTTCAATTTTCCTTTTGCTCTTTAAGATGAGACATTAATGCTTATGATGCAGTCATTACTGGTTTTTATTGTGAAGTTGCTTGGTTTCTCTGGAAAAAAAAAAAAAAGCTCATAGATAGAGTCACCACTGGTTAAAATGGTACATAGGACCCTTTGCATTTTCTTGCTCATACCCTGACTCAGTTTCTTTTTCCTTCACTTCTTCATTCTTGAAATATAACCTAAAGTGAAATACCTACAACCAAACTTTGGTTTCATTCAAGTTTCCCAGAACCCAACAAGCCGGCACTTAACGGAATCAAAATGGTTATTTTATATCTTAAACAGGAGCTAGCTAAGTTAATAGTTTTCTTATTGTCACCTTCATAAATAAATAAATATTTTACTCTTTTTCCTCTTTTTCATTTATTGAAAATAGTTTCTTTTTGCATACAATATATCCTGATTTTAGTAGCTTCCCGGGAATCTTTCTATTGTCTCCAGCTCCTTCCCAATTTCCTTCCACTCCAGATCCACACCCGTTTTTGTCTCATTAGAAATGAATGAACTTCTGAGGGAAAATAGCCAAACATGGCAAAATATAGATCAGCACCTTATCCTGTCATTTTCAGAGAGGCTTCATCTAGCAACAAAGCAGAACAAATTCAGAGACCCAGAGCCAGACATTACACAGAGAAAGAGTCTATATTGGAGGGCTCCATCAACTCTGTCCCCTCAGATCTCAGGCAATCCCAGGGAAGAGGAAGCAGAAAGATGGTAAGAGCCAGAGGGGATGGAGAACACCATGAGAATACAGCCCTATGAATCACCTAAGCAAAGTTCATATAAATGTACACAAAGACTGAAACAGCAAGCATAGGGCCTAGGAGGGTCTTTACCAGGTCCCCTGCATATGTAATCTTAGCATTTCAATGGGACCTGAATGTGAGAAAGAGAATCTTCTCTGACAATTATGTCTGCTCTTGGGACTCTTTTCCTCCTCTTGGGTTGCTGTGTTCAAATTCAATGTGCTAGTTTTTGCTTCATCTTACTATGAATTGTTTTCTCTAATATTTTATATTTAAAATGTACTATCAATTGCAGGAATACAAATTATGTAGGGTTATTTTTGTTGATTTTATTCTTCTTGGAATCTATAATGGTTATGTGTTTCTGACAAGACATGCTATCTATCTGCAGTTTGAATTTAAGATGCTTGAGCACTCCATATGCACACTAACAATATATGAATGCCAACATTATACTAGAAACTAAGGGGAAACACAAGTTTCTTCTTGCTGCCACCAAAAAAAAAAAAAAAAAAAAAAAAAAAAAAAAAAAAAAAAAAAATCCTGCAGTTTTTCACCCTTTTTGTGAGATTGGACCTTCAAGAGTTTAAAAATCTCCAGGAATTGTATCAGAATTACTCTGCTCACTGATTGGTTTAAGTGGTATGTCATAATTTCTATTGTATTCTTAGACTTGTGTGTTATTATTATCTTCAACTCTGTTCTAATTGGAAACTTTTAATTGTTAGAGTCATTTTCTCATTTTCTGTGCCAGGCCTGCCATATAGGGACTGTTACTGTACCAATAAAAGTACTTTCCTGCTTAATATGAACTGTTTGTAGCATGCTTACCTAAGGTAAATAGACACTTTGACATTCTTATGTATTTGTTTTCATTGACTATTAAATGATTGGAAATTTTATAAAAATTTACAAATTTAGAGTAGTTGCATGCCTTTCCATGCTAGGGTAGACTAAGATTTAAGGTCCTAGCATTTACCATATGATTTACTTAAAGCCTGGAGTATTCATCATTTACAGGGAAGCTGTCTCAGGTGATATCCCATCACAGCTTAATAATCGAGATAAATGATAACTAAATAGATACAGAATTCTCTGTTATTGTGCCTCATTACAATCAAGTTGAGAAATCTGATTTCCCAACGTATGTTCAAAATTTGTTTCTAGCTCGAGCTAGTGTGATAAAATATGATCACGACTTCAATATTGCTTCATGCATAAAGAAGTTCATACAATAAAGTAGTTTATGGTTAAAAAAGATATTTCACGAGGCAGGAATCTTTTGTTTCAATCTTCAGTATTTAAAAAATAACAACAACAACAACAACACAAGAAATAATTTAGAACACAGTAATACAATGAACATCTGTGTTCAAACTAAATTTGAGCCTTAACGTTACTTATTATGCTTCTTTTCCTCAGTTATCTAAAAGTCTTTTAGTAAAGAAATGACAGAAAATTATAATTGTCTATACCTATGAATACAGTAACTATTCTCTTTAATATAACACTTTCTCATTTACTTTTGATATTTTTCTGTTAGGAATCATAAACTATTTAAAAATGAGTTAAACTGTATGTTTTTATTCAACTTTCTGAATAATCCATGGCTTATTTATTGCTTATATTTTATCAATAAATTAGAAAATTTAGCAACTTAGTTTTTTTTTTAAATTAAAGATTTTATTTCACAGCTTATAAAAGACCCTCCCAAGTACACTACCAAAAAATTGTAAAGAGAAACCTGAAAATAAATGACAATCAAATAACTTAGTAATTATCTCTGTTAGTATGATGATTTATTTATTCGTTAGTATTTATTCATTAGTATTAGTATTTAGCTAATTTAGTGCTATGAGGTAGTACAATACCTCTTTATGATCACAACATTGCATGGTTTCAGCCAAAAAATCATTTTAGCTTTGACCTTTCACTTTTTTACAAGATGAAATTTGTCCTATAGGTCTATTATATTTACATTTTGGGTTTAAAGAACTGTGGGTTTTTTTGTTTGTTTGTTTGTTTTGGGTTGTTTTTAGAGTCTCAATACATAATTGAGACTGTCCCCAAGTTCATAGAAATTTTGCTTCAGTCTTTCAGTTGCTAGGATTATAGGTATCAACAACTTTGTTGCTCCGTTGAGATTATATATATATATATATATATATATATATATATATATATATATAAGTTATATTATATTATTATTATATCTATATTATTAATTTCATCTTGTAAAAAAGTAAAAGGTCAAGGCTAAAATGATCTTTGGCTGAATCCATGCAATGTGATGATCATAAAGAGGTATTGTACTACCACATAGCACTAAATTATTTAATTATTAATAAATTATATAATATAATATATACATACACATATATATGTATATATATTATATAATCAAATATATATCATGTAATTGAATTTGTAGTTTTATTTGGTTTAAATGGTTTAAATTTATAATATGAATATATATATAATAAATCAAGACACTAATATATTAAAGTTTGATATATTAAACTATGATGATCATATTTTAAAAGATACATAAACATACAGTTAGATATTTGTCTGAGGTAAACAGATCCAAGCTCTGACTTTAATACTGGGTAATATCATAGCACACAGAAGCAAGAGATTCATGCTTACAGCATACTGTGAGAAACACTGACAGACAAGACTAGATAGGCTGGGTGTCTTTCTTTAAGACACTAAAGGTATAATTTCTAGCCTGAAGAGTAAAAGTGGACCTGAGGATTTCATTTCAGACCAACTAACAGAACAAACAATTGACTCTTGTGTTGCCTGTCTTGTTCACGTATCAGTATAAGCCAGCCTGCAATGACAAGGTCAATGGTTCTTGGCCTCCTAGTCTCAGTGAGACATTGTATTGTGACATGAGTCTACTTGTTCAGAAATTTGGAATGTGATTTTTATGGTAAATCACAGTTTTGGGGAAATTTTGTCTGTCAGAGTGCTTCCAGCATATCAGTAACCAGCAAACAATAGGTAGACCAAGGAGTTAACCTAGCCAGATAACTATAGGTAAGCCATCCATTTACCCAACAGATCACAGTTTCAGCTCCTCTTGTGTTTAGGGAAGAGGGAACATGTGACCTGGAAGTTCCATATTTCCATCTTCACATACAGTCTTCGCAGTTCCTAGAATTTCTGTGATTATTATTATTTTTAGAATATCATACATTTATTTTTTCTCTTTCATATTTATTGGATATTTTATGTATTTACATTTTAAATGTTATTCCCTTTCCTTGTTTCCCCTCTTGGAACCCCTCTATTGCATCCTTCTCTCCCAGCTTCTATGAGGGTGATCCCCCTCCAACCCACCCATTCCCAACTCACTGTCCTGGCATTCCCCTACATTTATTTGCATACAATTTTTCTTTGTCAAAAATTACTATTTTCTGTATTTTATTTTTTTTATCCTTCAGGACAATGTAATTGCCTATGCTGTTGTTATCTCCCAGGTGGCAATTCTCCACCTCTCTCCAGGCTACTCTAATGAACATGCTTTCCATTCTACCTCCTGTGTGTTTCTTGTTGAATGGTCCATGACACTCATCATAACATTACTGGCACCCAAATTACATAGATGATCTATATCAGGGCTCAGAGAGCAGAGATTTCTAATTTTCAATGTCATTTGGTTTATAAATATGGGTGCAAATCTTTTCATCCTAAAAGACAGACTATCTGTAATCATCTAATTATCTGTAGATTAAAAACTAAAACCTATTTGTGCAACATCAAAAATTAACAAAAAAAAAAAAAAACTAATGTACCACATATCACCAACACATTTTACAAGTAAATGAATTATTTATCAATATTTTATTTTAAAAATTTATCTGTTTGTGCTTTCTGGTCTGGGTCAAAGAACTGAGCAGATCCCAGGCAGCAGCTCTGCACCCAATCTCACAAAACCTAGAAGAAGCTGGACTCCCAGAAACTCTAACCCAGGCAGTATCTTATGCAAGAAGACAGCAACACAAGCCCCAAACAGGGAGTAACTGAGACCCGCTGGGACCCAGGAATTCACTCCTGGCCTGGGATACTGGTTCCTTCTGGTCTGTGCCTGAGCACTGAGAAGATCTTGGGCCTCAGCTCTAATCCCAGTAGCAACACCCACCCCACTCAGTTCTGATACAACCAAAATAATAGGAAAGACAGGCTCCAGTTAGAGACAGGGTAGCTAGCACTAAAGAGATCCAGATGGCAAAAGACAAACACAAGAACATAAGCATGAGCAAACCAGGTTACTGGGCATCAATAGAACCTAGTTCTCCCACACTAGAAAGTCCTGAATTCGCCATATCACCAGGAAAGCAAGATTCAGATTTAAAATCACTTCTAATGATGATGACAGAGGACTTTAAGAAGGACATAAATAACATTCTCAAATAAATTGAGGAGAACACAAGTAAACAGGTAGAGCCCTTGAAGTGGAAACAAAAAAATCCTTTTAAAAATTACAGGAGAACACAACCAAACAGGGGGAGAATTGAACAAAACCATCTAGGACATAAAAAATGGAAGTAGAAACAATAAAGAAACCACAAAGGGAGACTACCCTGGAGATAGAAAACCTAGGAAAGAAATCAGGACCCATAAAAGCAAGCATCACCAACAGAATACAAGAGATTGAAGAGAGAATCTCAGATGCAGAAGATACCATAGAGAATATTGATACAACTGTCAAAGAAAAGACAAAATGCAAAAAGTTCTTAACACAAAACATACAGGAAATTCAGGACACAATGAGAAGACCAAACCTAAGGATAATAGGTATAGAAGAGAATGAGGATTCCCAACTTAAAGGGCCAATAAATATCTTCAACAAAATTAAAGAAGTAAACTTCCCTAATCTAAAGAACAAGATGCCCATAATCATACAAGAAGCCTACAGAACGCCAAGTAGACTAGACCAGAAAAGAAATACCTTCCATCACATAATAATCAAAATACCAAATGCACAAAACAAAGAATATTAAATGAAGTAAGGGGGAAAGGCCAAGTAACACATAAAGGCAGACCTATCAGAATTACACCAGACTTCTCACCAGATAC
Organism: Arvicanthis niloticus; assembly: GCF_011762505.2. Lineage (NCBI taxonomy): Eukaryota > Metazoa > Chordata > Mammalia > Rodentia > Muridae > Arvicanthis > Arvicanthis niloticus. The sequence goes on from NC_047676.1 coordinate 21,462,000, forward strand.
TATAAAAGTGAGAAGATCCTGGACAGATGTCATACAGACCCTAAGAGAACACAAATGTCAGCCCAGGCTTCTATACCCAGCAAAATTCTCAAATACCATAGATGGAGAAACCAAGATATTCCAAGACAAAACCAAATTTACACAATATCTTTCCACAAACCCAGCACTACAAAGGATACTAGTTGGAAAGCTTCAATACAAGGAGAGAAATTATACACTAGAAAGAGCAAGAATGTAATCCTCTTCCAATAAATCCAAAAGAAAATAGCCACACAAACAATGCCACTGCTAATAGCAAAAATAACAGGAAGCAACAATCTCCTCTCCATAATATCTCTTAACATCAAGGACTCAATTCCCCAATAAAAAGACATAGACTAATGGACTGGATACATAAACAGAGCCCATCATTTTTCTGCATACAGGAAACCCACCTACTAAGGTAGTGACAAAGACAGACACTACCTTAGAGCAAAAGGAAAAAAAAAAAAAATCAAGCAAATGGTCCTAAGAAACAAGCTGGAGTAGCCATTCTAAAACCCCCAGCTTGAGAACAGAAAGGGTGGAACTCATGGCACCGCCTGTATAGGTAGTTGAGGGTGGACTTGTCAGGCATCAGTAGAAGTGGAGGGCCTTGGTGCCTGAAGGTTTAGATTTTCTAGTGTTGAGGATTCGAGAATAGGGAGGTGGGAATGAGAGAATGGTGAGAGCACACCCTCATAGAAATAGGAGGAGGGAGGATGGGATAAGGTGTTTTGGTAGGGAATAGGAACAGAGATAACATTGAAAGGTAAATAAATAAAATATCCAATTTAAAAAAAAAAAACTGATAATGGGTTTGGCAATTGTAGTTGAGCAGTAGAGATTTTTGTCAACAATTTATTATGGAAATTTTGTGTAATCCTTGAGGACAAGATATTGTGGAAGAGGCCCATGGAACTTTAAAAAGACTGGTGAAACATACTGTTGCTAAGACAAAGAATGATGCCAACCTGTGAGCTTGCTGAGTGCCCTGACAAGGGTGACTGGAGAGCTGTATTGGACATATGTTCCTGACCCACCTTTGCTTGACTATATCCAAGATGGGACAAGCTGCCTTGCCTCAAGTTTTTAAACTTTGTGGGATAGAGAATATTAAAGAGATATTATGTCTCTCGTATTCTTCTTAAAGGTGCCCAGCTATTAGGACTCAATCATGTACTGGTCTAGAAATCAATCCAATATAGGAAATAACAGTCTACTTTTCGAAGACTAGATCTGGACTTTGTCAGAGATATATTTGGAAGCTAGCTATAGCTTGTTATGATATTAGGATAGCAAGACATAATGTTGGGACAGAATGTAGATTTCAAACAAGGGTTACTGCATGTTTTAAGGTTCTTTTAATTGTCAAGCTAAAATTGGTTTTGTCTCTTTTACAACATTTATTGTAAGTTACATTGACTATATAATTTCCAGTTATGTTATTGTGTTGAAACCTGGCATGTCTGGTATGGGGGGTCTACCAACCAGCTTTTGTCTCACTGCCCTGAGTATTAGAAAAACTTGATTCTCTGAAAAAAAACTTGAGAGTGCTGGAAGAAGTGAGTTAAGCTTTAAGGAGAAGCAAGAGGATAGCAGGCTTGATAATTGCTGATATAACAGCTTTAATTCCATTTATTGCTAGCACCACTGCTTCTGCAATAGCATTGACACAAGGAGTTAAGACAATTATTTTTGATAACCATCTACCAAAAAGTTACTAATATATTGAGTATACAAAAGGATACTCATATATATAGGTATCTGAAACAACAAATGATGCTCTATAACCATTCAAATTATCTAAAGGAAGTTCAGGGTTGAAGAGTTAGAAGCCATCCCAAGTGTCATGAAAAATATCATTGGAGTAATGTCACTTTTGAAATTCACAATGATTGTCATTATAATTAGAAAAAAGTTTAAAGACACCTGTAAGATATTTGGCACAATCTTAACACCTCTCTGGGTGTGTTAACTTTGCATAGTGAGATTATGAATTTAATGAAGACCTTTTTATTAATTTAATGTTGACCTTTGATGCTACAGATAATGCAAATAAAATTATCCATGGCCTGAGCTCAGTATTTCCATTTTTGACAAACCTCAAGAATGGCATATATAGCTTGATCATGCTAGCCCTTCTTGTCCTGAGAATACTTTTATTCCTGCCCATCAGGTTAAAGCTTATCTTTAACAACATCAACATGTTGGCAGCCAAAGTACATGGCTTAAACCTGAAAATGGACCCCCAGACAGAATTATTAAATTAACAGGCTGGCAAGCCAAGGATGGGTCAGATTCTGCACAGAGCCTTACCAACCTAAGACAAAAGTGAATTGCCTTTGATACTGCATATTCCATGGCGGGTAAGGAAGGCATTCTTGTCAAAATGACCTAAGACAGACTCAGTCTTGTTAATGAAATAAAAAAGGTGGAGAGCCTTTGGGATTGCTTGGCAAGAAGCTGACATGGGCCAAGGACAAGGAAAGGGGCTGCTTGGCAGGAATATGACATTGGCCAAGGACAAGGAAGTAGGCTTCAAGCAGGAATCTGACATTAGACTAGAACAAAGAAGTGATTTCAGGTAGGAGTCTAAATATTAGGTCAGAACTAAGAAGTAATTTCAGACACGAATATACATTTTAGGCTAGAACAAGGAAGTTGGCTTCAGACATGAAAATGACCTTGGGCTAGGATAGGGAAGTTGGCTCAGATACTTTGGTCATTCTGATAAGCCTTTAGAAACAGTAATCACGGGAGTGTGCACATAACTGCTTTTAATGCCTTGCTTTTTCTTTGACTATTTGTGTTTATTGTATTGCTTGTTCCTCCACTATTTATATCTATTGTATTGCTAGAACCTCAACCTAGAACTGACCTTAATACATGCATGTAATCAAAATGGTATAAAAGCATAAAGGAAGAGGGGGTTATAGGATAGGGGGTTCTAGGGAGGGAAAATGGGGAAAGGAGATGACATCTGTATTGTAAATAAATAAAATATTCAATAAAAATATCTATTCATAAGTCTTATCAATAAACATATCTGCATATTAATTTTAGATCCTAAAAATGCAGTGGAAAAGGAAAACATTTATATTTTAATTTTTGAATCATAATTGGTATATTACTTTTAAATAATACAACTTCTAAGAGATTAAGGGGATGAGAGGAAAATAATCCAGAAAATAAGAATTGAAATGCAGAACCTGAACCTCTGTAAAATCTAGTTACATGTGTTGGCCTGTGGGTCCCTTGTTCTGGAGGGAGTTTGACGACAGACGATCTCCCAGCTGGGGACAGGGTGAGAACAGGGAGGGTTCACTACTGCCTCTGTGCTGGCAGTGAGGGGAGATTGCCTGCCCTGATACTGCCTCTGCTAGTTCTCTGCTGCTGTCACTGACTGGTTGCTCCCAGCTGCACCTGTCTCTCCAAGCTGAGCTGGTCCAGCAGCTCCCCCCACCCCCCAAGCTGGGCAGATAAGAAGCTGGCTAGCTGGCATGGAGGCAGCTTGGTGTCCCAGGCAGGTTCCAGGAAAGCAGATCTCTCCCCAAATGTTACAACTCTTGTGACAGAAACTCTTGGGCACCAGGATGATTCTTGAGCATTTTACTTCCCCTAAATAGAGCCCTTATATACAATTTTTTTGTGGGTTAGGATCTGGCAGCAGATAATGCCTATTGGCTTGGACTGAGAGCGTGGAGATACTTCATCTGCATGTGGGAGAGCCTGAGGCACTGTTCCTTGTGACTGATGGTCATGGACCTTTCTGGGAGTGGGGTTGTTGGAGGGCTGAAGCTAAATGAAAAGAACCACGGCCTGGGAGCAGAGCTGAACTCTTGTTCAATAAGGTTCCAGGGTTCCAAGCTCATGCTCAATCAAGCACCCAGCTGCTTCTCACAGCCTCCCGCCCCACATTGGCCCACATGTAGTACCATTTATGGAGTACCTACAGATACAGATGTGCACACACAGAAACACATTCATATAAATACACACCATGCACATAAATACACACACACACACACCAACACATAAATGAACAAAGCCCTACTAACTTTTTTTTAATACCTAAGCATGCTATTAGTTACATTATATATAAATTTAATTCATTTGAGTCTCATAGTAAACCTAATGCTATAGATGATAATTCATTTTGTTCAATAGATAAAAAATTAGATTTAGAAGGATAACAAACAATGACTGAATTGCTATTACTACAGTACAGAACTGATTGAACCTAGTAATGTACTATTTTAGGACACTTTATAAAGAAGCTCAGATTTCAACGTCCAGGCACAAATATTTGATTTTGCTTTAGAATTGTAATTTTTAGAAAAACTACAACTGATCATTTAATTTAAATAATTCAAAATTCTGCCACTTGCAAGCTATGTGGTCCGATGCTGTTATTTAATCTGTTACAACCTGTGTTTCATACAACAGAGAAGGAATCAATGTAGAACACATCAAATAGCAGTGTTTTCTGCAAAACACTATACATTTTCTTTTAGCATTTTGTTAAATCTTGTATTTATACATTTATTTATTTATTTATTCCCCTCCCCGTCCACCCTCCCAGTGTTCCACATTCCATACCTCTTCCCTGACCTCCTGTCTCATGAGGATGTCCCCACTCCACATTTCCACTTCACCAGATCTCTAAACTCCCTGGGGTGTCACAACTGCTCTCTTGTAGAATTGTTTTTAGAACTCACTGTTTAAAACATTGAATTCAAATGTTTTTTTTTTTTTTCTCCTCCAACTGTAAGACTTTTCTGAAAATCTTATTTCTCATATGCTGTAAAAATGTTAAGTCAATGGTTTAATTCCACTTACACCTGGTAAAACTTACATTTAAAAAAAATGCCCTTTTGCATTCTCAGAGTTTGGGTGATTTAAGTGGTCATAAGATTCCTTTCTTTTCCTTCATATTCTTTCCCCTGATTCTTCTAGAATCATCTAATCTTTAAAGATTGAGGTCAGATCACTGCTAATGGGGAAAAGAAATAGTCAACCCTGATTTAGAATAAATGTCTGTGACCATTCTGTCCCTGTGTTCTTACTAACCTTGTTTGATCATTGCCGTCCCTTTTTAAAATAAATGCCTAGCTATGCTATTTACATTTGGTTCCTGTATATTTTTTTGTATATTTCTATAACACCAAGATTATTTCTTTTTGTTTCTTTCAACAACGTTGAGAACACATGCGGTTCTATAATAACAAATGATATTGTTATTATAGACATCTGATTATTTGTGTATTTTCTGATCATGTGTTTGTTTTAATGATATATAGCTCATTGGACGTGTAATATGGCATATTTTTATGGTATTCAGTCACCATTCCTACCCCAAATTCTTCTCTGATCTCCTCACACCCCTACCATATTACATGTTCTCACAATATAAAATATACTGGCATCTAACTCAGAGAGATCCCTGTGCTTTTGCCTCCAGAGTTTGAGAATTCAACGTTTGAGCTGCCAAGCCCAGGTGAGCATCTGAATATAAGTAACTGAAAATTAATTAAAATGTTTACATTTTATTGTTTTTTAGTATTTGCTTAGTGTAGTTGGCATAAATAATCTCACATAATCATTTGATATACCGTGTTGTTTTTATTCATGTATGCATTAAATAGTGATAAACTCAGGATACTTTTCAAATGGTAGGTGTGGATCTTCAAATGAAAAAGTCCATAACTTATTTTACCCTAATGTGCTCACTAGTATGTGTACTACTGTACTACTGTACTAATGTGTTCTACCCATGTGCTTACATTGCTTTACCTTATACTATGTACAATTAGTTTGTTTCCTGGCCAGTGCTAGCATGTGTTCACATCAAGTTACAATACCATGGGTAGGTCATAGTCAGATTTGGCATTGGATTAAACTGTATTGTAGTTTGCTTTTTTTTCCTGTGACAAACACTATGACTAAAAGCAAATTGGGGGATGAAAGGGTTTGCTCCAGCTTATGCATGTTGAAGTCATAGTCTTTCATTGAGGGAAGTCACGGCAAGAACTGAAGCAGAAACCATAGAGGAAAGCTACCTACTGGCTTTCTCTTTCCAGATCATGTTCAGCTGTTTTCTTATATAGACCAGATCTACTCAGCTAATCCTTGTCATCATTTAACTAAAAAGAAGGGTCCCATAAATATAGTCATATGCCTTTCTGATCTGGAGAATGATGACCCTAAATTGTGTCAACCTGAGAATTAAATTAACCAGGACAAACGGCAATGTTGGTTGAAACTATACATGAAATATAAACTTAATAACACAATATGAAGGAAGATATGCATAATTCAGAATATCATTAATTCTGAATGGAGAGAATAGAATTTCCGAAAAGTGTTATTCAGAAAGTCAAACGAAGAAATTCAAGTATTATTTGGGGAGTCTCTGTAAAGAACAATATGAAAGCATTCAGCCGGGCGGTGGTGGCGCATGCCTTTAATCCCAGCACTTGGGAGGCAGAGGCAGGTGGATTTCTGAGTTCGAGGTCAGCCTGGTCTACAGAGTGAGTTCCAGGACAGCCAGGGCTATACAGAGAAACCCTGTCTCGAAAAACAAAAAAAAAAAAAAAAAAAAAGAAAGCATGCTGTCTTGCTTGTGTAGAGTTACGGTTCAAAAAGAAAAATTCATGACAGCGATGTCATCCAATCAGCCTTCACTTTGCATTTTATTTCATTCATATTCGTTTGCCTTAATCTATATTAAACATCCAAGTGCTGCATTTGCAATACAGTTTTGCAGTAGCACACAATTCTTGATGTTACTTACTTTAAATATGACTAGTTCACGTTTTCTATTTTTATCTATATTTAGAATAACTGAGACTATCAATTTTATTCCAGAAATTATTGTGGAAATGCTTTTAAAATACTAAAAACTAGTTTTTAGCTTTTAAATTTTCCATACATTTATTCAATGTATATTATATGTTGATCAAATCCATCTCTACTTTCTCCTTTCAACTCCCCTTAGGACTCCAAACGCCATCTCTCACCTAGCTTCATGTCCTCTCTGTTTATTTTATCTCATCAATAACCACCTGAGTCCAATTAGTACTACCACATGCTCATGAGTGTGTAGTCATTCGCTTGAATATGATCAACTGCCAGCTGACGCAACCTCAAAGGAGAGTGACTTACCCTCCCTCAGAAGCCAACAATGGCAATAGCTTTCCCTACTGGGATGCCACCTCTGCGCCTCCTCCTGCTTCTGTGAGGATGTGGTCCCATCCATCCACCTACCCACTTCCACCTCCCTGCCCTCGAATTCCCCCACACTTGGACATCCAGCCATCACTAGATCAAGGACCTTTTCTCCCACTGATGCCTGACAAGGCCATCCTCCCCTACATATACAGCTGGAGCCATGGGTCCCTCCCTCTGTGCTCCCAGGCTGGTAGTTTTAGACCCTGGGAGCTCTGGTTGGTTGGTATTGTTGCTCTCCTCATGGGGCTGCAAACCCTTTCAGCTCCTTCAGTCTTCACTCTAACTCCTCCATTGGGAACCCCATGATCAGTTCAATGGTTAGCCTCTGTATATGTCAGGCTCTGGCAGACCTCTAAGGAGACAGCTATATCAGGCTCCTGTCTCTGCTGGAATTTTTTAACTAGCTTGATTTTGTGCAAGTCTTGTTTAGATTAGAGGTAGCTGTTTCGAGTGGATTTGTGTACAACAGTCATGCCAGGTCAATCAGTCAACATTTCACGCTGTCCTTTCCACATTTTAATGCCTATATTCTTTCTGACCCCTACAAACAAAGTCCCCTGAGCTTTGGATGGTGTGAGTATGCAGGCAAGATGTGCTTCTTTTTGAAAGAGTGGCATGCAGCTTAGGGGGTTTCAGCTGGATGTGAGGCTCTTCATGTTTATGGAAGCCTGGACAAGATCTCATTCCTGAGGAGGCTATAGGTACTAAAGAAGCTACTGTTGTTTTGTTAAATAGTCATGTTCTTGATCTACACTGTAAATATTTACATTTAAACCTGTAGACAAGGGATGTTCTCTGCTTTCCTCAGAGAAGAATCTCTTTGCCGTGTTTGGTGAGTGGGTTATACAGAGACTCATGATTGGTCAATGTTCTTGCTGATAATAAATAATTATGAGGTTATCAGCTGTGGATGGGTCATCGGTACCATGTGATCAAAAAAGAACTGTGTTGATTTGTAATGATTAGACCATTTGATTTTAATATAATTTCTGGTAAAACTGGTTTTGAAACTAATTTATTGCTCTTCAATTTCTTGGACCATTTGTCCCTTTGTCACTCTCTCTTTTTGTCATCCTTTGTATTTGCTGCTTTGTTCATTTCCATTCCTTACTTACATTAGATTTTCTTTGTTATAATTCCTATTATAATGTTCTGATGATTTCCTTAGAGAATGCCATGCACTTTAGTAGGAGAAATGTATACATTTATGTAGTTGACAAAATAGAGTTATAATATATAATGTATTAATTATAAATATATTAAAAGTATAATGGGTATGTAAAGTATAAATATATTAAAAGTATAATGGGTACTATACTTTTATCTATATCTAAAACATATTAATCACTAATACTATACATTATATACATATAGTATATGAATAAACTTTAATTCTACTTTTTAAATTTTCTATATACTTATTAAAAGTATATTATATATTAATTATACCATTTACTTTCTTCCTCTAACTTCTCTTAATATATTTGATATTATATATCATAATAATATATAATAATAAATATATAACAAAAAATATAATAATATATTTATACAATAATAAATATACATAATAATAAATTTATACAATTTGTGTGTAAACATATATTAATTATATGTATTAAAATAAATACAACCAAAATATATTTATACAATAATGAAACACATATATATTCATATATATAGTAATTTTTCTTGACAGTATTGCCTTCAGTTTGTCATTGTGGAGTATTATTTCTCAATATGCCAAGTAGTTTTATTTTATACTAGACAATGTGTACAGTATGCTTTTTAAAAATTTAGACTGTTTATGAAGATTGGTGATATATGTCTTGTTAATTTTCACTGATCTCTTAAACCTGTGGAGACTTGTATTTAAGGTCTTTAGAGCAGATCATTTCTGTTTGTTCTCTTTCTTAATGACTTTTAATAACTCAGTTGAAGAACTAAAATCTTTGCCCTTTTTACATTTAGATATGTATCCATACAACAAAATATGTTTTGTTCAATGTAGTCTAGAAAATGTGACTGCCATTTCATGCCCCGAATCTGTGCTTAGTCACCCCAAATTTTACAAAAAAAAAATTGTATTTAATGTGAGTATTAAATATTCCTTGTTCAATGAGTCTAATTTCCTGGTGTCCCCTATTTTCAGCATAACTACCTGTTGCTTTGGTTGCCAATTTGTGTTTCATGTATGACAGAGAAGTTTTCTATCTATATTCAAAAATGGTACACAGACAAAAAATAGGACTATATATGGATCTCAGTTTTAATGCCTACCTAAAGTTTAAAGTAGATAGTAAAGAACCATTTACACTATGAATAACCAGGATAACAGTCTCATTAAGTATATAGATATGTCTGTATTACACAAACATAAATATCCACAAACACAAACAAATTAAAACATACACACAAGCATGCATGTACTTGCACACACACACAGACACACAAACACACACATACAAATACACTTATATTTTATAGTTCTAAATAATAACTGGGCCTGGCAGGGTCTATTGAAATCACAAAACCCATTCTTATGTTACACCTATAAAGTCAAAGTTCCTCATCTTTTCCAAAAACAGTTCTACCAATCAATTTGCATTGAATATTCAAATATGTTAGTCTATAAGACAATTATGATTCAAATCTTGGCACCTTTTGACATACTTGTCATACTATTACTTCTATTCTTTATCCCTAGCTTTTGTGATTTCTCATTCTAGGAACTTACCTTTGCTCTGTATTTGACTGAGTCTGAGTCAATTGCTGTAACTTTAATATAAGTAAATATGTCACTTTCTGTTTACCTCATATGCTGTTCACTTTCTTATTCACTTAAATCTTTTCTGTGTAACATTTCACCTCCAGATTCACCTCATAAAAATACATACTCAATCCCTAAGATTTAGTTTAAATTCTATATTCTTTGAATACTCTCCTTAATCAAGAAAAATAAGAGTGTTTACCTGCTGCTGCAATAAATCTTTGAACACAGTCTCTTAGTATTTTTACATTTATTATATTGTTTTTAAGATTGTGTTCTCTTCACCCTTGTATGCTTTTCTCCTTTACTATTATTCAGATAGGATAGAATGACTTATATTAATTTGGTCGAAAGTAAATTAGTATATGAAAAAAATCATCAAACTTTTGATAATCATTATGAGACATTTACTGCTTTAAATGAAGTAATTCTGATTTTCATAACACCTTCCGATGACTGCAATATTGAACAGTACAAAATCAAGCAACAGCAAGAACTGATTTTAAACAGTTCCAATAATAGCTACTCTGCTTATGCACAAGAATCCTTATTCTACTACTCCTGAATTCATATTAGAAATTGGTTTTCTATAGTTCATATTCTTTCTACTAAAATAAAGTAGCAGTGTACTATTAATATGGTGGCACAATTTTAAATTGTGAAGATGATATTAAAGAAATATATATATGTATATATGTATGTATATATGTATACACACACACACACACACACACACACACACACACACATATATATATATATATATATATATATATATATATATATATATATATATATATATTAGGTGTAATAACCATAGACCAAGAGAAAATAATCATCAAAACAGTTTAGAGTGTACTACTGTACATGAGGGCTCAGCTTATCACATTTCCACTCATCCCTCTGCCATGCAAGTTCTCTGTCACCCTTATTCTTCTCACATTAATTTCTACATTTTAAATCATTATTGCAGCATGCATACGTGGATATTGAAAGCTTCCAAGTTCATTCTGTTCTGTGTTTCAGTACATGTGTTTAGGACTGACTCTTTGGAATTGACTAGTGCATCATGGGCCTCAACCCTAAGAGACACTGACAATCCCCTCCCAGTAGACATTAGTTACAATTCACACTTCACCTAGGGGTGGAGCCTTGTGAAATTTCTCCATTTGCATTGGCATGTCAAAGAGTGTCTCATTGGCCTGGACTTTTTTAGGCAACAATATTTTTGAGATTTCAAATTAGACATTTGTGATTGAACCCTCAAAATAAACCACCACTGGGGATATCTTATAATACTGATCATTGGTGTGGGTTTTAGGCTTTATGGTAGTCACTGTGCAATTGAAATCTTAAGAATAGCATTGAAACATGAGAGACTAGCATACCTGATTGCCATTCCCATTACTCCACATATACCCATCTACCCATTCCCTCTGCATCCCCCTCCAATGACTATTTAGTTTCTGCTTCTGACTTAGAGTCATATGTCCTCCCTTGAGACAGATTGACTACCCAGCTTTTGTGTGTGTGTGTGGGGGGGGAAGGGTGTAGATTGTAACATAGTTGTCCTGTACTACCTAGTAAATGTCCATTTATAAGTGAGTATATACCATACATGTCTTTCTGACTCTAGTTTTCTTCACTCAGGATGATATTCTCAAGTTCAATCCATTTGCCTACAAAATTCATGTCTTTGTTTTTAATAGCTGAATAGTACTTCATTGTGTAGCTGTACCACATTCTCTTTATCAGTTTTTCAGTTGAGGGACATCTAGGTTGTTTCCAGCTTCTAGCTATTACAAATAAAGCTGCTATAAACAGTTGAGCAAATGTCCCTGTGGTATAGTGGAGCATCTTTTGGGTATATCCCCAGGAATTGTATAGCTGGGTCTTGAATTAGAACTATTTCAAGGTTCCTGAGAAATCATCAAATTTATTCTCAAAGTGGTTGCACAAATTTACACTCCCATCAGCAATGGAAGAGTGTTCTCCTTGCTTCACATCTTCACTAGCATGTGTTATCTCTTGAGTTTTGATCTTAGCCATTACTACTGGTGTAAGATGGAATTTTAGGGTTTTTTATTTGCATTTTCCTGATGTATAAGGATGTCAAAGTTTTCTTTAAGTGCTTGTCAGCCATTTGATATTCCTCTATTGAAAATTCCATGTTTACCTTTGTACCCCTCCCTCTCATTTTTTAATTGTGTTATTTGGATATTTGATGTCTAATTTCTTGAGTTTTTTTTTTTTTTTTATCAATTTTGGATATTAGCCCTCTGTCATATGTGGGGTTGATGAAGACATTTTCCCAATCTCTAGGCTGCCATTTGTCCTATTGACTGTATTGTTTGCCTTACAAAAAACACCTTTCAGTTTCAAGATGTGCTATGTATCAATTTTTATTTGAGATCCTGAGCCATTGAACTTCTTTGCAGTAAGTTGTGTCCTGTACCAGAGTGTTCAAGGCAATGTCACATTTTCTCTTCTATGAGATTAAGTATATCCAGGTTTATGTTGAGTTCTGTGATCTACTTGTATTTGAATTTTGTGCAGGGTGATAAATATAAATATATTTGCAGTCTTCTGCATGCTTATATCCAGTTAGAAGGGCACCATTTGTTGAATATGCTTTCTTTTTTCCATTGTATGGTTTCAACTTCTTTGTCAAAAATCAAGTGTCCATGGGTGTATGGGTTTGTATCTGGGTCTTTGATTTGATTCCATTGAGAAGCCTGTTTGTTCCAATACCAATACCATAAAGTTTTTATTATTATTGTTATGTAGTATAGCTTGAGATCAGGGATAGTGATACTTCCAGAAATTCATTTATTGTACAAGATTGTTTTAGCTATCCTGAGTTTTTTGTTTGATAGTGATTAGGTGTGTGGAAAAGGTGGGCAGGAGATGGTTGGGAGTGAGAATGAAAATCAGTGGTGTCTGGAGGGCATCTCTTGTGACTATTTGGAGGCCTGGGAAGGGAATTTATGAGGATGACCCTAGCTAATATTCCTACCAGAGGGTGATGTAGAGACTGAAATGCGCCCCCTACTATAACCTGGCATAAATTTCAGAGGAGGTAAGGGTACATCAATCCACCCAGAAAACCTTCAACCCAAAATTTATTTTGCCTAAAATATGTGCAGGGATAAGTATGCAGCAGAAACGGATGGAAGAGCTAACCAATGACTGCCCCAACTTGAGACCTAGCCTATGGGAGAGATCCAACCCTTGACACTATTAAAGATACTCAGCAATGCTTGCAGAAAGGAACCTAGCATTGCCGTCTCTCCAGAGAGGCTTCATCCAGCATTGGACTGATGCAGAAGCAGAGACCCATAGCCAAACGTTAGGAAGAACATGAGGAGTCTTATAGAAGAGTGGGAAATACAAGTTATCAAGTTGTAGGGATCAAGGACACCACAAGAAGACACACAGAGTCTACTATCCTGGGACCATAGGGAGCCTGAGACCCCAACTAGAAAGCATGCAGGATCTAGGCCTAAATGCCCAACACATTTGTAGCCAATGTACAGCTTTGTCCTCATGTGAGTCCCCTAACAAGTGGAGCAGGAGCTGTCCCTGTTCCCTGGCATTGAATAGCCTTCCTACATAAACATCCTGGTTGGGCCTCAGTGAGAGAGGATGAACCTGTTCCTTCAGAGAATACATGTCCCAGGGTGAGGTAGTACAAAAAGGGTTTCCGATTCTCTGAGGAAAGGAGGGGACAATGACGGGAGAGATTGTTAAGGGTCATGCTGGAAAGTAAGGAGGAGCACTGTGATCCAGGTGGAAAGTGATTTTTTTTTTTAAAAAAGGAAAGAGTAGCATAATAGTCTTGAAAACATAAGAACAACAATATAATTAAAGTTGTTCAGAAGTAAGAGGCACATATATAAAATATTTTTGCATAAAATGATATTTATGGCTGGAAGAGATATATGGCTTAGTCTATAAAGTACTTATTCCATAACCATGAGGACTTGACTTTGGATCATTTAATGTAAATGCCAAGCATAGAAGTATACATATGTAATTTCAGCTCTAGTGAGATAGAAACCAGATGGTCCTTGGAAATCATTTACCAGGGAGCCCACCAAAAGCATTGAGCTTCAAATTCATGCACAGTTCGTGTCTATCTCAGAAAATGAGGTGTAGAGTGATTTAGCAAGATGCCTGATATTTATCTCTGGTCTGTACATGTACACATAAACACACACACAAACACACCTACACACATGAACAAACATGAACATACACAATCACATGCAAATACACACAACCGACTATATAGACCAACCTCACACACTGAAACAAATGCCATAGACTTTATAAAACACAGAAATAATTTTAATCTAAGTTTTTTTTTTTATCAAAAGTCAAGTGTTAATGATTTATATAGAGAGATAGAAAGAAATTACTTGGTTTGAATGCCAATTTATGCCATGTAGAAATAGCCTTTTTTTCATTATTCTTTAATCTAAAAGCATAGAAAGCACCTGTGACAATGTACTTAATTATGAGGTGCCGGGTGAGACAATTGGGCAGAATAACATATCTTCTATCTACCGTGGAAGCAGGCCAGACTCCTCACTGATACCGCATTTGACAATAGAATTACATTTCTGTTTCAAGCAGGTTTTATCAATCACACAGTCATTAAGTCAAAATGGTTTCTGGTTTTCAGCACCCTAAGATGCCATTATATAATACCACTGATTAAGCTGGAGAAGCAGACAGGCAGTCTGGCAATGGCTCTCTATACTTCTCTCACCAGGCCCACAGAGGCTGTGCTTCTGTCAAATTGGCTTTTTTAAGTAATTGACACTGTATCAAATTTCTTTGGGCAGATGTGTCATTCACTGTGACTTCACTCTTTGCCCTCCCTTGGTTCAATTTTTACACTTGGTTCTTTTGTGCCTTTTCACATGAACTGACTCCTCACCTAAAAAAAAAAAAAAAAAAAAAAAAAAAAAATTGCTTTTAATTAAAACACAGTCACAAAGTCATTACCTCTCTGGTGGTAACTTAATTTTACCTAACATATTTAAGAGAATATTTTCTAAGTCCTCTAATATGACATTACTTTTTTATCAAGGCAAAATATTAACAAAATTATATTACACAAACACCAACAATTGACAGGCCTAGAAAACAAAATGGTTCTTATATTAGCAAAAAGCTTGTCCAACTTAAAGAGAGTCCAACTTAAGAAAACACAAACAGAACACAAAGCTTGCTACACATGTAAAATGTCACATTTACTCTACTTATTCTCAAGTATATCTCTACAGAAAACAAATTTTATGTTCATGGGCCTATGAATTTGGTCTCTGCTTCTCCAAAACAAAAGAAATTATTAAAGTATTCCTATTTAAAATTGATTCAAAACATGTGGTTGGATTAATTAGTGCATGAAGGATTTTGGAGATGTGAACTTATTTTACATACTATAACATCAGTATACACTATACTTTCTAGCTTTTTTTCTTCAGATAGGGACACTAGAGTTGAAGCTAATGAACTCATATCTGTTTGTCATGAATTATACCACTGAGCTACACTTAAAACTTTGTGTCCTCACTTCCTCTCTTCATCTCTCTTCATTCTATTTTAAAACAAATTCAATGGACATTCTTTCCTTTTCTCTCAAATATCATTCTTACAGTTATATACCATCAAACATGTCTTTTGTTCCAAAAAGGGAGCAATTTAATTGCAAGTAGCTTATTTCATAAGTCATCTTAAATGTTGGTATCAGAATACAGGCCAAGAAAAAGTGTCCTGTACTAGGTTGCTATCACTCATATTACCTTTGTAAGTACTTGGAAAACTATTTATTTAAGAGAACTTTATAATCTACGAAAATATCTATTTCTAAATATGTTGCTCAAAAACCAATATGACACAAATTCGATGATCTATAACAGGTCTTTCTTCTGTTGTTGATCAGTGTTGGTTAATTAATTCCACATCATTTTCAGTATAGTAAGTAGATAGCAAAGAATGTTCAAAGAGAACAATAGAAAAGAAAGATAATGTACACCACAATGTCAGTCAAATACATACTATGAGAAGTTTATATGCAGGTATGAAAGGCTAGGAGATACCAAGACAATCTAACATTCTACAGCAAAATAGCATTGCTTGGGTTCTCCTTGTCTGAAGTGCTTGTTGAAATGTTTCATAACAGTAGTATTGGAGTCATACTACAATTGGAATTCCAACACTACAAATAATTGTTACTTGGGGGCTTCTTTTTAGTTTAGAGGAAGCGTAGACAACATTTACACAATTATTAGCATCAAATAACAATCTAATCCGCAAGACTATGAGAGGTTTTAATAGGAAACCAAACCAAAGACATATCTATGGTATTCTTTTAAAAATATATTAACCTTTATCAAAAGAATTTTGGCCAGAAACAGTGATTTGTTTTACTGTCTTATTTAGCAGAAAACAAAACTGAGACAATGTCTCCCAGTGTTCACTTGGATTCATTTTATTATAAGGAAGGATATTAACAGCATATGAACTCTGTCTTGTACATATAAAGTGACTTGTAATTAGGAAGAACAGACTTAGATTCCTGTCTGAAATTACTTTTTTGTTCTAGGCTAATATCAGATTCCTGCCTTGTATTGCTAAACCATCAACCTAGAACTGACTTTAATACTTGCATGTAATTAAATGGTATAAAAGTAAAAAGGAGGAGGGGGAATGTGATAAAGGGTTTCTAGGGAGGGGAAATGGGGAAAGGGGTTGGCATCTGAAATGTAAATAAATAAAATATCCAATAAAAAGGAAAAAGAAAAAAGAAAAAACAAGTACCACCTACCTACAGCCTAAATGCTAACCCTTATGTATAAAAGAAACTTTCAATATTTGTCTTTTGACATCTGGGTTACCTTTCTAAGGATAGTTGTTTCTAGTTCCATCCATTTACCCATAAATTTCCTAATTTTATTTTTTACGTGTTGAATAATATCCCATTGTGAACAATAAGCCACATTTTCATTATCAATTGCTAAACAGTTACTAAATATGTAGGCTATTTCTGGCTATTGTGAATGGAGCAGCAATGAACTTGGAGGAACAAGTATCTGTGCAATAAGACGTAGGATTCTTGGGGTGTTTGTCCAAGAGCAGTTTAGCTAGATCTTATGGAAGATCTACTTTTAACTTTCTGATGGACATCCACATTGATTTCTGTGGTAGCTATACCAGTTTAAACTCTAACTAGCAGTGAATAAATGTTTGCATATCCCCACATCCCTTCAAAAAAAACCCAGAAGAACAGATTTAGTTTTTCTGGGCTTATTTGTATTTATGGCTAATGATATTTCTTTCCAAAGCTCCACAATAACTTTTAGTAATATTTGAATAACATTTTTGGCCAAATCATTAGTTATATATAAAGTGAGAAACTTATGCTTAGGCTCAGAGAAATTTTAAAAATTCTTATATATGCCTTAGCCTAAAGCATTTCTCCTAAAGAATGATTTGTTGTTGACTCAGGTATGATACAGGAGGAATGACAGCTCACACAGATGGAGTGAATTTCTGCAAATCAGTATGTGCTACTTATCAGCAACAAATAACATGTCCTGTGTAGCCCATACTGTAATCAGGAAACCAAAGTATATAGCAAAATAGATGTGGGTATTGCAGTGAGCAATAAAAAATTGTTTTATGAACATAAGCATGATTATCAATATTAAAAGCATATTAGAAAATTGGGAAAACATTAATCAACATTAATAAAAACTGACAAAATTAAAGCCACATAAGTATTGATAATTAGAATAGATATGTGAATATTCTTTCTGCTTATGTGAGTTATAGATTCTTACATAAACATTTGCCTATACACATTCTCCTTTAATTTATAAGGTGACTATTTAATAACCATGTACATCTAAGAATGATTAATAAGAATGTATATTAAGCATACATGTATCACACATATTGATATAGCTAATATGGAACCTAATGTTTCCATTTGGTGAAATACATTTTTAGTTCAATGGTAAATAATGTTTATTCAATTATGTAAAATCACATTTTATAATATATTTTAAATTAAGTACAATGAAAATAATGGCATGTGGTTGAAGAATTGACAGGAACTCGATATATGCAATATTTTTCCTATAGCATCATTAAAATATTTTATAACTTAGTGTGTCTTTTCCTCATGAGACAGTGCACAAAGTAAATATCACTGTGGCCCTTTTCTTTATGATTTGAGATCAGTAATTGATGATGACTTAATGTAACAAGATTTGGAGTGGAAAGGAAAAAGAAAAACCTACAGTCTGGTGAAATCTGGGGCAGAAACAATGGTAGAATTCTTTTTCATTACCCTTTTGAGAATATTCTTTAACAAAGTCAAAGTACATTTTTGTGACGGCTTCAGTGATCTATAAATAGAAACTCTTTTGAACTTGGTGTTTCCCCAACATGAGTTGAACACTTCCTTCATTACAATAAACTTTAGATAGTATATTATTTCCTAAAACCAGAGAAGAAGCTACTAACTTCCATATCCTTTACTAAATTTTGATTCTAAAACTAAATTTTAGAAATACCTATTGTTTCATTCTGCTCATTTCCTGAGAATTATTTTTTACAATGATGCTGTGATCCTACTCCACTATGGGTCTCTGCTTTTCATAGATGTTTAAGTCTTCAATAATATTTCCTTGGCCTTCACACTCAATTGATACCTGATAATTCTTCTTCTCATTGTATCAGGAACCATTTTACAACTGAATTATAAGTACATAATTAGCTTGGACATATTAATCTAATTTTCAAATACTAACTGAATGATCAATTACTTCACTACTGTGCATCATTATATCAGCAAATATTATCATTTATTTTTATTTTGTTATATTAGGCGAAAATATATTTTAAGCTAGAAAATGATTTGAAATAGGAAGACATAAACATTCATCAAATTTTTCTTTTTCTTGAGAGGTTAACATCTGGTAAAGATTAAATAGTAAGCATCTGAGGGTGTGGGAGGCACTTAGAGCTTTGGAAGGCAATGATAATAAACTCAGGGATAGATGTGTGTAGAAAAGGAAACAATGTATCAACTTGGCGTTTATACCACCATAGTCCAATAGACGTAGGCTACTTTAATAGACTGATCTGGATAGTCACTGAACCATCATTTTCTTAATACCAGGATTAATTAGCTTGGGCACTGAAATGCTGTCTATGATTTTTTTTCTTTGGGCTGGTTTGATGTGCTCATATTTCTCCGTATATAAATAACTGGGGGTTAGAAACCGAGGTTCAGAGCCTTTTCACTTCAGCAATTCAAATACATTTACATATATTTGTTGAGTGCTCTTTCTATATGAATTTTTTCATGTCTTTTCAAGGACTACATTATTTGTGGGCTTCAAAATACTTTTCAGCTCTTGCTGCCACCTCTGCTTTCATCAATCAGACAATATATTAATCACTTAAAAAGAAGGGTTGAGTTAAATAATGGCACTGATTGAAATTATATCTGTTGTCTATTAATGGTACAGGCCATAAAACTGATTCTTCCCCCTCAGCCTATAGATTTTCACATCATTTGTTCCTTCCTGTTTTTGTAATTCTTTTTTGGAGCTGAGGGTTGGTTTTTTTGGGGGGGGGGGGATTTTATTTATTTATTATGCAAAGGTTATTCCCTTTCATGGTTTCCCCTCCACAAACTCCCTATCTCCTCCCCCCTCCACTCTGTTTCTATGAGGGTGGTCTCCAACCCACCCACCCACTCCTGCCTCACTGCATTATCATTCCACTACACTGGGGCATCGAGCCCTCACAGGATCAAGAGCCTCCTCTCCCATTGATGCCAGATAAGGACATCCTCTGCTTCATATGCAGCTGGAGCCATGGTTCCCTCTATGTGTACTCGTTGCTTGGTGGTTTAGTCCCTGGGAGCTCTGGGTGATCCAGTTAGTTGATACTGTTCTTATGGGATTGCAGACCCCTTCAACTCCTTCAGTCATTTCCCTAACTCCTCTACTGGGGTTCTCATGCTCAGTCTGATGGTTGGCTGTGAGTATCTGTCTCTGTATTGGTCCAACTCTGGCAGAGCCTCTCAGGGGACAGCCATACCAGTCCCTTGTCTACAAGAGCTTCTTAGCATCAGCAATAGTGTCTAGGTGTGGTGTCTGCATATGGGATGGATCCTTCGGTGGGACAGTCTCTGGATAGCCTTTCCTTCTGTCTCTGCTTCACTTTTTGTTCTGCATTTCCATTAGACAGAAGCAATTCTGGGTTAATATTTTTGAGATGGCTGGGTGGCCCCATTCCACAACTGGGACAGTTCCTATCCACTGGATATGATCTCTACAGGTTTTAGCTCTCCTTTGTTGGGCATTTTGGATAATGTCATCCCTGTTGGGTCCTGGGAACCTCTTGGGTTCCTAGCATCTGGGATTTTCTATTGGCTACCTTCAGTTCCCATCCTCCACTGCTATACACCTCAGTTCAATTTCCTGATCCTCTGTATTCCCACTGCCCTGTCTACTCCCATTCCTGATCCTTCTCGGTTTTTTCCCTCCCCCTCTTCTCTCCCTCTCAGATGCCTTCCTCCATCTACCTTCCAGGATTATTTTGTTCCCCCTTCTATGTAAGACTAAAGCATCCACATTTTGGTCTTCCTTTGTCTTGAGCATCATATGGTTTGTAAGTAGTATCATGGATATTGCGAGCTTTATTCCTAATATCGACTTACCAGTAAAGTATACATTATGTGTGTTCTTTTGTGACTGGGTTACCTCACTCAGGATGATATTTTCTAGTTCTTTCCATTTGCTTGTGTGTTTCCTGTATTTGTAATTCTTAAGTTGTCTTTTCCATTCACACTTATTTAGTCTCTATCATTAAAACATATCACATTCTGTTTTTCTATGGCTTTTCATTTCTACTACTTAAAAAAAATCTATTCTATTTTGTTTTAGTAACATACTTTTGTATTTAAATTAATCCCCTAAAGATATGTTTTACTATTACTGAGTTTTTTCACTAAAAAATATATACATGTAACAATCATTCTGATTTTTATCACCTCCTCCTATAATCTCTCTTAACCCTGTTTTATGGATACTTCCTTCCACACTAGTTACTTTCCCATATTTATGAGTATTATTGTTGCTGTTTTTCTCCTGTTTTATTTTTTAATGTAAACATTTGAGATTCAACAGGATCCTTTGTGGGACCCTAGGTATGAAATGATCTATTGTAGCATGGTAGGTCCTCAACTGCAGCCATAAATTCTATGAAAGAACAGTTGGCCCCTTCAGATACATGATCAAATGGAGGTAGACCAGGTTTATAGGTACATTGCTGGCTACCTACCACTACTATTGGGAAGTTATGACAGCATTATCTGTGTACAAAAGACAGCATTTCACAGTCTTCCTATCTGATGGCTCTTATGTTCTTTCTGCTCTATCTCCCATGGTGTTTTCCTAGTCTTAACAGAAATGATGTAAATGTCCAAGCTATGACTGAGTAATCAAGAGAATATATCTGTACCACAGACTTACTCTTGAAAAAAAATTGCTGGAGAGACATCTAATAATGAACACATTATAATAGGCATATGAACAATTAGGCACATGAATGACTAATTATGTCCTTGCATGGAATGAGAGTGATCACATATTGGTAGGATTAGTTGAAAACCTGATTTTAAGTTTGCAAGGCAAACATTAGGTTATACACTTTGGATGATTGGGCACAATAAAGCTGATAGTTAGCAGAAAAAAATTATAGTTAAGAAGACAATGCAGAAGTGAGTAGTGATATGAGGGAGGTGGTCTGTGGGAGTTCCTGTTAAGCACCAGTATGGTTGTAATTCTAGGGAGCTGGAAGCAATTTAGTAAGATAAAGCATACTCACAAAATCTGAATTATCATACAGGGTACCACTTGAATAAATATGTACCAGAAAATAAATGGCAAGTGGCATAATAAAATAATAGTCAGAGTTATTGAAACAATAGACAGTAGTCTATTGGTATATTTTTTCCAAAATACAATCTAGCTATTTGAAATTTACTTTAGTTTAAGTAAAATAACATATAATTCAATGCCTTATCCTACTTAGTTTGATTTATTAGTATATTTAATAGTAATCTTATTTGGCTTCCTGTTGTAATGTTAAACAAAATAATAGAGTTTCCTGGATAGTGGTTTATAAAGACATAGAAGTCACCAACAATGGTAAGTCAATGTAAAGGATTTTGTTTGTTTATTTTGTTTTAAGTAAATGTCCACAATTATTAGGAACATAAAATTTCTTGCTTAACACATACATAGCATGTTGACAAAACCAAGCAGTTGCAATGTGTTCTAAATGACAATTTAAACTTAAAAAATGAAAGAAACATGACTCACAGTATTTAATAGCATAAATACTTAATAGCATCATATTTCATATTATTACTGATATCATATAGAGTTCCTCACTATCTACCATTTCCATTATTTCCAGTGGCTCTCTATGTCCTCCCGATACTTCTTAACCTTTCTAATGCTGCAACCCTCTAATACAGTTCCTCATGAGATAGTGACCTCAATAACCAAAATAGCTTTGTTGTTACTTTATAATAATTATGCAACTGTTATAATTTTTAAATTTTTTATTATTTGTGAATTTGACATCAAGGACCCCAGTCCCACCACCCAGTCCCAGATATCCGTTCATATCTGCCCTTTGCCTTTGCAATGCCCCCCAACCAAATAAAAACAAACAAACACACACACACTCACACACATACACACACAATCTGTGTATGTGTCATTGTATGCCACATAATACATTCTTTTGTCCAAACATCTTTACTTGTAAATGTTCATTGCAATGAGTCATTAGTTTTGTTCAAGATATCTGGCTTCTGCAGTTGGATGAATACTGGATCCTCACCAGGACTTCTCTCAGGTATACTCTTGTTGTCCTTTGTCACATAGAACCTGCAGCATTGGATCTGCAAGATTGCCATCTGCTTGTGCTCCAGCAGCTTATCATGGTGTAGGTGTTGAGACTTTGGATTTGGAAAGCAGTGGGAGGCTTTATGTGGGGCTTAATGGGCTATCTTAGAAGAAATATAAAAGACTTTGTTGCTCCAAGTGATTTGAACTGTGCTTACCTGACCCAAGAGGTTTCAGTGGAGAATAATTTCAATATGGGGCCTAGAGGTTGTTTTTGTGGTATTTTGGTGAAGAATGTGGCTGCTTTTTGCCATTGTCCTAACAGTCTGCCTGAGGCTAAGGTCCAGATTTATATTAATTGCTTTGATAAAGGAAGTCTCAAAACAGCCTGGTACAAATTCTGTTGTGTGATTACTATAGTTCACTCTTATGAAGAACATTTTAATGAAAAGGAGCAATCTGAGAAGAGAAAAAATATAAAATATATGGTTTGGGTATTAAAGAGGTACCAGGAAGTGAAGTGGAGCTGAATCCTGTGTTCAGTGATATTAAACTGAATTATGGTAGTAATGACCTTGAGGCTAGATCCCATCCAGCTAAATTTAGGTCCAAGCATGGTAGTACAAACATTTAATCCCAGGAGACAAAGACAAGCAGATCTCTGAACTCAAGATCAATCTACAGAGCCAGTTCCAAGAATGCCAAGCTTAGGCAGAGAAAGTTGGAAAACAGAAAGCTGTTGATAGAATAAGGGCAAGAGCACTTAGTGACATGTTCAGCATAGTTTTCTCGGTCTGCTTTCTTATAAAACCTTGGATTACCAACCCAGAAGTTTGAGACCAGGGACTGAGAAGTGAGGTTGGGAACTGGAGGTAGAGGCAGATGCCAACAAGATTCCTGGGATTCAGATTCCAGAGATCAACATCAGAATGCAGATTTAACTTTATTGTTCACGACAATAAATTTATATATAACTTTTCAGCCAATAAGGGTACATTTACATAATCAAGGGCAAAATTGGACACTACGTGTGCTGCCTTGCCAAATCTGATTTGCTTGTCCTCGAGTTTGTATGGGAGGGAGTCGATCCATAAATAAGTGGAAGAAGCAGCCATCACCTTGGTCTTGGGTCCTTTGTTCTGCCTCATGTGTATGCTGGGAGCTACCATAGATTGTGTGAGATCAGGACTCCTCAAGTAGTAGCAGGAGCCCATGGTGCTTCTCTCTTTATCCTGCTTCTTTCTCCACCATATTCTTTTCCACATGCCCCACTTACGAGAAACACCACCCACAATGAATTCGATCCTACCTCATCATTACCTTACAGGCCAGCCTATACCGTGATCTTATAGAGGCATTTCCTCGACTAAGGCTCTCTCCTCTCGGATGAATCTAGTCCTGTCAACTTGACAATCAACTGACCAACACAATAAGAAATACAGAAGACGGTAATCTTCAAGTTTTCAGTCTCTTAAAATATTCAATGTCTCACTAAAAACTGAAACTCCTGGTATGGACTTTTTATGAGTCAAATAAGTTACATACGCTTTTATTTCAAAAGGAGATAAAGTATAGAAATAATCAAATAAATGAAAAGCCAACAAACAACAGTATAAATCAAAGCTTACAGTTCAATGTTCTGCTTACAAGATTCATTTATGATACCCTGGGTCCCAAAGGGCTTCGGCCATTCTTCCTCCAAAGCTCTTTCCTCCAGAGCAAACAATTCACTTCACAGGCTCAGGCTGGATGCCTTCAATTGCTGTTAGTATTCTTTTTGGTTGCTCGACAGGCCTATCATCTTCATTGTGTTTGTGTGTGCCGTGCAACTAGCATCTTCACCAATAGCATCTTGGTCTCTCTTTAGGGACTCTGACTCTGCTGTACAATATGAATCCTCTGCTTTTTTCCACGACCCCTTCAATTGTGTGTTTTCTACTGCAACCAAGGCTGCATATTTACCTCCTGGAATGATTTTCACTTAGACTCATAATGTTATACCTGAGAGCCATAAATTTTCTGACAAAATCCTCAGCACCAGATATAGGGAACTCCTTTAGCTGTAGGTCAATGGAGTCCAAGAGACCCCAAATAATATAGGCTACTGCCAGTACCCTTGGTTGCCTCCCAGAACATTGGAGTATGACTCTATTCCTGAATATATCATATACTTGAGAGATAATACATGGAATCATGCTGAAACTAACTAGTAATGCCTTTTTGAGCATGCAGACAAAGATTGCTAATTTTATGATCATTATTATTATTTTATGTTTCTGTATAGTTTGCCTGCATTGGTGTCTGTGTACCACATGTACATCTAGTGTCTGGAAGAACCAAAAAAAAAAAAAAAAAAGGCATCAGATGCTCTAGAAGTGGAGATATGTTGAAACCCATAACTAGTGTCACAATAACTAATGGTAACATTGTAGTATATTGAAATTAAAATTTAAGGGTTATTTTTATTGGGTATATATAATGATAATATCAGGTCTTTCACCCATGAAAAAAAATCATCAAATCAGATTCCATGAAAGGATATGTAACTGCCTATGTCCTTAACAATTTGGAAAAAGAAATAAGAAAGAAATATACTTGTTTCTTTTCTTTTGCATGAAAGGCCACAAAATAAAAACATCTTAAGGAAGGGAAAGGTTATCTTGGCTTATGGTTTCATAAGGATAAGACCATCATGCTGTGATAGAAATGGCAGCAAGCAGCAAGCATATTTCCAGAAGCAGAAGGCTGAGTGATTATATATTTAACATCTAACATGATACTGAGTGCACAGTGCAAGTGGAATGGAGCTTAATATCTCAAAACCCTCCCTCATTGTTAGACTTCCTCCAGCAAGGTTGTACTTCCCCATAACCTCTCCAAACACCACCAACAACTGAGAACCACATAGTCAAATGCTGAACCCTATGGGGGAGATTTATAATCTATAAGTCCACAGAAGACTTTAAACCACATACTATTAATAGTCAGGAATAATACACAAAAGTAGAAATGTACTCCAATGTTGTAAAGGTAAATAAAACTAAATTTTACACAAGAAGGAAGGTTTGAGGGTTGTGAGGAGAAAACCATGGTTGTGCAAAGGATAACAGTCAGTGCTGGTAAGAAACTTATAATTCAGAAGACTACATTATATAATGTTCTTTTAAAATCCCCATCTGATATTCACTGAGAACATAAACTATAAATGCAACATTCCATTGGTCTAAATTTGATACTGTGGAAAGTAATTTGGAAAACATAATGTATTACTTGGTAAGGCTAATTACACCATAATACTTAAAGAATGTACTTTAAATGGGTGATCCCACTTGACATTAATGAAAACTACTAAATTATTTACTTGGGCCCTAATAACTAATGCCAATTTTTTGATCATCTATCATTCAAATTGCTTTCTCATGGTTTAAAATGACACTATTATAAGGTTTATAATCTATGAGAAAATTAGTGTACTAATTTGTGGACAACTCTTAAGATTCACTCAGGTTTCATGATCATACACTAATATAAGCATTTATAGTACTTTTGGAATAAATTTTCATCAGATAGTGAGACTGAGAGATTTTTCCCTGGTTCTAATGAAAGAGTAAATTATTGGTAACAATTTTATAAATAATAGACCTTTTATTCATAGCTGGATATTTTGCCTGAGTATGCATTTAACAAAGCAATAACATTCTGTACATATAGCTTTTTGGGAGAAAAAGGAAAGTTCTTGATTATTTACCACTTTTGATTACCGAGATTAACACTCTTATTAGGTCTGACAAGCACGAAAACCCCAATGTCAAAATGCACTCTCAATGCACTAAGGAACTGTGCTTCCCAAGTGACTTGTTAAAGAGATGTTAACACTGAGTATTACCAAAGATTTGAATATTCTGATTAGAATGAGGAATATTATAATAAGAATAGACTGTAATATGAATATTAATAATTCAATTGACTATTAAAATAGGTTGTAATTAATGGAAATAAATGTACCTCTAAACCTGACGCAAAAATTTGAAATGCTAACTAAAGTATGAAATAGCCTGAGTTTTTTGGGAAGGTAATTTTTAAGTTAAAGTGTTGCATTTGTATGAAGAGAAATGATAAGTTTGCATTTAATAGATGCATATTTGCTAAATTATTTTATAATGCCAATACTTACAGAGGTTTAGTAGTATTACACAAAGAATTTGAAGGTACTTACTGGGAGTAATATCTGTTTTGGTTTTTTAATGAACAAATTGCCAGAAAGAACTGACCTTTGGAAAAGCCTGTGAGATGGTTTTCATAGTAAAGGTTTATGTTAGAGGGCCAACCCTGGTGTGGGTGGTACAAAATCTGGGGTTATTGTCCTGGATATTAAAACAAGCATTTTGAGAAAGCCATGATGAACAAACCAGTAAGAAACATTTCTCCACGTCTTCTGCTTAAGTTTTTGCCTCCAGGTTCCTGCCGTGAATTCCTGTTCCTACTTTCCTCAGTGATGGACTGTTACCTGTAAGTATAAGATGAAATAAATCTTTTCCAACATTGCTTTTCAGTAATGATGTCTTATCACAGCAACAGAAACCCTAACTGAGATAAACATCATATAGGAATATATAATCATACAGTTATTATTAAAAAGCATGTATGAATTATTATCTTCTTATGATCTGAAGTATTTTTCATAGAGTATAAGCTTCACTGAAAATAGACATGATAATTATATTAGAAATATAAATCTTGTACATTGAAATATTCACAGGTATATCTGTGAAAATATCTTTATGTGCATTTCTTTGACACAGAAAAGTTAAACGTATACTACGCATCAATATATCAGGTTTTACATTTAAACTATGGTTAATGTCAGAGGTAGGGTTTTATTGCTGTGGCAAAACACTATGACCATAAAGCAAGTTGGGAGGAAAGGGTTTATCCAGCTTACACTTCCACATCTCTGTTGATCATCAAACGAAGTCAGGAAAGGAACTCGATCAGGACAGAAACCTGGAAGCAGGAGCTGATGTAGAGGCTGTGGAGGGATGCTGCTTCTGGTTTGCTTCATCTGTATTGTTCATCCTGCCTTCTTGTAGAACCCAGCACTACCAGCCCAGGGGTGGTACCACCCAGTGGCCTGGGTCCTCCCCT
This sequence comes from Arvicanthis niloticus, assembly GCF_011762505.2. NCBI lineage: Eukaryota > Metazoa > Chordata > Mammalia > Rodentia > Muridae > Arvicanthis > Arvicanthis niloticus. The sequence continues at coordinate 21,490,116 of NC_047676.1, forward strand.
TTCAGTCACTAATTGAGAAAATACCTTATGGCTGGATTTTATGGGGGTGTATTCTCAACTGATGGTCCATCATCTCTAATGACTTTAGCTTCTGTCATGTTGACACACAGAACCAGCCAATACATTCATCACACATGTCTCTGAGATGACTAAACTTTTATTTTAATATAACTTGTTAGTGACCAGCTAGAGAGCTATTACAAATACTTTCTGGATGACTCTATGTGGGTTATTTTGAAAGTATCATTTAAATTGGTAGAAAAAGGTTATTTCTATCCAACATGGCAGATACCATCCTAAATGTGGAAAACCACAAATGAAATGATGATGATTAATTTATATTAGTTCTGAGTTGAAACATTTATCTCCATCCCTCTACTTAGTATTTCTGGTTCCCTATTTGGCTCTTGTCCTAACATCATAGATCTCCAATTCTCAGGTATTTAAAACAGGGCAAAATTATACCATTTATTATTAATTATTTTTATAAGATAGCTTGTAACACATCTTCCATCTGAAATTATTATGAAATTATTAAAACAAATTCCTATTATAAATATACTATATATATATATATATATATATATATATACATATACATATTTTCATATGACTGTGTCTATATGATTACCATTCTTAATACCTGCAGTAAAACAGTAACTGAGCAACTTCTGTTTCCTTCCAATAAAACCTTTTGGAGTGGATAAATAATAGTATGTGACATGAATTCAGCAAAAAGAAATCTATGGTCCAATCATGTCTTAGCAAGTTGTTCTTATAAATTCAGTTTAATTAGCATGGGCACTCTAATACATTCATCCTTCAATTTCAATGACAATATCATAAACCCATAGTGAGTCAAATTTTAATATCTGAGAAAACCACACAGTCTACAGAATTTTTGGCACTTTAATAAGAGATCATTTATTTTGCTCTAGAATTGAAAATATTTTAAAACACTCTCATATTATTATTTATTAAGCAAATAATCATTTAAAATAAAAATAAAATTGGAAAAAAATAGCAAGAACTACCATAGAACAAACAACAATCTTTAATTGTCCAAATAATTATCAATGTATTTATATGTAGGAATTCAATTGAGATTTATTCATCACCCCATCATAACTTAATTCAGTGATAAACCCAAGTATTGTCACAAATAAAATTGAAATAAAATAATAAATAGAACACACATGAACAAAACTATACTTTAAAATTATATCTTTCAAAAAAAGCCATTTGCTTCCTCATTCTCTGCCATGGATGTGTGGTACACAGTTGCTACATATTTTTCAAATAATGTTCCTTTGTAGAGAAACCAGCTGAATTGTGTTTATTAGTAGGTAAAAACTGGATATTAATAGGTGACTTTAATTTTGATTTGGGAATATATGCACCTTAACAGCCATGGAAGTTTTTATAACAACTTCTTTTTAAAGAAAATGTCCAACTATTATTTAGTTTGAAGAAAAATTACCTCAGTATCAGAATTAAGAATATATTTTTAACATGGTATTAGTAGGTAAAGAACAAATATATCTATGAAAACTTTTGATTATCTATATGATACTCTTAGCCTTACAATAGTCCAATTTTAACTGTCATGAATCAAAATAAGTTAGCCCAATTATTTGAAAAATCGTGTGTAATAATGAAGAAATTCTAGATCAAAGAAAGAATTATGTACACCTCATGAATCTGCTCATTTACACAGAATTAATAATTTTTAAATAATTTAGAAGATTATGAACTCCTCAGTAATTGCATTTTTGGATTTGTGTTTGAAAAATTTATTATTGAAATATGCCAAATCTGTACCAGAATCATGTTCTTAGTTTCTAGTACCTGAATAATTTACCAGGCAAAAAAAGATCTCAAATAATTACATAGCTTTTAAATAGATATATTAGTGTTCTATAATATGACAATTCCAAAAATAAAATAAAACTCATTGTATTTTTTGTACATTAATTTGAAGTTTATACTATCTTGAAATAAAAGAACAGAAGTTACATTTATAAAACTGTGTCAAAAACATGATTCCATAAAATGTATTAATATAAAAGATAATAAGAAAATAATGTTTTAAGTGTGACATTTACTTGAAGTCTGTTTAAGAATAATAAAATATGACAGACCATACCAACCAGAACACCAGGTTGTAGTCCTATAGACCTACTCCTCTTTCCAGTTCCCCAAACCTAATAATCCCTCAGACTTCTCTCTAGCACTGGAGAACACCAGCTGGAGCTTCCTATTATCCTGTGGATTCCACAGACCATCCACTCCTGCCCTTCCTCACACCACTCATTGTTGTTTCCCAGCCTCCAACTCAGGCAGATATCAGAAGATGAGGTACCCTGCCTGTTGATCTTCTCTACTCTCTCTGTTCTTCAGACCCAATGCTTTAGGCTCATCACTAGCACTGCAACACAAGCAAGCTAGAAAAATTATCACATAGACTATAATCATCTCAAACCCAAATGTCTAGATGCCTGCTTACAAACAACCAATAACAGGTAAGACAGTGTCTTCAATAGAGCACAGCTATGATAGTACACAATGTCCTGAATAGTACAACACAGCTAAAGCACACACACAGACACACACACAGACACACAGACACACAGACACAGACACACACACACACACACACACACACACACACACACACACACACACAAAGACATTAAAACCAGCTACAGGAATATGATAGAGGTCCTTAAAGAAGAAATGAATAAATCCATTAAAAAACTCTGGGAAAACATAAATAAACAATTGAAGGAAGTGTGTAAATCTCTTAAAGAAAGTCAGAAAAACTCAACAAAACACATGAAAGAAACAAATAAAACTCATCAAGACTTGAAAACAGAAATACAAGCAATAAAAATATAAAAAAACTGATTGCTTGGGATTAGTGGCAGAAGAATCTTGGCAGGTTGAGGCCAAAGTGTGCCACAAAAATATCACACCTGGTAAGAGATCTCAGGTGAGAGGTTTACTGGAGCGGTATTTAGAGGATGGATCTAAGTGAAGGGGACAGGGGAAAGGAGGACAGACAGAAAAGGCAGTGGCATTTTATAAAGGGACGTAGCACCTGAACATATTGAGAACACGTAGCTCATGGCAAAAGTGTAAATGTGTTGCATTTTTGTGGCCAATGGTGACATTTCTGCTCTTGCTGGCTTATGCAAGCTGGCCTTTCTGCTGGGGTTTTCCAACACTGAGAGTTTTCTGGAACTGAAGAATTTAGGAATTTGACCAAGTACTACAGAGATAAGCTCCACTAACAAAATACAAGAGATGGAAGAGAAAAACACAGGCATCATCACATATGTAAGAGAAGATAGATACATCTGTCAAAGAATATGTCAAATTAAAAAAGATAATCCTGACACAAAATATCTAGGAAGTTTGAGACATTGTGAAAAGACTAAACCTAAGAATAATAGGGATAGAGAAAGGAGAAGAATTCCATTTCAAAGTTCAGGGAAATATTATCAACAAAATTATAGAAGGAAAAATCTCCCAACCTAAAAAAGGAAATGCCTACAAAGGCATGAGAAGTATACACAATAAAATCAAATATACTGGATCCAAATGAAAGACCTCTTGCCAAATAATAATCAAAAGATTAAACATACTGAACAACATGAATAAAAATATAAAAAGCTGCAATGGAAAATAACTAAGTAACATATAAAGGTAGAGGGATTGGAATTACACCTGGTTTCTAAATGGAGATTCTAAAAGCCAGGAAGGCCTGAAAAAAAATATGCTACAGATTTAAGGCAACTACAGATACCATTTTTGATTACTATACCCAACAAAATTTTCCATCACCTTAAATGGGAAAAAATAAGATGTTCTACAATAAAATCAAACTTTAAAAATACCTGTCTACAAATCCAGTCCTACAAAAAGTGCTAAAATAAAGTTTTCAGCCCACGGATGCTAATTGCAACAATGAAAACACAGGAAATAAATAATCTCATACAATTAAAACCAAAGACAGAAACACAAACACACACACACATATACACACACACACACATCTCACCACCACCTACACCACCACCACCATCACAACCACCACCCCAAACAATGAAATAATAAAACCAAACAATCTGTGAACATTTCTATCTCTCAATATCAAAACATCAATTTCTTAATAAGAAGACATAGACTAACAGAATTGATATACATCAGGATCCATCTTTCTGCTTTTTTAAAAAAATAGACCTCAACATCAAAGATAGATATTACAACAAGGTAAATATTTATAGAAATATACTCAAAGCAAATGGATCTAGAAAACAAGGCATAGCTGATTTAATACCTAACAAAATAGATTTGAAACCAAAACTAATAAAAAGAGTGGTGAAGGACATGCCATACCTATGAAAAGAAAAATCTACCAAATGATGGCTCAATTCTTAATATTTATTCACTAAACACAGAGACATACACTTTTTCAAAAGAAACATTGCTACATCTCAAATCAAATATTGATGCTCACACATTGATATTGGAATACATTAATACCCAAATCTCAAAAGTGGACAGGTCACCTTGACAAAAACTAAACAGAGGAATACTGGAGACAGCAGATGTTATAAACCAAATGGACCTAATAGATATTTAAAGGCATTTCACCCAAACACAAAATAACTTTCTTCTCTACACATCATGAAATTTTCTTCAAAATTGACTGCATACTCAGATACAAAGCAAGTATCAACAAATACAAGAAAATTGAAATAAATCCCTGAACCCTATCAGACCACTATGAAATAAAGCAAAGTATTAACAACAGAAAAAAAAAAAAAAAAAAAACAGAAAGCTTACAAATGCATGGAAAGTGAACAATTGTCTACCGAATAAAAATTGGATCAAGACAGAAATGAAGAATATTTTTTCTAAAATGCAATGAATAATATGCACAACATATGCAAACTTATGGGGTACAATAAACTGGTGGAAAGAAAAAATTTCATAAGCTAAATACACATGTAAAAATGTTAGATATCATATTGCCAAATTTGTAGCACATCTGAATGCTTTAGAACAAAAAAGAAGAAGGAAAATAATCACACTGAATGCTGAAATATATAAATCATAAACAAAGGGAACAAGAAAAAAATTCAATAAAACCAAGAGTTGTAGAAGTTCTTTTGTTTTTGTTTTGCTTTGAGAAAATCGAGATACAGAAACGAATATTCAGACTAACCAAAAGATAGAAAATATATAAATTAACAAAACCAGAACTTAAAAATGTAACTTAAAATTGAGGAAAACCATAGAAGTACAGTGACATACTATTAAAACATATACTCTACCATTGGAAAATCTAAAAGAAATGGATAATTTTTTCTTGGGAGATACCACTCACTGAAGTTAAATAAAGATCAGATAAACAACTTAAATAGACTTATAAACCCCAGCTGGGAGAGGGAGCCCATGGCCATACACTTTTAGGTCAGAATCCAACTAGACTTTTAAAGAAGAGCTAATACCAATTGTCATCAAGTAGTTTCACAAATTAGAAACAGAAGAAACATTATATGAATCCACAGTTACCCTAATAGCCAATCCTCACAAAAAGCCTCAAAAAGAATTACAGATATTTTTCTTTACGAACACTGATGCACACATACTCAATAAAATACTTACAAACTGAATCCAAGGGCATATCAAAAAGATGATTCACAGAGATTAAGTAGATTTCATCCCAGAAATGCAAGAAAATTTCAACAAACCAAAATCAGTAAATACAATTTACCATATAAACAAAATGAAAGAAAAACCCACATGATCTCATTAGGTGCAGAAATGCCCTTTGACAAAATAAACACTCCCTCATGATAAAAGTCATGATGATATTAGGGATATGACAACATATCCCTAATAAAGCATAAGAAAGGCAATTTGCAGCAACTGTAAGCAAACATCAAATTAAATGGAAAGAAACTCAAATTCCCCTCCATGACAAGGTTGTATGCTCCTTCCATATCTCTTCAACATAGAGATATTTTAGCTAGAGCAATAAGACAAGTGAGAGAGATCAAAGGGATAGAATTAAGGAAAGGAAGAAATCAAAGTACCCATTTTTTGCAGATGAAATAATCATATACATAAGTGACTCTAAAATTTCTATATGGAACTTTCTACCGCTGAAAAAGAAAAACATTCTCAGTGAAATGTCTGGTTACAAGATTAAAAAAAAAATCAATAGCCCTTCTACATACAAAAACAAAACAAAGCAAAACAAAAAACAAAAAAACAAGTCAACAGAGAAAGAAGTTAAGGAAGCAGCACCTCTAACAATAGCCTGAATAATATAAAGTATCTTTGGGTATCTCTAACATAGCAAGTTAAAAGTCTTGCATGACATGCTCATGTGTTGGTAGAATTAACATAGTAAAATACTTAGGTACTAAGATCAACAAACAATAAATGAGATCTTATGAAACTACTTGTGTGAAAAGAACTCTGTTAATGTAACAGTCTACAGATTGGGAAAGGGTTTTCACCAATCTCCTACATCTAACAGAGGGCTAATATCCAAAATTTATAAAGATTTCAAGAAGTTAGATACCACCAACTCAAATAACCCAATTCAAAATGAGGTACAGAGCTAAACAGAATTCTCAGCAGAGGAATCTCAAGTGGCCAAGGATCACTTAAAGAAAACTTCAAAGGCCTTAGTTTTCAGGAAAATGCAAATTAAAACAACTCTAACATTCCACCTTACAGCAATCAGAATGGCTATGAACAAAAACTGAATTGATAACACCCACTGACAAGGATGTGCAGGAAGGGGAACACTCCCCCAATGCTGATGGGTGTGCAAAGTTGTTTAACCACTTTGTAAATCAATTTGATGGTTTCTCAGAAAACTAGAAATAGTTCTAGCTCCAGAAACAGCTATACCACTCCAAGGTGTATGTATACCCAAAAGGTGTTCCAGCATGCCACAATACACTTGCTCAACTATAGACTGTGTTTATAGCAGCTTTATCTGTAATAGTCAGAAACTAGAAACAAGTTAGATGTCTCTCAACTGAATAATGGATAACAAAAGTGAGGTTTATGTACACAATGAAATACTGCTCAGCTATTAAAACAAAGATATCATAAATTTGCAGGCAAATGGATGGAACTTAAGAATATCATACTGAGTGAGGTAATCCAGTCTCTAAAAGATATGCATGGTATGAATTTACTTATTAACAAATATTAACCCAAAAATACAGAATACCCATTGTTAGTATTCTGTCTAAACTCCACCTCCCCAGTTACCTGGCAACAGCCAGGTATGCTCCTCCCCACAGTTACCTGGCAACCGCCAGGTAGGCCGATATACTATAAAAGGGGCTGCTTGCCCCTCCTCTTCCTCTTATTCTCTTACTCTCTTACTCTCTCTGTTACCCTCTTGCCTCTCTGTCCCCTCCCCCACCTTCCTCTCTCTCCACGTGGTCGTGGCCGGTCTCTACTTCTCTTCTCTCTTATCTCTTCCACCTCCCTCTCCCCACCTTTGCCCTTCCCCCTGAATAAACCTCCTCTCCCTTGGAACGGAGTGGTCCCGAGTGGTCTATTCTGAACTACGGTCGGATTTCTTGCACCCATGCTATACTCTACCGTCTCAAACAAGCTAAACAAGAAGGAAGGCATAAAGGAGGATGCTTGAATCTTATTTAGAAGGGGGACTAATACAGCCATAAGGGATAGAAGGAGAAAGTGAACTGGGCGGGAAAGAGGATGAAGAGGGGAATGTGCTGGTTTAGGATCAGGAGGGGGAAGCATGATTGAAGAGATGGCTAAATGGCCATGAGAATGAATGAAAAACTAAACTGAAATGGCAGGGGTGGTAGTGGTGGTGGTGATCTCCAGGATGAGACAGAGACCTGGGATAAGCAAGGCACCCAGAAATCAATGGGGGTGTCTTTAGCTATGATTCACAGCACTGGGATATGTAACCTGAAGAGGCCATATCCTGTAGCCAGATAGCAATCCCAGTGGAGAGATGCTAAGGATATCAACCCACCTACAAAAAATTTTGACCCAAAACAGAATTGAATCCAATCTATGTGATTTCATCATAAAAACCAAGCATAACATTGTCACGATAGGACTTGTATATATGGTTATGTAGTAAGTTTAAACATATGAAGGGGTGTACTCCTTATTTCAAATACATCACATCAAAACAAAATATTAATATTTGTAGTGCCATGTCATGTGAAACAAATACTGTGTGATATTGACCACTGGCCAAATAAAATAGATAACCATTTCTACTTGAAAATAATTTTGTAATATCCAACTTCAAGTCATATTAATATTATGAGGTAAATCACTTCCTGCAAAATATGTCAAATTTAAAAATCAAATAATTTTCAAAAGCAAATAGAATCATATAATTTAACAACATCTTAAAACACTGCTTGCATTTATAATATTAGAACATTTTCCTACATAAATATAAATGGAAATTTGAAATCATATTAAGATATTACTGAAACCTAATTTGTTTCTTTGAATAAGTAATAACTGATGTATCAATACATGTTAATATGCTCTTACTGTCTTTTAATTTTAAAAAAAATGGAATTTTAAAGAATTGCTTGGATTGTTGTTTAATCGTAGTCCTCTTGTCCCTAATACAGTGTGTGGTGGTTTGAATGAGAATGTTCTGATAGCCTCATGTAAGTGAATACTTGATCCCCAACATGAGGAGCTGTGGCCTTACTAGGAGAGATGTGTCACTGGAGGCAGGCAGCCATACATGCTCTCTGCCATCATGAACCTACAAAGTCCTATTTCCAATTAAATGCCTTATTTTATAAATTCCCTGTGCTGCTTTATCACAGTAATATAGGAACCAGTAACAGGAATTGGTGCCAGGAAAATGGTTGTTGTTTTTGTGGCAGGCCTGACCTTGCATGATTTGAGTGGAATATCTACTTTGGTCTTTGGACTGGAAAAGTGTTTGAATGTGGTAAGTAGAGCTTCGTGGGCCATCCTAATAAGAATTTGGAAGGCAACATTTGTAAGAGTTATTTGGACCATAGTAGCCCCAGCTCAAGAGACTTAACATTACCGACTGGTCTACAGACTGGTTTTTGAGGTATTTTGTCAAAGAATTTTTTAACTTCCTGCCCTATTATCATGAATTAGTGTGAGGTTAAATTGAATAGTAATGAACTAATTTCCTGACATTGGAGATTTTAAGACAATCTAGTGTCAACTTTGTAGGGTGGTTATCAATAATCACGCTTAAACAGGTCTATAGTGATTAACAGCCACAGTGACATGAAGCTCTACAAAATAATCAGTTTGAGGAGACAGAACCAAGACAATTAAAGTTGGAGCCATTGCCTGTACTGAAAGAGTTAAGAAGATTAAGCTGAGGCCTGCTCTGTAATGGGTTAAGGTGATGAGTGGCCTCAGGGAATATTAATTTTTTTCTCTTAAAAAGCAAAACCAAACCAATGAGATAAGGGGGTGCACAGATTTTAAACAGTGGATTTGGACAACAGTGCCCCAGTTTTAAAGGTTTAACATTACCGACTGGTCTACAGACTGGTTTTTGAGATATTTTGCCAGCGGATCTTTCAACTTTCTGCCCTTTTATTATGAACAGGAATCCGGCATTGTCATCCATATGTTTCTAGTTTTAGATTCGTGAAAGATACATCAGTAAAGAGGTTAACGTATCTTCCCCTTCAGCAATGGAGGGCAGCTGAAGCCAGGCATTGTCAAAGGCTTCCATACCTGAATGGAGATCTTCAGAAAACATTGTAAGTATCTGGAAAAGTTCAGCTTCAGGAGTGCTGGAGACCCTGAGATGTCAGTTTCCTGATCCAAGTGTTATCTTCTAAAATGACCTGCAGACAGGAAGCAAAACTAACACAAGAATGAGACATAAAAACTATTAAGGCAGAACCATCAGAGCTTCTTGACACCAGGAGTTTGACCAGCTACATTCTGGTATTCCTTTGGCCAATTATTATTTTTTATTGTGTTTCCATTTTGCCTTTTTGGGGTAGTAATGCATATTCTGTGCCATTGTCATTTAAACACATGCAATGTAATTTTTGGTTTTATCAGTAGTTTAAAATAATATTCCCTGGAATCTCAGGGGAAAAAATGGACTTTAAAAGTGTTCAGATTGAGAAAGACTTTGGGGGCATTTACGGATGGACTGGATGCATTTTGCTTTATAATATTGCCACAAGCCTATAGGAGACATGGGCTGAATGTGTTTTGACTGAAAGTGGACTGCATGCACTCATATTTGGAGACTTAGTCCCAAGTTGGTGTGGTGTACTGTTTGAGGAAAGAAAAGGAGGTGTTGCTTTGTGGAGGCATTTGAGTCACTGGGCTTGATTTATTAATTAGTTAATTTATTTATTATTTATTCTTTAATCCTTTTTACAGTCCAGAATTCATCCTCCTCTAGGTCTGCACCCCAGCCACTCCCCATCCCATACCACCACCCTTGTCTCTAAGAAGATGTCTCTAACCCCCAACTCCCACCCCACCAGACTTCTCCACTCTCTGGGGCCTCAAGTCTCTCCAGGGTTAGGTGCATCATCTCTCACTGAGGCCAGACCTGGCATTCCTCTGATATACATGTGTTGGGGGCCTCATATCAGCTGTTGTGTGCTGCCTCCTTGGTGACTCAGTGTCTGAAATATCTGGGGGGCGTGGGGATTGTCCAGGTTAGTTGAAACTGCTAGTGTTTCCACTGGGACACCACCCTCCTCAGTTTCTTCCAGATTTCACCGAGACTTGGGTTTCTCTCTTGTGTTTTCTCTGCCTAGTGCTTATGGACCGAGGTTTGGGCGCTCAGCATTTACTGAGGCATTTTGTTGTTATTGCTGGATCATCATGAACTCTAACCTTCTGGAAGCATAAGCTCAAGTATACTCTTTGCTTGATGGGTTGCGTTGGTCATGGTGTTTTATTTTGTCAATAGAACAGTTATTAATATCCTATTTAAGCAGTTTCTCACTTTACCTTTGAATGCTAAACATATTCATATATAGAATCAAAGGTAAGTTAAAATAGTAAAAACAAAACAAATTTAGGCAATACATAAACCCTTCCTCAATATATTTAAATTTTCCTCAATATATTTTTACAATACAATACAAATGTTACCTTCTATTTTCAAAAATTTCCTAGCACCTACTATTTCTCTCAATGGAGTCAAATAGATTGAAAAAATGTACGTATTTGTTACTTGAATTTATAAAATTATATTTCCTGGAAGCATTTTACTATAAATAAAAATATTAATCATTAATAGATGCTTTTTCATCTACTCTAAAAATTTCACTTTGTTACCTAGGAAGTTTTTATAATAAAGCCTCATTTTGCATTAAAATATGCAAATTAATCAAAGATTTCAGATATAAGGACTAAAACATTAATTTCAAATTGTTAGTTAGCAAGTAATTATTTAAAATTAAAAAAAAAAAAACAATGTCAGAGGATTCCAGGTTCTTGCCATTTCTCTTAGTTCCCCACTAGAACAGTTTGATAAATGTTCTTACTAAAGACACCCACAATTTATCTGTATGATAAGGAGAAATCAAGCTAAAAGTGAAGTGGAAATTCCTAACTGTTATTTTTTATAATCCCAGATGGTATAATACAGGCTGCTTGAGGAGAAAAGCCAATTACCTTACTGTGAATCCTATAAACCACAAGACCATCTCCCCAGGCAAGATGTGCATACTTATGAAGTTGTTGTATTAATCCCTAATGTTATGGAGGAAACCAACTACCCTCTCTTTGGACTGAAGGTTCATTTAATTGATCCATACCCTGGGTCCTGTAATCTGATTTAAAAACAAAAACAAAAATTAAAATGAAAACAACAGTAACAACAACAACACAGACAACAACAAAGCAAAGTAAAACATGGTAGTGCATGTCAGAGACTCACGAAGTGAGTTAAATGCAAATATGCAGCTATATTAAAACAACATAAATCCAAGTTGTAAATACTTGTCGTGGAAAAATCTCTGTCTTAATTAGAGAACTTCTCTTTTAATTTTCTGAATGTAGACAAGTTGTTGCACTAAGTCCTGTACACATGGCTAAGACTAAATAAAAAATGTGAGTTTAGCCTTAAAGAAGACATGGACATCATATCCTCTAAGGCTTAGAGAATATTTCAGGAGAAGGGAGAGACACTATATAGGTGACAAAACATAAGGAGAAAGGTTGTGATATACCACTTTCTGGGCAAGAAATTGCCCATATTGAGTCTGAACAAGAATCAGTCCATCAACAACCTGACACTGATGGATGAGGGGTTTAGGGGGACCAACGTGTGTGCTACAGACTGATAGATTCAAGAGAGAGAGAGAGAGAGAAGTATTGCCTTTATTTGTATATCCATTAATGACCCCTTCGGGGTCCAATTGATAGCACAAATCTAATAGTCACACAAAGGGCCCTGATTAAACTAAGTATAAAATAACCAAAAGTTATAAGTTTGATAAAGATGCTGGTGAGCAAAAAGGAAAGATAATAGGGATGGAAGAGAGTTAAGTAAGTTTAGAGAGAGAAATTAATCTGAACATATATATATATATATATGGATTAAAATAAAAATAACATGAACTAAACTATTAAAATTTGAAAAATAAAAGTTTAAAAGAAGACAACATTTTTCCATTACATTTTTTTCTGAATAGTGCCTAAAAGGCTTCTACTCATAGCTGCTCAGCAAGTTCCATATTAGTACATCTGCCTTAGAAGAAGCTGTACACCATAGTTAGGAAAAAGTTTTGACTTCTGATAGATACAGAGGTACACAAGAGGTTCACTCCTTGCAGAATATTCATAAGAATTTATGGGTCCAGGTTAAGACTGGATTTGAATCACAGGAACTTGGAAAATTTCACATGTCTCAGTCACTACTACTGTAGTGTTGGACTCAAGGAAAGGAACACTCTCAAACCAGGGTAAGAGTTGTTAAAGAGTGATGAGTTCTATGACCTACAATGGCACCAGAAGAAGCTTTAGTCAGAGAGGGGAGACAGAATTTAAATCCTGGTTTGGCCCATGGGTGAATGAGAAGTTGTGGGTAGGGTGGCTGGGAACGCTGAAAGTTCCTCCACGTGGGAAGTTAGGAACAGCAGCTGTGGCTACAGTGGTTCATTAAAGGCCTTCTCCACAGATCCTCATTGGGCGGCCCCAATGACACAAGAAAGTCCTTGGGTTTCCAAAATGGCTTTACTGGCATTATAGATGATGGTTGAATCTGGATGTGCACCCCTATGAAACTCAGGGCAGACCTGTGTTAAATAGGGGAGGAGAAAGAGGGAGGGGCTGGGGAAGAATGTTTAATTGGCTCTACCCTCTGGCCTTCAAGCATCTCATTAGTATGTAAATCTCTCTAGGGTCTGAGGCCTGTAATCATGCCCTCTACCTGTGCTCCTTGGGTCCGGCTGCATTGCCCTGAACAGTGCAAGTCAATGGAGTTCCATGCCAAGTGTTAGGATCCTGGATTCTGGAGCATGGAGGAATAGATGCCCATCCCTTACTAGCAATGAACACCTGTTGGCTCTCTGGGCTTTCCAGTCAGCGATTTGACCAAAACCAAGACCTTTTTCATGGCCCTACAGGAAGTCATGGATCTACTAGTAGGTGCAGTGTTAGCTGTTGACCCATATTGGAGAAAACAACTTCTGATTAAGTCTTCAGCTTTGTGGAGAGTACTATACCTTACACATAGTGCCATAGATATTTGCAAGGGGCTTTAGTTTACACAGAGAATTATCTGACCCAGAGAGGACAATTCAAATAAAACATCAGGCCCTAAATAATAAAACCAAAGAAAAAAACTTCATTGCATGCCTAGGACTTATTTCTCCATAACACATTGCAAATTTCACCACAGAAAGAAAAAAAGGTAACTAAAATTAAAAATATATAAAAGATGAAAGTAAAACTTCAAGCAACTAACTTTATAATGCATGTCTTAACAAGAACAAGATGAAAACTGAATTATATATATAATATATATAATATATAATGTATATATAAATACATATTATATATTATATTAATATCATATGTGTATGTATCACAAATACTAACTCAAAAAATTGTGACACTTAATAAATTATTTAGAACTCCCTGATAAAGAATTCAAAAGATTGATTAAAAGAAGTTCAAAGAATTTTTTTAAAAAAATGTGAGTATATTCCAAGATAACTAAACAATGAGGTTAATAAAGGAGTTAATCCAAAATATGAAAATGAGAGAGAATTGAAGAAAATGTATGCGGATACTCTTAGATCAGTGTTTTGTTTATCTATCATCAGAGCTTTCTCAGCACATTGGAACAAATATAAAAACCCACAAGTAGACATTGTATAGTGGGAGAGACTTTGGGACATGTCTACGTTAGATTTTTAATTATTGAGATGGAACATCATGACCCAAAAGAAAGTTAGGAATGAAATGGTTTATTTGGCTTACACCTCCACATCACTGCTCATGCTTGAAGTCACGAAAGGAACTCAAACAGGGAAGAAACCTGGAGGCAAGAACTGATGCCAAAACAATGGAGGGATTCTGCCACTGTTTTATTGCTCATCCTATTTTCTTATAGAAGCCAGGACCACCAGTCAAGGGTTGACACCACCCTGATGGGTTGGGCGCTCCACCACCAATCATTAATTAAGAAAATGCTCTGCAAACTTGCCTGAAGCCTATTTTCTTGAGGCATTTTCTTAATTGAGGTTCCCTTCTTTCAGGTGATTTTAGCTCTTGTCACATTGACATAACACTATCTCACATAGAACACTTAGCCCTACATGGGACGCCTTCATTAAATATCTCCCTCTAGAGTTCAAAGAATCCTGTGGAAGCACAGGAGGAAAAAGTGAAAAAATCAGAGAGGATCTAGGAGACCAAAATTCCAAAGTCCTCTAAATCAACACGAGCAAAGCTCATATGAACTCACAGACTGAAGGAGCAAGTTCAGAGCCGTCAAGAGTCTATACCAGGTCCTCTGTTAATATGTGATGGCTTCTAGTTTAGTGGGGTTTTTTTTTTTATGTGATTTTTAAGTGTGCAATTGAGTGGGTCTCTAATTCATGTGCTTTCTCCTGGGCTTTTTTCCTTTTGTTGGCATTTGCGTTGTAATTTCTAAAATGAGCTAGAGAATGCCTTAGCAATAGGGTGGGCAAACTTGCCACTGCTAGTGAAGCAAGGAGACAAAATGCAAGAGCTTCCTTCCAATTCCCCCTTTTATGTGGGCAGCTACCAAAGATGAATCCTAGTTTTACAGTGGGTCTTTACACATCAAGTGAGCCAATCAAGAAATTTCCTCAAAGTCTGCCCAACTGCTTGAGTCTTGTTGCACTCCAGATATTGTCAACTTGTCAAACAAGATCTGCATTCACAATATCAGACTTCACTCTATATTTGTATATCTCTGCCAGTCTTTTAAGACCTCTGCAGAGATATTTTTGTGAGGTATATGTTGGAAAACATAGAAACTCCAAATAGGTAAAAGTGCAAAGACTCAGTGACTTCAGTGTGCTCAGCCACAAATGGGAATTCTAAATCACACTCTTTCACCAAGGCACCAGGGATCATCATGGAACAAAAATCATTGGATTATAAATGCTAGTGGCTGGAAAATACTGAAGTGAATTAGTGTGTTGGAATATAACTTCCCCATTGAACTCATGAACTTACAAAAAGCTTTAGATGCCTACAGAATCCTGACAAATTTGAACTCACTCATAATTTTGAGATAGAATATGTAATTTTTCATGATTCTTTAACTATCATTAAAGCGATATGTAAGAGTTGATGTATTATCTGGAACGGAGAGTCAATATTCTTTAAGAGGATATCTCCGGTAAGCTTATTGTGCTCCAATAGATAGCCCTGCACACAGAATGTAAAATTAGAGTCAGTGTGTTACAACAAAAAGAAGAAAAGAAAAGAAGAAAGAAACAGAGACAAAAACAACGAATCAAAGAAACAAAGAAGCAAAGAAGCAAAGAAACAAACAAGGGAAATGATTTTGTGGATTAAGAAGGTAAGGATAGATTTGGAAGGATTTATGAGGAGGATCCTAAGATAAAGATGTGCTAAACATATTGTTTATTCAGAGAATTAATAAAAGTACCATTAAATGAGTAGTAAGAAGAATTTCTATTAAATAGAATTGGAAGTTTGTACTTCATAAGAGATACTAAGATATTCAAAGTTTAAATGATATAATTTATAGTTGATAATTGGAAAAAAATTATGTTTAGCTTTCAAAACATTAAGCAAGAAGTAACCATGTAGAAAGAAGATCTATCACAGGTGTAAGCTTGCCGAGCTCCAGAATGTAGACCCCTTTCATTTATTTTTCACTTTTCCTTTGTATTCACAGATCATGTTCAACACACAAAACACTCCCAATATCCAAATTAGTTTCTCATCAAAGGATTTTATATAGTTAAAAAATAATAGTTAAAATTCTGTGAAATATTATTTAAGACAACATTTTAAATATTTAATCATTCAAAATTTATTTACGTGTTTGTATTATATTATTTTGAGAGCATTTTTCAGTCAGTTTTAAATGATTGTATTTAAGAACCATTTCATTTTTTTCATGTTACTTAATAAAGAGATATATTTTAGCAATAAATCATGCTTATATGATGGTCACAAAGCAGACTGCTTAGTTATTTAACACAGATCTTTAGGTTTTATAGTCTGCTCTGGTCCCAGGGCATCCTTATGTTCCTCATGAGCTGGCTTGATTTTTAATCACAAAATTTTTGTTCTTGAAGACCAAAAATGAAAACATCCTCATCCAAGCAAACTGAAAACAACCAAATTCCAACTTGACAGCAGTCATCTCCCAATTTCATCTTACATAATCATTCTGGTTTTGCTTTCAACCTTCAAAGTGTCTTGTTGTGATTTAGTGGCAATCATGTCTGGATTCTTTCTGTCTGACATAGCCCTTAAAATTTATGTCACCATCACCTGTATCAACCTTGGTTCTCAGAGCTGTAGTGTAAAAGCCAGTTCATGTCTCCATTCTCTAGGACATTGCACTTAGACAAAGCCAAAACAACAAACAGATAAACAAACATGTCTAATTTCCAAACTTAGTTAATCAGGCACATTTTGTAATAGAAATTTTTATGATTATCTGTTACACTCTCTTGCCCTAGTATAGCAAATAAATAATAAGGTTACTTATGACAGATAAGTATATCACCAAACTAAAATTTTAAATCTCAAAGAGAACCATTGATAGCATTGCATGATTCACATCAAAAAGAATTATATGTTATAAAGCTTCCAGCATAAAACAGCACCATATTTTCTGGTTACTAGAGAGCATTGTCTCAGACACAAATAAGGAAGCAGCAAAAATATCAATGAAGTACTATTGACAATTATTTAAAGTTTTTTTTGTTTTCTTTTGTTTTTAAAAGTTTTTTAGAGAAAGGATATTAGGCTTAAAGTAATATAAGAAATTTGTAATTTAGAAAAGTAAATCCAGTTGATATATGTATATATTTTTTTCCTTTTTAAAGAATTACAGAACTTTTAACCTGATTTAATTTTCATTGTGGCTGCTCAAAGTTATGTCTATATTTCTTTATAGTCAGCAAGTTTTAAAATCAGCTCTAACAAAGTTTATTTAGTGTGAAAAATTATAATGGGTTGTTCTGAAATATTATTTTTAAGGCAGGGAAAATTTTCTTATCTAAAATACATTTTAAATTCAGCAGCATCGCTGATAATTAAAATATGCTTACAAGGCTGATAATCCATGTGATATTATTCACAGTTATAGAAGAAAACATGAGGACTAGAATAGGGATTTATTATTGAAGGTCATACTTTAAAACAAGATCATGGGAAATCACTGAAAATCTTGAAAGTGGCACACACAGAGAAATGTCTGTAATTGTAGATGATGGGCTTTATCTTTAATCATTATGCAAAGTGAGGAGATGATAAAAACTCAAAACAGCTTATTAAAACATCTGTGAGCACAGAGGGCAGGTTAGTTCAGGGTTGGTTGAAACATAATGACTTTATCAGGGGCTCAACTTCCTTGAAAATGTGCGAATCAGATCAAGTGTCAAGGAAGGCTAATTATTCCAAGTACTATTTATAGAAAAGTAAAATTGAGGTAACCTTGTAGTCAATAATACCTGCTGAGCATGAAAACTTCTTCCCTAAAATATGATGCTTTGCCATGTTAAAAAAATGTTCCAATATTGTTAAAACAACAAATAGATATATTAGCTTTAGATAAGAAAAAAATTGAAGTCAAGACCCTTAATGACATGTGTAAAGGAAGTGAAACAGGATAATAAAATATATTGAATAGAGACTTGAAGAAAGTCTTTCTTGACTAATTATTTTACACTGGTCTGACATTTAGAGTCAACTTTGTTCCTCAGTCTTGTCTCAAAAAATTTCTTTCTCTAGGATCTTGCCATTGTCTTTAATGCAGAGGTGCAGCATCATTACATCAAAGGACTTGGAGGAACCTACCCTCTTTGTCACAAAGATTAAGGAATTCAAACTGGGTGTGATGATTTGTATATGATCGGCCCAGGGAGTGGGTGGGTGGGACTATTAGAAGGTGTGACACTGTTTGAGTAGGTGTGGCCTTGTTGGACTAGGTGTGTCACTGTGGCTGTGGGCTTAAAGACGCCCCCCCCCCCCTCCACCAAGCTTCCTGGAAGTCAGTCTTCCAGTAGCAGCCATCTGTTGAAGATGTAGAAATCTCAGCTCTGCCTGCACCATACCTGCCTGGATGGTGCCATGTTCCCACCTTGATGATAATGTACTGAACCTCTGAACCTGTAAGCCAGCCCCACTTAAATGTTTTCTTTTATACAACTTGCCTTTGTCATGGTGTCTGTTCACAGCAGTAAAACCCTAAGACACTGGGCAAGGGGTTGATTTTGTAGTTTGTGTCATATTCACTGAAGCTCTTACAGAATCCATAAATTCCTATCTGCTGATCACCATGTCCTTTACATGCATAAAAGTCAGTAGCTCTTTTTAGACATTAGGCATGTAAAATATATTCCCAAATCTTTTTAAGACAACATGTGTCCTCTATGTTCTAAACCTAGTGACATAGAAAGATTAGAAGTCACCACATGTATATGAACATAAAGTGAAAGGCAGGTTGTACGTTCAAACTGGTTTTTTTTTTTTTTCCTGCAAACTTTAATAATATTTTAAAAATAAAATAGTAATTTTGATTGTTAAAAAAAATTGCTAAATAAATTTAAATAAATTTAAAATATATTGTGACATCAGTTAAACAAGATATTTGTTTTAAGAATTGGAAAATGGGTTTGGAGAGATGTTTCAGGGATTAGATGCACTGGCTGCTCTTTAGAGAACTCGGGCTCAATTACCAACAACCACATGATAGTTTACAGCTGTCTGAAAGTCCATTTTCAGGACACCTAGCTGCCCCCCACCTGCTCTCTCTCTCTATATATATATAGATAGATAGATAGATAGATAGATAGATAGATAGATAGATAGATAGATATAGATATAGATATATATACACACACACAAAGAGAAAACACCAATGATCAATGATATCATATAAACAATGTAAATAAATGTAAAAGAAAAAGTGAGCTTTTTCTTATTTTAAATCTATCTTTTATTGAGTACTGTGTACCACAATGTAACTAATGAAACCTTTTAGAACAATGAGTCAAGTTGGCTCAATTAAAGACAAAATAAAAATAAATTTCCATGGCAATGGAGAATTACATTAGCACAAATGCTAAAATAATGCCTTATGAACAATATTATTGCAGTGAATACAAATGAAATCATGATTTGCCATTTACTTAATTTGTGCTATTAAAGTTTTTGATATGAATGTCAGGAGTGTTTTTCAAATTATTCATTAAAATAATTTTAATATCTACAAGTTAGGATTATTAGTAAAGTGTTATTTTGAATCACATGTTTATTGGAGACACACTGCAAGGGAAAATTTTAGAGAAAGTACAGAAAATATGGTCAAAAAAGAGATGTTATAAGTACACAAACTCCTATCAATATCCTTGGATTATATAGAGGTCAACATGATTAATAAAAGTTAAACTCATATATGAAGAACTTTTTTGATATATAGATGTATTTAAATTTAGAAAAAAATAATTTCATACTTTCAAGATTTAATATAAATAACACATTTTAGATAAAAATATTTGATTTCTTGTGATTATAATGAATGTACTTAATTATAAAATATGTACATAATACAGAGATATTTACTATGTACTCTTGAAATTTTTCTGATCAGTTAATTTTTGTTCCATGACAACTTAAAGACATGTATAATTACATTATTTTTAAAATATATTAAACACTGTATCCATAAGAATCATCCCTTAGTAATATTTTTATTTGATATCCCAAACTGTCATATATTTGAAGTTTATCAGAAATGTTTATACTTCATAAGGAAGATCCAAAGGAGAATGATTTTTTCGTCCAAATTTGGCTTGTGGTTTTGCAAAGCAGCTTATATAAGCCAACCTAAAATTCTTATGTCATCTGCTAGAGAAACAAGTATGTTTTCACACATTCAATGTTTTAATCCTATTTGTCAGGTTGTTAGCTTGTGTTTCCAAATCTCTGATTTAAACTGGCCCACGAATCCCTGGTTAACTAAAGTCTAGGAAAAGGAAATGAGTTCCTGTCACTAGGCTGTTAAAAGGTCAACAAGAATGACAGATTCCCTATCTCAATTGCAGATTTCCAGCTAAAAGCCAACTGATGTCAAGATTAAGTCAAAGCTGAGACCTCATGATAATAAACAGATTGTCAAGACAGCAAAGGAGAATGCAGCTTAGAATAGGACGCAAGCACATGAATCTGGCCATACAAAAATTGGCAGAGAATGAAAAAAATGAAAAAAGAGACACAGAAACACACAGAGAGAGATGAAAGAGAGATACAGAGAGACAGAGACAGACAGACAGACAGACAGACAGACAGACAGACAGAGAAACAGAGAAACAGAAAAATAAAATAATAGAGACCTGGAGTGAGAGAGAGAAAGACAGAGACAGGGAGATGGAGACATAGACATGAAAGATGATGATAAATAGATGCTAGCTAGCTAGATAGATAGATAGATAGATAGATAGATAGCTAGATAGATAGATAGATAGATAGATAGATAGATAAACAATAGTTAGATATCCATTCAGTGTTGTTTCTATGTACATGAATAATTTAGGATTGAGCATTCTGGAAAGCCTAACAGGTGGCACATAACTGGCGATATCTAAGTCTCTCTCTTACAGCAGACATTGAAGACATGTAGCATTGCTCCATGAGTAGGATCTTACAAAACTCCACATACATGAAGCTCTGGAACGCCATTATGTGAGTCTTGTTGGGCAACCATATTTTTGTGATTTTCTGGGTGCACCTGAATCTTTCCATTCATGTCTAGAACCCACTATCTTGAAGAAAGCATTCTGATCCTCTGGCTCTCATAATCTTTCTGTCCCCGATTCCAGGGTGTTGGCTGAGTCTTAGCTGTAGAGCATATTTTGTATATATACCAATTGGATTGGTTACCCCACAGTCAATTATTCAAATTATAGATCTCCCCGTTAGCCTCTATTTGCTGTAAATACTTCGTGAATGAGGGATAAAAGCTAGACTAATATTTGGGTATAATGACAAATATTTAGAGAAACTTTGGATATTATTGTATTATGACAGCGATAGTTTCTCTTCTAGAGTATATTTTCCTTCTAGGGATGGACATTTGATTACTTTCACAGTACTAGGTGTAACATGGCGGTTTTTATGCTAATTTGTCACAAATTTAAGTAATTTAAGAATAAGAAATTCAGCTTGGAAAATATCCCCACCAGATTATCCTCTGGAAATTATGGGTTCTATATTCTTGATTAATGATTACTGCAAAACAGCTCAGCTCACCATGGCTGCTACCAGCCCTGGGAAGGTGGTTCTAGACTCAGTAAGAAAACAAACTGAGGAAACCAGGAGAAGAAATTCAACAGACAGCACTCTTTTGTGGTTTCTCTATATGTTCCTGCCTCAAGGTCCCTGCCAGTTTAAGTTTCTATCTTGACTTCCATCAATGATGGAGTGAGATCTTAGAATTGTATGAAGAATTAAAGCTTTGTCTCCTCAAGTTGCTTTGTCGAGGAGTTTTTTCACAACCAAAGAAACCTTAACTCAGAAATAGGACTTCCTTATTAATAAGCATGACTTAAGTTCATCCAAACAGCACTTTCTTTGCTCCAAGATATTGACTGCTATTATCACCACTAATGCTGTTATTAGTGCAGTCATGGCTGTAGTTGACAGGGTTTGTAGCTGGATAGAACTGAGTACTTTCCTCCTTTGGCATTTTGCACAGCTCCTTCATGTGCTGTGAAAGCTAGACCTTGTGAATGAGGTTTTCAGGTCAGTACCAGCTCTATTACTACAAGTTCTTTGTCTGAAGGGTTTGGTATCTTCAGTAAAAGGATATTACATTAATGTTCTAGGAGACCACAAAGGGCAACATCAATAGCCTATTCTCCTTGGGGGATCTCTTGGAGCTCCCTCACTAATAACTCTCATAGAGCTTTCCCCTGCCTGGCTGTGGCTCCCATGGATCTGGAATTACCGGGAGTTGTGACCTAGTCCTCTTTAATCACAGATCCATCTTGTCAGATCCATTGAAGAATTTTATCCGAATAAAGTTAGGAAATGTTAATAGTAGATGGTGCTATTTTGTACTAAACTTTCATGTTTGTAAAATGCTCAAATACTTTAAATAAAATTTGAGAAAATTTAAAAGCATTTTCTCTGTACATAAAGTTGCTGTTTAAATATATCATCCTTTTTTTCCATCAAACTCTTAGAATTATTCCTACAAATGTATGCATAAAATTGATTTAATGTACTTCCCGTTACCTATTACTACCACATCTATTTATATCTAAGTATTTATTGCTAGCATAAGGCTTTTTGTTCAAAAGTTTACTGTGTATTATAAGACTTGCCTTATTTTACTTTTATTCTTGCTTAATTTCAGAACATAGGAATGTAGAGATCCCAGAGGGATGACCTCAAGTAACCTGAAAGGGGAAGCTTCATTATAATTAAATTTGCATATCAGGAATATGACTCTAGACTCTAGTAAAAAATAAAATGTTTTTCGCAAAAGATGTATGTAGCAGTGTCCAACTAACTACTTCTAAAAAATGTTGATTAAAAACTGATCTATATGATAAAAGGAAAATGACAGTGTGTCTTCTCTGGTGAGTAGAAATGTAAATATCCAAGACTCTAGTAGCTTTGTTTAGCATCCCTGAATTTATCCCCAATCTTAGAGAATATAGAGGCCACGCTCCTCATATTATGTCCTTAAAAAAGAATAAGGGAAACAGTTTCCATTACAAAATATTTAATCTATACAACATTTTCTTTAAGAATGGGAAGATTTTATTTTAAAGACAAAGGTTTATATTTTTTATAATGTGGCTCTTTTAAAAATTTATTATTTTATTGAAAATAATTTTTTTCAAAGAATACATCTTCATTATGGTTCACCTACCCTCTAATTCTTCCAGGTCCTCACTCTTCCCTTTTCATTTGTATCAATCCCTTTCTTCCTCTCATTAAACATACAAACACACAGACAAACAAACAAGAAACAGGCTTCTAAGGGATAATAATAAAATAAAGTGTAATAAAATAAAAATAAAAACATTACATTAGAACAAAACAAGCAAACAGGAGGAATTAGTCCCTCCTACCCAAAGTCCATACACACACACACACACACACACACACACACACACACACACACACACAAAAATATGTAGACACAGACCCATTTGTTCACACCTTCAAGAATCTCACAAAAACCCACAAAACCAGAAGCAAAGGACCTGGATGGTAAATTTAACTCATCATTTTAGATAAATAAATAAAAATAAAATTAACATTAAATTAAATCTAAGAAGTAAAGAGAATAATTAAAAAAAAAAAGCCCTGCTATGACATTATGAGACAATGAACCTCCAATAGTGCTGTTGTGTCTAAATGTGTACATGTATGTGTTGTATTGTGTGTGTGTGTGTGTGTGTGTGTGTGTGTGTGTGCACATTCCATGCACATTTGTGGACAACAACTTGAAGGAATCTGTTCTTTCCTTCCCAAGAATTCTAATGAGGGAAGTCAGGCGATCAGCCCTGGCAGCAAGAACTTGTACTTTCTGTGCCATTTCATTAGCTCATTGTGTTCCTTTTTAACAAAAATGTTCCTTGTTTCTGTCCCATCACCCCTCCTAAACTGACTTTGGCACCAGATTAGCCCATTATTGAAATACAATGGAAATCTGAATCTATAATCTATCCAATCCTGAATTCTGACAAGGAATATTTCTCTCAAATCTCAAATCACAGATCCAATTTTTCAGGAGCTTGAAATGAATTATTTTAAAGAACAAAATTAAATTATTCCTAACCAGTGTAATGATTACCATTTGCTTACTATAACAATCATGACATTGCCACTCTCTCCAAAATATGTAGGCAAATGTGTAATTCCAAGACATGGAGTACATTGACCAGTAGCTTGGCCTTCAATAATAATATAATTTCTCTAATTTCTTCAAAAGCATAATATAATATTCATAAAGGAAACACAGTATATAAAAATAAATGACATAAGAAAGCTCACTTAATGACTTTAATAACATATTAAATATTCTGTTAGTAATGGTTTAGAGCACAGAGGATATAGACTCATCTTCTAAGTGAAAAGTGCAACCTGTGGTTGGAATTCCATAAACTCTTTACATTTTAAACAGAATCTTAACTCCAAGGCTTGAAATAGATGCAGAGACAAGAACGAGCTCAACAATTATGCTTCTCCTTTCAACTGAGCAATCTTCACAACCAGTAGTTGCTTGAAACAACTTGATCATTTTTTGGCACGCCAGAACCAGTATATTATGATTTTTATTTCCAATGTTTGTAATAATGACACAGTATGACTTTGTCATTGTTATACTGTCAACACTCAACTTTAAGACGTAATGTGAGAGAACACACAGATTTATTTTTACAGTGCTCAGATATACAACCCAAAACCAATAAGAAATGAGAACATCAAACAGCTGTGATAAAACAACACTACAGTCAGATTGTTTCCAATACTCAATCTATACAACCCAAAACCAATAAGAAATGAGAACATCAAACACCTGTGATAAAACAACACTATAGTCAGATCGTTTCCAATACTCAATCTATCTTAAAAAAAGAAGGAAACAAAAATTACAGGTGAGCTCTTGCAGAAAGCCTTACTAAATAATAGCTCCCAGAAACCTTTTGATTTTTACCTTTTTCCTTCACACTGTGTGACTCTGTTCTCTATTTCACAGAATAATGCTCCACTGAATGCTGTCACTCCTACAAATGCTGTGGTAGCTGTCAAAAAATTTCAAAGGGACCTGAATAATATATACATATCTTATTTTAATGTTCTCAAAACACATGGACCTTTTAGTATTAGTAGTGAGTGAAGAATGCAACCAGAAGGTGAAGCACAGCCCGTGCTATGGAGCCTGACAGCAAGACACTGCATGCTTCATTAGATATTCTCCTCAGAGCAGCTGGCCAATGGGTCATGAAAATGAATCAGAAATATTGTCTTTTTCATTTTTTTCCATTTCTGCATACACAGACAATTATGAACAGTTGGAATTATGTGCTAGTCTATCAGTTCTCTACTTCTATCTTGCTAGTTTTTTCTGAATTCAAGTGCTACAGAAAAAAAAACTCATTTGAAATTCTCTAACTATTCCTGTAAACAAGGCCATTAGCACATTCATTATTTTAATGATGAATTTCTTCTTTCCTTTCTTTTTAACTTCCTTCCTTCTTTCTTTCCTTCCTTCCTTCCTTCCTTCCTTCCTTCCTTCCTTCCTTCCTTTCTTTTTTCTTTCTGAAATTAGTGAATCATTTTTGAGCACATAGGTTAAGCATCTATTTACAAATTCAAATGCACGTTTAAATATGAAACAATGTTCATTTTGATTACATTTCACTACAGCTATAATGTAATCACTTCCAAGAACTTACAAGAATTAAAATCAATTACACTGATATTATTAAGTACTGTTTATACAATGATATTCAATATTGATGATGTTGAGGTTTATAAACATTTCATCATAACCATTCCTTATCATAAGAACACAATTTTCTAATCTCTTAAAATATTAACAAAATTCAAATATGCTAAGGTAAAAATTCAAGCTCTTTATATCAAATTATCAAATATTTTAATCAATCCAGCAACTACATTTAGTTATACTGCCATGTTTCAGGTAAATTTAGAATATTAGTAATAATGATTGTCTTCATTTTGTAGTAAAAGAGCATTCAAGCACTCAGGTAGCAGTGTCAACAAATTGAGTGGGCTATGCTTATTATGTTTTAAATATAAATTCTGTATAATATTTGAGGTTACATTTTAAGTCATAAATGGATAGCATAAAATGTATATTCTCAATTTATATGACAGGTAGAGCAAATAATAGAAAATCACATTGTAAAAAAATAGCAAATCAATTAATTAAATAGTTGACATTATTTCTGTTATTAGACAAGAGATTACTCAGAAAAGATTTCCAGATCATTAATTTTAATAACAACCTTGCTATCTTGTTATCTTAGTTTTCAAATAGAGAAGTTTAGGATGCTTTTTTGTAATGTCTCAAGCATTAAAATAAGATATATATATATATTAAAAATGAATTAAAAATAGAACAGAGAAGATGTAGGATTATTAAGTAATGTCCTATATCAGTGATCCTCAGCAGTTCTAGTACTGTAACTCTTTAGTACAACTCTTCACGTTGTGAAGACTCCAAGTCTAAATTTATTTTTGTTGCTATTTCATAACAGTAATTGTACTATTCCTGTGGATTAAAATGTAAATAATTATATTTCTTAATGGACTGAGGTGACCTTATAAAAGGTCCTTTTGACCCACAGGTAGAGTTGTTCTAAAGCATTGAAATATCCTACACACAATGTAAAGCAATCATGTGAAGCTTAGCATCTAAGCACCAGACCTCCTACACACCATTCTGTAAGCTTATCATATTCTTAATAAAGTTAGGCATTAATTTTACCTTCATAGACATATTTTAAATTTCACTTCTGTCAGCATTAACCTTTTAGGTCTAGAAATATTTATCAGGCTAACTGTAGAGAAACAGATTTTAGTCAGTAAAAATGCACTAAAATTTGCAAGATCCTTAAGGATAATAGGAACTGCTGTAGGTGCTTTGATCCTTCTTCACTTTGTACAAGCATAAGGGGGCATCATATGCCCCATTCCTTCGTCTTATAACAAAAGTACTTTGTCAAGGTTAACAGTCCTCAGTGTTCCAAGTCTGAGTGTTACTTCTCCACATTGTCATCTGGAGCTGTTCATGCTTTCATCTTAATGTACGTATTTCTTTTTTCCTAGGAGTTTAATCTTAAAGTCTCATATTGAAATTTCAGAATATCTTGTCTTGATTACAAATATTGTCTGATGAATACTAGGAGGAAGAATTACAGAATTGAATTTTATACTTTCTCCATTTATCTATATTCTCAATGGGAATACTTTTTAGTGCCATCTGACCTTTATAGCTATCATTGAGGAGTTCATTGTCTGAACCTAAAGAGCATACTTGATTTTTCCCTTACTATATCCTAAGTGCAACTTACTCAAACTTCAACTCCTTATATTTTTTGGGAAAAAAAAACTGTGATATTAATTTTCTTATTAGTGTCCCAGCCCACCCAGTGGCTCAAATTAAATAGTTCATTCTTTCATTCACACAAAAAAATGTGTTTAATTTGTTTATTGTGAATTTCCTATATTTATTATAATTTTTATCATTTTTCTTTCATCTCCTTCCTCCAGCTAAGGTATCAGACGTGAACTCCCTATTAAAAGTGACTTAAGTCTATGTTATGGCTACCAGTTATTTTCAAGGCATAAATGACAATTTTATACTTGAGGACTATGTGCTGTTATGGTTATTTTTGTGGTTCATAGCTTCTACGGCTTAGTAGGATTATCAGTCGGTTTTTTGTTTGGAAGATTGTATAGTTTATTTTTGAGGTAGTTTTCCTTCCTTTTCTTTCTTTCTGTCTTTCTATTGGCCTTAAAAAATGGTTTTATTATAATTGGTTCATTTGATTACATTTTGTTCACAGTTGCTTTTTCTTTTTTTATTAATTTTTTTTAATTTTGTAATTTATAAAGTATAAGACAAACCTAACATCCAGTCCATCATCTTTGACAATTAAATAGAACACTCTGTCATCTATCCTAACTTAAAAGACTTATAAATCCATATGTTATGTCCTGGTTTAATTTGTATACTACCTGAGAGCTATCCTCTCAAATATATTTTCTCAATGTTAAATAGCCTGTGTTGGCAATGAGACTATAAGTAGTATTTCAACCCCATCAGAAATCTGAGAATGAGCAACATTATCTGAAAATATAGGAAGCCTGACTCAGCTTCCATAACTGAGACAAGTTGTATAGACAGATGCCTACCCATATAGCTCCAGTACATCAGAAAGTTGGAGCATCAGTCTTCAGCCTTCTGGCCCAGGAACATCTGATAGAACTTTGAAAAACAGGAATTACTTAGGATTGACTTATTCTGTCTCCACAGAACCAAGCTATCCTAACATGTAACTAGTGTCCTTTCAAGAGTTAGTTTTCAAGGCAAATGTTTCTTGGTTAAATTCAGTTCAATTGTCCTTAATCCTATTTCTAAGTGTGTGTGTGTGTGTGTGTGTGTGTGTGTGTGTGTGTGTGTGTGTGTTAAGCAATAAGGTCTTGCCTTTAATTTCCAAGAAGTAACCAAGGGAGATATTTTTGGTGTTATTTTGATTTTGCTCTTGTTTTTTGTTTGTTTGTTTTTGCTTTTGTTTTTGTTTTGTTTTTGTTTTTCTGTATGCTATCAGCAATCTGTGTCATGAAATTAAAGAATAATAATGAAAAAGCACCAAAGATACAGGGAACATAGTTCCCTTGCACAATGTAAAATTTGAATTTGAGTCTTCTGGGTTTTCAGACACAAGAGTAGAACTGGCTATAAACCATGAAATTTAAATAACACACGATAAGGTCAAGGAGTGCACTCATAATGTTATACTTCTGACTGGCTCTTCTTGGTACCGAAGTAGAAACTCAGAGCACTATTCACAAAGAATATCACATACTTGGACTTCCAATCATTCATTCACTGTATCTTCAGATAAAAAAATAATCCATATCCTTAAATACTAAAAGGGGGGCACTTTTACCAACTGGAGGCATGACTTGGGTACAAAACCAGACAAGTGAGGCACCCACTTTTTATTTTTCTATTGTACCTTCTTCATGGATTAATTAGGTTTTTATGAGAAATGTTTTGGAGAGAATGAATAGGATTTCAATCACACCACTCTTTCCCATATTCATGGCAACATTTGTTGTCTGTTGTCTCCTTGATCTTAGTTCTTCTTACTGGCAGTAAAATGAGATATCAATGTAGCTTTAATTTGTATTAATGTAATTGCTTTAAACGTTCAACACATTATCAGATATTCCTGAGCAATCATTTTTTCTTTGCAGAACTCTGTGAATACCTATAGTCATTTTTATTAATTAAATCTTTTTGGGGGGCAGTCAAGGTGAATTTACTTTCTTTTTCTTTTATTGAAAATATACTTTTTTCATACAATATATTTTGCTCATTGTTTTCATTTTCTCAAATCTTTCCATTTCCTTCTTCCTTCCTCTCCCATCTGGATCTAAACACTTTTTTCTCTCCTTAGAAAGCAAAGAGGCAAGTAAGGAATAATAATAAAAGAAAGTAAAATAAAATACAGTTAAATAATACAACAAAAACAGACAAAAGACAGTGAAAAAGCAAAAACACAAGAAAGGCATATAGATGCAGAATAAAAAAAGGAATACCATAAAAGTACAAAACTGGAAGACTACACACACACACACACACACACACACACACACACACACTAATAATCAGAAAATTTTTTTTAAAATGTCCTAGCACAATATGATGAGACAAAGAATCTCCAAAGGTGCTATGAAATTTATATTGTATTGATCATCTACTGTTGGGCATGGGACCTACTATTAAGAGTAGTTTGTTTCCCCAGTGAGATTCCCTTAAAGAAAGGTAGTTTTTCATTTACAAGTGATTATCAATTGGAGATAGCTTCTGAGTTAGGAGTGAGTGCAAGAGTCACCTTCTCCTCTCAGTCCTAGGGCTGTGTCTGGGACACACCCATGTGGTTTTTGCCTCAGTCACTATGAGTTCATAGAGCCACTAAAACCAACTAGTTAATCAAATATTTCTTTCTGAATCTGGTGTTCAGAGAGCATATTTCAGAAAAATAATTAAGTAAATTTGGAATAATTATATCCTTTCTATATTAGATAGTTCTTCCTGGAATGAGAAAAAAACTTTATTGTATTTAGAAG
Organism: Arvicanthis niloticus; assembly: GCF_011762505.2. Lineage (NCBI taxonomy): Eukaryota > Metazoa > Chordata > Mammalia > Rodentia > Muridae > Arvicanthis > Arvicanthis niloticus. Next base: position 21,520,734 of record NC_047676.1, read on the forward strand.
TACCTAGAAAATTATTTGTTTTGCTCAGAATTTCAATGGATAAATCCATTGCTTTGATCTGAGACTAGCCGAGTATGCTGGCAAACAGCATATATAGAGGCTGCTAAACAAATGCAGCCAGGAAGTGGTTCTGTAAGTCAGAAAGGGGCCAAGAACAAGATGCAACTCCTCCCAAATGCACCTCCATCTTAACCCAGTACTTACAGCCAAGTCCACATCCAAAGTTTGGTAATGTTCTTCCAATAGTAGTAACAATTCAGGACTGTATCTTTAACAATGAGCTTTTGTTGGGTAGTTTATATTCAAAATGCACAGAGAAGAATATCAGCGTATAAATTTTCTTTGTGAATTGTATAGCAATTAAAATTTTAAAATTAAAATAAAAGTATTTCATGGATAAAATATTACCTTCTTTAATTGACTCACTGTTTTGTTTACTTTGCCTGTATGCTTGAACAAAATATGTACAGCCAGGCATCAGTTTTATTTTATATCAATATAAGAGAATAAAATAGTTAAGATTATATTAGATATTAAAGATAACAAATAGATTTTCTTTTCTTTTTTATCTTTTTCCTTTTTATTGAAAATAGATTGTTTTTTTCATAGAATATATCCTGGTTGTAGTTTTCTCTCCCTCTACTCCTCCCGTTTTAGTCATACTTTCCTTCTATATGGACCCAGTCTATTTCTGTCTCTCATTAGAAAAGAACAGCCTTCTAAGAAATAACAACCAAACATAACAAAATGAAATATCCTCTTCTGTGTGACTCTAGGATGTATTTACTAGAAACATCACATTTAGGACTGAGTGTTTCTGTTTTACATCTAATGGAGTTGTTAGCCACAGGTGTTGCATGGAATTCTCAAAACTACCTATGCTGTTGCCAAGACCTGTTGCTTTCCATTAGGTGAAAACCAGAATGGATGGCTGAAGACAATACATAAATAGCTCATTGAGAGGTTGAGATGGTACTTACAGAAAACTTTCACACTTATGCTCTACAGCGTTATGGTGATAGAGTACTTGCAGGCTACCAGAAGAGAATCATATATATCAATGGAGCCACCAAAACATTTGATCTACAATGCTGTTCTGCCTCCAAAATATGGTAGAGCATCTGGCATAAAGCTTATAGGACTGAAGTGGAAATATCTGGGTTTGCTGGAGACCCAGTTGTGTCATGTGATATATTTCTAGAAACACACAGATGTGATATCATCTTCAATTATTTCTTTCTGTTGTATGCAACAATAACTTGAACTAAATCATTCTCTTTGGGAAATTCAGCAGTATCTCAAGACAGAGCATCGTTTATTCCAAATTCTAGTTTACATTGCACCATGAAAGTAATGGTATTACTATAGGATTCTTAAGGTAGGTACAACCAAATTATTTTTCTTAACTTTGTTTTTGTTCAAGACAGAAATACAAGGAAAATCCCAAAACTTCAGCAAAAGATCCTGTTCTACAGGAAATTACTCTGGTGCTAGTAAGCCCACATTTGGAAAAGAAATTTAATAAATCTTAAATCCCAAACTGAAATCCACACATTAAAAGTGAGAGACTTCAACACTGCACTCTCATCAATAGGCCAGTCATCCAGACAAAAACTAAACAGAGAAATAAGGAAAATAACAGGTGTTAGGACTCAAATGGACCTAACAGATGGATACCAAACAATTCACCAAAACACAAAAGCATACATCTTCTTCTAAGCACCTCAGAGAATATTCTCCAAAATTGGCCATATACTCAGGCACAAAGCAAGTCTCAACAGATGCAAAAAATTTATATAACACATTGTATTCTATCTCTTTGTATATGATATGGTAGTATATATAGGCAACCTCAACAGTTCTACCAGGGAACTTCCATAGCTTATATACAACTTTAGCAAAGTGACTGAATACAAGATTAACACACACACACACACACACACACACACACACACACACACACACACACACAAATTAGTAGCCCTTCTACATATAAACTCTAAATGGGCTGTGAAAGAAATCATGGAAACAACACCCTTCACAACAGCCACAAATAATATAAAATATCTTAGTATAACTCGAACCAAGCAACTGAAAGACCTGAATGACAAGAACATCAGGATGAAGTGAGGATAAGGAACCTGAAGAGGCCACCTCCTGTAGCCAGAAAGGATCAGCAGTGGATCAATAACTAACCCACCCACAAAACTTTCAAACTAAAAATTGTCCTGTCTACAAGAAATGCAGGGACAAAGTTGGAGGAGACTGAAGGAACTGCCAACCAATAACTGGCCCAACTTGAGCCCCATCTCATGGGCAAACACCAGTTCCTGACACTATTATTGATACTCTGTAATGTTTGCAGATAGCAACCTAAACATAACTGTATTCTGAGAGATTCCATGCAGAATCTGATTCAGAAAGATGCAGGGACCCACGACACAGAGTGGAAAAAAACTGGGGACTCTTATGGAAAAGCTAGAGGAAGGATTGAAGGCTCTGACACCACAGGAAGAACAACAGAGCCAATTAATCTGGAACCTTGGGGGTTCTAGGAGACTTAACCACCAATTAAGGAGCATACACAGTCTGGACCTAGACCCCCACACATATGTAGCAGATGTACAGTTCAGCAGTCATGAGTGTCACCCAACAACTAAAGCAACAGCTGTCCCTGCAGCTGTTGCCTATCTGTGAATAGTTTCCCTAACTGGACTTCCTTGTCTGGCCACATGCAGAGGATGTACATAGTCCTGCAGAGACTTGATGTGCCAGAGTGGGGTGACACCCAGAGGGGACTCCACCCTCTCAGAGGAGAAGATAAGAAAGAACTATGTGAGAGGTTGACTGGGAGGGACAGGGCTGTGTGTAAGGTGAATAAATAAATACATTAATGGGAAAAATGAATTAGCAAAAAGAATTGAAGACTGCAGAAGATAGAAAGGAGACCTATGCTCATGCATCTATAGTATTACATAGTAAAAATGGCCATCTTACCATAAGAAATCTACAGATTCAATGCAATGCCCATCAAAATTTTAACATAAGTCTTCATAGACCTTGAAAGAATAATACTCAACTTTATATGGAAAAACAAAAATCTCAGGAAAGCTAAAAAACACTATACAATAAAAGAACTTCTGTACCATACTAATAGTATAACCAGTATGGATTTCCTATTCTGTAAGCTGTGGCATTTTGTTTGATTGGTTTTTTGTTTGTTTGTTTGTTTGTTTGTTTGGACTGGACACACCAAAGTACCATTTGAGGCCTAATGCCAACATTCATAGGTAATCCCTGTTCTGTTGATACCTTCTTTTCTCTCCTAAATATGTGCAAATCTCTTAACCTTCCTGTGACCTAATTTTTCTTATAGATTCCATTAAATATTATCTAAGCTCCTCTTCTATCTTTTTGTTACACTATTAATCCTATTCATACCATAGATTTTTTTGTTGTTAATTTTCTCCATTTACTCTATGCTGAGAGCATTTTCATGTTAGGTTCACACTCTGATAATCTAGAGTTACTGTGTCCTGGACTATCATTCTAAATTTATCTTTCTAGTGTCACTTTACTCTATCTCAGTCAATTTCTAGCTAGGATATTATTCAAAATTATTCCCATTATAATACTGAAATTTTTTATCAGCTTGTAAACTTCTGAATAGTTCCAAATTCTATGACCCCATCTTTCAAGAATTTGAATTAGTTGAATAGTATTACATTGTGTAAATGAACCACTTTTCTTTCTTCTTTCTTTCTTTCTTTCTTTCTTTCTTTCTTTCTTTCTTTCTTTCTTTTTGGATGAGGATTGCTTCCAATTTCTAGCTATTAAGAAGAGGCTGCTATGAACACAGTGTAGCACATGCCCTCATGGCATGGTGATGCATCTTTTGGATATATTACCAGGAGCAGTATAGCCTTGTCTTCTGGTAGAACTATTTCTAGTTTTCTGAGAAATTACCTAATTGATTTTCAGAGTGGTTGTAAAAGTTTGCACTCTCACAAACAGTGAAGGAGTACTCCCCATGCTCCACATCCTTGCCAGTATGTCACTTGAGTTTTTGATCTTAGCAATTCTGAATCATGTATGGTAGAATCTTAGGGCCATTTTGATTTGCCTATCCCTGATGACTAAGGATGTTGAACATTTCTTCAGGTGATTCTCATCCATTAGAGATTCTTCTGTTAAGAACTCTCTGTTTAGGTTTGTACCCCATGTTTAATTGGGTTTTCATTTGTTTTATTGGATTTTTTGGAGTCCAACTCCCTAAATTCTTATATATTCTGGATATTAGTCCTCTGTTGGATATAGGGTTAGTAAAGATCTTTTCTCAATTTTTAGGCTGCTGTTTGTTCTATTGATAATGTACTTTGTCTTTTTGAAGCATTCCAGTTATAATAGGCAACATGGATCAATTGTTTATCTTAGGTACTGAGTCATTGGTGTTTGGGAAATTTTCTCTTATACCAATGTGTTCAAGGCTATTTACAATTTTTATATTCTATTGGATTCAGTATATCTGATTTTATCTTTGGTTCCTGGATCCCCTTGAACTTGAACTTTGTGCATGGTGATAAATAAGGATGTATTTTCATTCTTCTACATTCAGACCACCATTTATATAAACACCATTTGTTGAAGATGGTTATTTTTTCCACTGTATAATTTTGGTTTCTATATGAGAAATCCAATGTCCATAAGTGTGTCCATAGGTTTATTTCTGGGTCTTCAAATTCCATTGATCAACTTTCTCTTTCTGTACCAATACAATGTAGTTTTTGTGACTATTGCTCAGTAGCACAGCACAAGATCAGAGGTGGTGATTTCTCCAGTTTTATTGTTCAGAATGGTTTTGGCTATCTGTGGGTTGATTGCTTCTCTATATGAACCTGAGAATTGCACTTTCAGGGTCTGTAAAATTGTGTGGGAATTTTTATGGGAACTGCACTTAATCTATAGATTCCTTTTGGTAAATGACCATTTTCTACTATGTTAATACTGCAGATCCATGAGCATGGGAGATTTTTTTTTTCATCTCTGAGGTTTTGTTTAACATCTTTCTTCAGACATTTAAAGTTCTTGTCTTACAGATCTTTCACCTGCTTGGTTAGACATTACACCTAGATATTTTATATTATTCATGGCTATTGTGAAGGGCACTGCTTCCCTAATTTATTTCTTAGCCTGTATCTTACTTGTATAAAAGAGGGCTACTGATTTCTTTGCATTAATATTGTATCCAGCCACTTTGCTGAAGGTGTTTATCAGTTGTAGGTGTTCTTGGGTAGAATTCTGGGGGCCACTGTCATATCATCCACAAATGCTAATACATTGACTTCTTCCTTTCTAATTTGTGTAGCATTTATCTCTTTTAGTTGTCTTATTGCTCTAGCTAGAACTTCAAGTACTATATTGAATAGACAGAGCCTTTACATGTGTCAGAGTTTTTAGTAAGATTGCTTGAAATTTCTCTCCATTTAATTTGATCTTGGATAATGGCTTGCTGTATATTGTTTTTAGGTATTTGTCTTGAATTCCTTATCTATCCCAGACTTTTAACATGAAGGGTTGTTGGATTTTGTGGAAAGCTCTCTCAGCATTTAATTACAAGATGTGTGACTTTTATCTGAGTTCTCTTAAATAATGGTTTACATTTATGCATTTTCATATATTGTACTATCCCTGCGTCTTTAGATGAAGCCTACTTGATCATGGTGAATGATATTTTCAATGTGTTCTTGGAATAATTTTTTGAGAATTTTATTGAGCATTTTTGCATTGAGGTTCATAAACAAAATTGTTCTGAAGTTCTATTTTTTTGTTGGGTCTTTGTATGATTTAGGTATCAGGGTAACTATGGCCTCATAGAATGAATTAGGTAGTGTTCCTTTTGTTTCTATTTTGTGAAATAGTTGAGGAATATTTGTATTAGCTCCTGTTTAATAGTCTTTTAGAATTCTTCATTAAAACAATCTAGCCTTACTTTTTTTTGGGGGGGGGGCGGAGATTTTTTTTTTAAAACAACTGCTTTTAAATCCTTAGGGGTTAAGGGACTGTTTAGATAGTTTATCTGATTTTATTTTAACTTTGGTACCTGATATCTGTTTAGAAAATAATCCATTTCATCTAAATTTTCGAATTTTTTTGAGTACAGGTCTTTGTGCTAAGACCTGATGATTTTTTTAAAAAAAATTTTCAGTTTCTGTTGATATGTATCTCTTTTCATTTTTGATTTTGTTAATTTGGATAATGTCTCTGTTCCTTTTAGTTAGCTTGGGTACATGTTTGTCTATGCTGTTGATTTTCTCAAAGAACCAGCTCTTGGTCTTGTTGAATATTTTTATTGTTCTATTTGTTTGTGATTGATTGATTTCAGCCATGAGTTTGACTATTCCCTGCCATGCACTCCTCTTGAGTTTTTTTGCTTTATTTTTGTAATAGACCTTTCAAGTGTGCTGTTAAGTTGCAAATATGAGATCTCTCCAATTTCTTTATGAGAACACTTAGTGCTGTAAGCTTTTCTTTTAACACTGCTTTCATTATGTCCTGTAAGTTTGTGTATATTGTTCCTTCACTTTCATTACATTCTAGAAAGTCTTTATTTAACTTCTTATTTCTTTCCTGACAAATTTTTCATTGAGTAGATAGTTGTCCAATGTTCATGAGTATGTGGGCTTTCTATTGTTTCTGTTGTTGCTGAAGTCCAGCCTTAGTCAGCGTTGACTAAATTGGATACAATCTTCTTGTATGTGGTGAGGCTTGTCTTGTGTCTGATTATATTGTAAGTTTTGGAGAAGGTTCCATGAGGTGCTGATATAAAGGTATATTCTTTTATTTTGGCATGAAATGTTCTATAGTTATCTCTTAAATCCATATGTTTCATACCTCTTGTTCTTTTCATTGTTTCTCTATTTAGGTTTTGTTTCAATGACCTGTCCGTTGGTGAGAGTAGACATAATCAATTTTGGAGGCAAATTGATGGAACAAGAAAATATCATTCTGAATGATATAATCCAGGCCCAAAACAACATGCCTGGTATGTAACCACTGATAAATGTATATTAGCCAAAAAGTACAGAATACCCATAATACACACCACAGACCCTAAGAAATTATGTAAGATGGAAGGCCCAAGTGGGGATGCTTAAATCCCACTTAGAAGGAGGAACAAAATACTCATGGGAGGCAGATGGAGGGAGTACCTGGGCTGGTGGGAGCTAGGGGAAATGGAGAGAAACGGAGGAGAAAGATCAGTATAGGGAAAGACAGGAGAGAGACCCCGAGGGCCAGGAAAATAAATGGAAATATGGAGCTGCCAGGGGTAGGGATAGGGATAAATCTCATGGAAATTTCAGAGACTTGTGATGGGAGAGCCTCCCAGGACTCATGGCTAGTGACCTTAGCTGAAATACTTAACAGTGGAGATAGGAAACCTGAAGAGACCATCTCCCAGTAGCCTGACTGAAACCTCAATGATGGGATGGAGACATCCATCCAGCTACAAAATTTTCAACCCAAAATTGATCCTGTCTAAAAGAAATGAAGAAAAAAAATGGAGCAAAGACTAAAGGAATGGCCAACCAGTTACCTGCCCAACTTATGATCTATCCTATAGCCAGGCACCAATCACTGTCACTAGTCACCATTACAGATGCCCTGTAGTGCTTGCAGACAGAAGCTTAGCAGTATAGTCCTCTGAGAGGCTCTATTCAGCCCCTGACTGAGACAGATGCAGATAATCATTATACCTATGGAAGAATTAGGTGAAGAATGGAAGGAAGGCAACCTCACAGGAAGACCAACAGTGTCAACTATCTTGGATTACTGGAAATGCCTAAAGACTGAACCACCAGCTAAAGAGTATACACAGCCTTGTGTGAGGTCACAGGTACTTAGGAGAGGGCTGCCATGTCTGGCCTCAGTGGCAGAGGATGCATCTAATCCTGTAGAGACTTGATGACACAGGTTTGGAGGATATCTAGAGGTAATTGCCCTCTCAGAGGTTAAGGGGAAGGTGATGGGCCATGAACTCTGCAAGGAGGGGACCAAGAGAAGGGAATATTTGAGATGTAAATAAATAAAATAATTAATTAATAAAAATGATTTTAATTATCATAAAATTGTTTTGCTTAAAAAATAGACAAAAGCTTATTTAATTTCCAACAAAGAAAATGATGAACTGAGAGAATGATTGTGTCTCCCTGAACAGAACATTTCAATGCTGGGCCATGGTCATTCTTATTCACAGGACTAAGTCCATACCTTTGGAAATTTATGTGCTTTTTTCTCATTGTGGAGATAAATCTGTGTGAAAAACCTCATTTATTAAATTCCACACAACAAAAGTTCCCTGTTCCCTTTTCAATACAGTTTGTTTGTAATGAGTAGACTACAAGGTTGCCTCAGTCTTAGGAGAGAGCAAACAAGAATCTTTTCACACAACTTTTACTACAAACTTTTGATACAGCAGAACCTTAGGCAAACATTTCTTATTAAAAGTTAAAGAGTCTAGAAGACATCTCATGCAAAAGTTTCTTTAGACCAAGCATGATTCACTAGCAATAAACTCTTCAGATCATGCCTGCAATCATTATCAAAAAGCTTGATTTGCACACATGAGTGAATGCTTCTGGATTTCCATTCACCAATTCAGACATTTCAAATTCCAGATGTTAATCACCGTTGCATAGCATCAGATTAAGAAAAAAAAAAACATACCTCATTTTCTGTCTGAGGATATATATATATATATATATATCCTACAAAGATAAAAATGTCATATGAATATGGTAACTGACATATTTATAGCTATATGTATCTCTTCCTTAAGGATATGAACTTAAAGTCTTAAGACTCAGTAATCTTAAAATATCACATTTATAATTATCCCTGCATAATATGCAATTATTTAAAGGATTCTCAGACAGTTAATAGATGATACAGGTTACTCAAGAAATAGTAATATGCTGAAACATATTCTTCATTCCAAGACAAAGTCTTCATTATTTTCCCTGAATATATATTTTAAAATATCCTTATTACATTTTAGTTGGTAAGAAAAAATGTGTACATGACTCTTTTCTGCTTCAGGAAACATGTAAATGTTTCCAGAATATAGTAAGACATATAATTAAAAAAATACCTATTTTTTTTTTGCTTAATATATTTGACACATCATTTCATGGATTTTTAAAATATAAATATAAAAAGTGTATAGCAATGATTATGAAAATACAATAACTGTTCCTTATAGGTTTCTATCTACAAATATAAAAATGTATAGGTTGACAACTGCATTTTCATAGAAAATGCATATACCTATTTTTATTTAGAAAATTTTTTCATAGTGATATCTTCCAAAGCTTCAAATATCTATCTTACCTCCACTATGTTTCTCATTTAACTTAATAAATGCTCAATTTGTATATTCTAATCTTCCATGTTAATCACATTTATTTACCAGTTCTTTCATATCCACACTCCATCCTTGGTACCTGCCCCTCTGAGATGAAAAATCAAACAAACAAAAATCTCTCTTCGGAATGTTACATGGTATATTACACAGAAGACTTTTTTGTCTCAATGGCTAATTTGCAAATGTTGACGACAATGAGACTTTGGTCTAGTGTAAACCTCTGACTTCTCCAACACCATCAATACTGGAGCCTCACAGTGTCTCCTCTCTGACATCCTGTTTGCAAGGGGCATGGCAGGCACAGTACAATACTAGGACATCTACATGGCCTCAGGTGTTAGCCTAGAGCATGGACATCTTCATGGCCATTGGTGGTAACTTGGTCCACAGACCTTGACACAAACTCCAGCTTCGGCAAGACCAAGGACCGAGACATTCACCATGGCCTCAGGTAGCAACACAGGGTACCCTGATCAGTTTGCTCCACCCTGACACCTTCCCTACCCCTCTGCTCTCCACCTGCTGCAGCAGCCTAGACAACCACCAGCATATGAATGGGATTTGGTGGCACCACAGATCACAGACACCAATACAGATCCTAGCTGTGAAAGTGCTACAGATCCAGACCTGACCCATGGAGGCAACCAGAGCTTGGGGATTACCATGGGCTCAGGTGCTTGTGCAGGCTCCTTTTATCTGCCTCTTCCTCACCAGAATTGCTTATGTCTTCAGTTACACCTCTCTTGTGAGTGAGAGAAACTTCTCAGCTTAGCTTTCTTTTCCATCTCTTCATTAAGTATTCACTGGATGGTGGGGCTAGGATGAGCTCTTGTGTGTGAAGACAGCTAAGTCAGTAAAATGCTTGCTCTGCATGTGTGAGCACCTGGGTTCAGTCCCCAAGAGTCAAGCCAAAATGCTGGATATGGTAACTTAAACTTTTAAGCTCAGTGTTTAGGAGATAAAGAGAGGCAGATCCCAGAGGCTTGCTTGTCCAATTAGCCTAGCCTGCCTAGCCAAGCTATCCAGAAAGCCTGTCTACAATGAGACATGCTTTTATTCTCTGGCATCCACATCACCAGCCCACATGTATATACACATTCTCATGCACAAATATACAACCAGACACATGCAAACTCACACATTCATGAGCACAAGAGAATTGTTTTTCAGTATCTGACTTATTAACTTGATGTCGTCCTGCTTTACACTTTGATGATAATGACAGAATTTCAGTTTTCTTTATGGTCCTTAGTTCTCTTAGGTGCTATTATATCATGTTTTCCCCGTTGTGATTTATTTTTCATCAGTGTTGGGGTCCACACTAGCCCCACGTTGGGGCGGCCAAAAACGTCGCAGCCCAGGCAAAATGTTGAGGCCCGGGCCGACCCACGTTTGGGCGGCCACTGCGGCCCAAGCTGCCTCTCCGGTCCGCGGGTTGGGGTTCAGCAAGAGCGAGAATTGAGGGCGGACTCGAAGAATGGAGACCAGACAGAATGTGTTTCAATCCCGTTTATTCTTCAGTCTCTCTTCCTCTAAGTGTCTCCTCTAAGTGTCTCCTCTGTCTGCTGTGTCTGATTCTCTCCTCTGTGTCTCCCTAATGTCTGATGTGTCTGATTCTCTGATCTTAGTCTGATTCTGATCTGTTCTGTCTCTGCCTTTTATATGTCTCACTTCTAACCCACACCTTTTGGTCACACCTTTAATCATGCCCTTAGGTCTTGTCTCTAACTCTGATCTCTATACTTCTAAGTTATACTCTTAAGTTACACACCTTTAATCTCACACACCCAAGGTATCTAAACCAAGATTATCGGAGTGTGCTCAGCTGTTGTAGGCTATTGTAATCCAAGTCTCATGTCAGGGTATATGGCTCAAGATGGCTGCAAAGCTGATAGCCGCTTTCTGCTAAAAGTCAGCCCCCAACACATCAGCTGATGGGCACCAACCTTGATTCCATACCTTGAATGGTGTAACTACATTAATCATGGAAAAATCTGTTAATTTTCTTCAGATATATACATTGAAGTAACAAAACTGCAATATTAGAGTTTGATATTTAGTGGGGTTTTGTTAGTTTTGTTGTTATTGTTGTTTGGTTGGAACAAGGTGTACTATACTCAGGCCTTCCTGGTCCTTCTTGTTATCTACTTATAAAAGAATGAATGTCCTTAAATCCAAAGCTCTTTTCTTGAAAAAAAAAAAAAAAAAGTCAATTCAAAATAAATCAAAGACTTTAGGTTAAATACTGAAATCCAGGACTGTAAAGATGACCCAGTGGTCAGAGGCATGTATGGTTGTTGCAGGAGACTTTAGTTTGGTTAAGATCATCTATGTCCTGTGATTCACAACAGCCTATAATTCAAGATCAGGATCTGACATGGTTGCTCTGGCACCTTCACTCGAATACGCATACATTTACACACATATACATAATTAATAATAAAATGTTGAAACCTGAAGTTCTGAACCCACTAAAGAAAACACAGAGAATACATGTGAGGTTATAAGCATCGTAAATAAATTTCTAAAGAATACTCAAATAGCACAGGAAATAACCTAAGAATCTACAAATAGGATTATTTAAAATTAAAAAAATCTCTATTCAGAAAAGTAAATATTCAGACAAGTGAACAGACAGATAACAAAACAGAGAAAATGTTTTACATGTATACCTCAGACAGAGTTGACAAACTGAGTATCTCTCCCTCCTTCCCTCTATCCCTGATTCACCCCCACCCACTGTGTGTATAGAACATGGTCCAAGAATGGAATCTTGTGAGGAGAATTCTGAGTGCTTGTGGAAAATGTCAAGGAAACAAGACAAGAGTTCTGTAACCTCATTTTCTTCAAAACAGGAGTTTGTTCTTGGAGTGTATTGTTGTGCTTCTCCCAGGCGTGGTAGATACGAAAGAGTTTACTTTGGATTATACATTGCAATTGGCTATTGCTATTTGTTTATATCCCTCTATGAAAAAAACATGTTTTTGCTATGTTTGAGACAGTTGTGATTGTACAGTTTATTCACGTCAGTCTTCTTAATCCACAAAGGAGAAATTGTCTGATGCTCTGAAAAACGTTGGCCTTTGCATGAGATACTTTAATCCACCTCATTTATCAGCTCTAATGCCCCAGAACCCATATCCTCTAGAGCTCCTCTAGAGCAGTGGTTTTGTGTGTGTGTGTGTGTGTGTGTGTGTGTCATGTGTCTGTATGTAGGTATGATTATATTTGTGCATATCACACAACAAAACCACACATTTCTGTTCAATAAATGGGTTAGTGACACAGATAATTACCAGTAGAAGAAACACAAAAGGTGAATAACTATTTATGTTTATGTTCAACATTCAAAATCATAAGTAAAATGAGAATTCAAAATAAAATGGGATTACATCAAGCTGTAGTAGAATAGCTTTAATCAAGAAACCAAATAACAACTAAAACTGGAAATGTTTTCAAGTAAGAAGAGCTTATATCCAGTGGTGGTGGGTGTGTACACTAGAGCCACAAACATAGCAATTAATAGGGAGGCTTCTCAAAATATTAAAAGTAGAATGGCGATCTAACCCAGGTATATCACTCCTACTCATAAACTCATAGGACCTTGAATCCTCTGGTGGAGACACTCATGCATCCTTTATGGCTGTACGACTAACTATAGCAAGGGAATTAAACCAGTCTAGATGGTCTTTGAAAGGAAAAGAGAGGACGAGAGCAGTATCATATTAAATGAAGGATCTCAGAAAGCTAAAAAACTCCTTATTCACTGCAATGAACATCCAACCTCATCTTTTGTATGCATGTAAACAAGACAACTTTAGAATAGAAATAGGTTACGAGACTAGATATGAGGTCAGGAGAGGGGAATAAGAGGCGTTGAAAAGGTAAGGGGAAGTGGGGGGAGCCAAATGTCACATTGAGTTAGAAGCTTATAAGGCTACTCCTGATAGGAGGATACAAGAGAAGCACAGAACTGACTTATAGACTCAAGCTGAAGGCAATCTTTGTTTGAAAAATGTAGCAATGAAACTCAGTATCTTGTAAGCTGAAAACTGTCAGAATCTTTTATAAACATACAATGAAATTTTAAATTTCTTTCTCAAGCACACTCCATCATAAAATTATGGCAGGAATACATTATTTGTGGCATGTTCTCCAGGCAGAGATCTGTGGAAAATTTCAAGATATTAAGTTTTCTGCTTTAATGAACTTTCTGTATCTTACTTCTGGATGGACAACTGTTCCCAGCAATGTTTAGAACTTGCATCTCATGTGATTGTCAACTGTCCCTAAGACAGAGATGTCTTGTTCAGTGTATATTTCACCAAGTTTTAAAAGTGTAAACCCAAAATAATAAGCTGTATTGCCTAGGACCTTCTCTCCCCCCTTTAAGAATGAAGCAAAGATTATAAGCATTAAACTGAACAGTAAATTTCCTTTTCAAATATTGTGTGTGTGTTTCAATGTCTTTATTGTTGTTTTTTATTTTTTATTGGTTATTTTATTTATTTACATTTCAAATGTTGTCCCCCTTCCCAGATTGCCCTCTACAATGACCCTATCCCACCCCTCTCCCCTGTTTCTATGAGGGTGCTCTCTTGCCCACCCTCTCCTGCCTCACCACCCTAGCATTCTTCTATACTGGGTCATAGAGCCTTCACTGGACCAATGGCCTTTCCTCCTATTGATGCCAGACAAGGCCATCCTCTACTACATATGCAGCTGAAGCCATGGGTCCCTTCATGTGTACTCTTTGGTGGGTGGTTTAGTCTCTGGGAGCTCTAGGGAGTCTGGTTGGTTGATTATGTTGTTCTACCCGAAGATCCAATTATACTACTTTTGGGCATATACTCAAAAAGTGCTTCAAAATATAACAGAGACACATGCTCCACTATGTTCATAGCAGCCTTATTTATAATAGCCAGACATTGGAAACAACCAAGATGCTCCTCAATAGAGGAATGGATACAAAAAATGTGGTACATTTACACAATGGACTACTACTCAGCTATTAAAAACAATGACTTCATGAAATTCACAGGCAAATGAATGGACGTAGAACATATACTGAGTGAGGTAACTCAGTCACAAAAAGAACACAAATAACATGCACTCACTGATAAGTGGTTATTAGCCAAGAAGCTCGGGATATCCACTATACAGCTCACAGACCATATGAAACCCTCCCCACCAAAAAAGAAGACCTAAATGTGAATACTTTAGTCCTACTCAAAAGGGGGGACAAAAATATCAGTGTCATTTTATTTGCTCATACACCATTTTCTATGGAGGTCAGAAGAATGTCAAATAACCTAGAGCTGGAATTACAGGGGATGTAGTGAGGTGTGCAACATGAGTGCTGAGAACCAAACTAACATTCTTTAGAAGAGCAGCAAGCACTCTCAACTGCTATGCTATCTCCAGCTACAAAACAAGTATTTCTGAAATTATTTGTGCTTCATAAGTTTAGCTTATACTTCCGAGTTTTAAATACTTCTATTTTACTGACATTTAATTAAGCGTAATTCTACTAGAATTCACTGTTTATTTATCTAAATAGGAATAAAAGTATTTGTTACATAATAGAAAAGGTTTCCAGAGAGACATTAAACAACATTGAAACACATAATATATATAACTATTTGAACTTTTGGAGAGAAAAAAAGAGAAAATACACTTATGTGTGTGAGCCTATTTTGTTTTGTTTGTGTCTGTGTTTATGTGTGTGCTAATGTTTTTGTTTTTGAGTGTAAATCAGTTCGAAACTTCTGATGAAATAATAATAGCTATTCAAAGATGACTAATATCTGTATAGGTGTCAATAAGAAACATTCTGTAATTCTTTAGATATTGTTTTATAAAGTATATTGATTACATGAAGCAACCTGTAATGGAGTCTATGCCATGATTTGGCAAGTGAAGATTATGAGGGTAAGCTCACAGAGTATCAAAATTTTCCTCTTCACATTCTTGACAAGCTCAACATTTTTTCCCCCACATGTTACATTTAGGCAAAGCAAAGTAATTAACATCGCATATTTATTCTTACTTCATTAGTGACATTTCAACCTGTGCTATTACAAGAGTGTGCTAATGTTTTATTTATGATTTTCATAGCCTCACTTATTGCCATTCACATCACTCACATTGAACAAAAGCAGAAACTAATAAAAGCCAGGTATTGGGTATTATTTACCCTTGTCTCTAGTGTGATAACAGCTTTAATGAAAAAAAATGAATAAAAAATGTAGGCAGTGGTAATTACTCCAAGTGCATTGGCCTCACAATGCAGATGGACTGCAATTCAGTGGGTTTCTAAACTGTGTCCTTCATGTATACACATTACAATGAAAAGCACACAGAGCTGTCACGAAGCATAAGTCAAGCTGAACAAATGGGTTTTTAATTTGTACTAGGAAGCACAGTAAATCCACCTTGTCTGGTCGTACATGGAAGGACACTGCAATGATATACCAAAGATTAAAATACACAAAATATGGAGATTAAATAAATCTGGGGGAAAGGGGAATGTGTTTTCTGAGCTTGCAAATGGCAAAAGCACATTAGTCAAGAACATTTTGCTGTGTAAAATCCAGTGCTTGAAAAAGAACATTGTGAGAGAAATAGGAATTGGATCTAGATCAATCTGCCTGTAAAGGAGGTATAAGCTCTAAGCTGATTAATGATTTAGTTTAAAATTTAGAGATAAAGCTGACATAATGTGTTAGGGCCAGAGAGCTGAGTATAATGATGCCATATTATGGAAAACATTAATCTGCAGAAGCTGATTGAGGGTTGTATCCAAAAGGACAAGTGCTTTTAACATGTGGGTCTATCCTGCCTGTGACAACTGTCCGTAAATCAATCGACCATGAACAGGAGCTTTATTAAGGACTAAATGGAAGGAAAGTGTTTCCATTGGAGCTTTTTAAAATGCTGTCATAATTTCAGGGCAAGCATATCTAATGTATTATGCTCAAACATGTTCTTCATGTAAAGTGTTTTACTCTCAATGGCAAACTGAAGATACATCAGTTAAATTCAGGCTTTTCCCTCATATTATTTTCTTCATCTCGGGAAGTGCAAATGTGCATATATGCATCGATCCAAATTTTACATTCATACATGATTGTTTATAATACTCAACATACATAATACATGGAGGAAAAACCATGAGAATATTCTATATAGGTTACCAAATAGCAGTACATTCAAACTGATGATTTTATGTCCATAACGAGATGAAAATACAGGGTCCTACAGAAAAGATTGCAAACTATAATAAAAATAAAATTATTTCATCCAGATTTATCCAGACTCGGTCTCACCAATCTTTAACTTATCACACAATTCCTTCATTTCATCACATAAATTTTGTTTTTCCAGAATTTAAAAGTTATACTCATAAAACTCATATTTTGCTATGTAACCTATTTGGAAAGAAAGTCTTTAAAGGGGTTTTAAAAAGGCATATAGAGCAGGCAGTGCATTATGACAAGTGACCTTATGGACAAGAGAATTGTATATAAAGAGGCACCAAAGAGGTGTGTGCACAGAGAAAGACCATGCAAAAACACAGCAGGAAAGCTGCCATCTGTGGCATGGAGGGAGGCATCAGGATGGAGGGAGGCATCAGGATGAAACCACTTTGGTCTTCAACTTGTAGCCTCCAGAGCTGTACGTGATAAATTCTTCTGTTTAAGACACTCAGTCTGTTCCATGTGTTATGATAAGTTTGGCAAACTAAAAAAAAAAAATCTGATCTAGGAAACAGAAAATATAAGACCCCCCCCATTTTATTAAATTTACTTAGTAAATTCCAATTGTTGTAGTGTCAGAAAAATATTCACACACGCAAACTCACCCGAATGTCACTGATTTGGAATGAATCCCAATTCTTAAAACTTTTGTGTATGCATATGGAGGGCTATGAGATTGCAGTGATAGTATGATAGATGATAGGCAAACGGACAGATAGATAGACAGATGATAAATAGATGAATGGATATATACATAGAGAGATAGATCGACAAATTTGTCTCAAAATAAGTATGATTGAAGAATGTGAAACATTTAATTTTGGCTTCCCTAGACCATTGGATACTTTAGTTTTTAATTAATTATATTTGTAGGTATTGATTTAGGAAACATTATGTGGAAATATTTTTGCATTCCTTTTCAAAATGACCCAGTGCTACATAGTAAGAACTATGTAAGCATAGGTAAAACTGCTAATTAAATAAGATTTGTCTTTAGTATTAACTTACATATATGTATTTATACATACATATGTGCAAAAACATAGTGTATCCTGCAACCCTACTGAATCTAACTATCTGTTATCACTTCCCATTTTCCCTCCATTTTATTTATTCGGGTACACATGTCATGGCTACTTCAAAGCTGTAAATTCAAGTATCTTTTTTTTTTTTTTTCTAATTCAGAGATTAGAAAACTGGCCTGAGTTCTTATTCTATACATGGAAAAAATAATTCCACTGATGGTGGAATTGAAGATATATGCAATTACGGTGAGGAAAAGGCAGATTTTTAAAAATACATCTTTGTATTAATTCTTTCAGGATTCTATACATTATATTTTGATCACATTTAGCCTCCTTCCACAATTTGCTTAAGTAACAAATCCCCATTCCACCCCACCCCAATCTGTATCCATTTAACTCTATATTAAGAGAGAATCCACCCACGGCAGAACTTTGTGTTATAGTTTGGGAAAAAAAAATCAGTCAGCCAGTATAATTAGTATAAACAGTATAATTGTCTGTACATTCTTATACTTGTTTGTTTTAAGTAGCTTCTTCCTTTTCCTGCCCTAAATTCCCTCCTTTACCATGCTCACACTCCATTTAACCCTTGCTGTTCCATTACCATTTTTTCCTTTACATCATTGTTTCATTGATTGTTTTTTAATTACTTTAAGCTCAGACTATGAAAATTAAATCTTTATATTAAAGTATAACAATATAAAATAAGTTTCTTGCAATAGTCTTTGTTATCAATTCATTTGTAACAATAAGTGTAATCATCTTTTGACAGCAGGTGCAATTTTCACGGCGTCTGATGGCATAGGTCTTTAATATCAGCATTCAGAAAGCAGAGACAGGCATATATCTGAAAGTTCCAGGCCAAAGTGTAATACACACTAAGTTATAGTGAATATTGTGTGTAAGTGGATATATGTGTGTACCTATGTATCTATATCATCTCTACACACACACACACACACACACACACACACAAAATCTTTCCATACATAAAACCTGTGCACTTTTGTTTTTATTCTGAGTAGAGTGTTGGGTAGATGAAGGAGAAGAAGGATAAGGAGGAGGAGGAGGAGCAAGAGCAGGAGGAGGAGGAGGAGGAGAATAGGAAGAAGAAGAGGAGGAGGAAGAAGAAAGGGGATCATGATAATGAGCCGATATACTAAACAATTTTCTAAAATTTAATTTTAAAACAATATCATGAACTGAAGAGATGGCTTAGTAAATAAAATTCTTTCATAAAATCTAATTCATTCCTCAGCACCTGTACAAATTGGCTCACAATTGCCTATCACTGAGTCTCCTGAGGACATAACCTTTCTTCTGGACACTACACACACACACACACACACACACACACACATACACACACACACAAACACACACACACACACACACACACACACACATACACACAAATGAAAATGAAATAAGTAAAGTTTGAAAAAAACCCACTCAGTTACTAATAGAAACAATAAACTATATGAAACAGAATAGACTTAGTAATAGCCACAAATAATGTTCACATATTGAAGTAAACCTTTGGCTTATTTAGGGATGATCCAATGGACAGTAATTTTTGTATGCTGTATGGCCATTTCTGGTTCGATGCTTAAATCACATTTTATGGATTCTATTATACTTAATTTTTTGGCTTTTAATATTCAGTACAAAAATTATATCAACCTTTCAATCACTTCTCTATTTTATATGTAGGAATTCTGAAATTTCTACTCTATTTTAAATGTCTGGGGTGGAGTGATGTTCTCACTTTTCCTTCACAGGATTTATTTGAAAGAATTGACAATAGAAAGAATAACATGGGAATATGTCAGAAAATGTCCCTAAAGCACACGGGATTGAAAATTATAGGAGACTGATATTTCTGTGATCCTTTGAAAGTTAGATATTTACATGCCCTTCCTCACGGGGGTGGGTGTGGGTGGAGAGGGCACAGGGGGGAAGGATTTGCAAAAATACAAGCAGCTGTGATTGGAGCAGAAGGCCAATGCTAGCAGTAAGTGAATCTCTTTGAAATGTATGTGAGACACCTGATATATCTTAGTCAGCAGCAACTGAAGGCAGCTTAGAAATATTAGACAAATGGCAGCTTTGACTATCAATACAGGCTGGTAGAATGTACTCTCCAGTCTGCAGTACAGTTTCTGGGTGCTGACTTTAGAAAAACGGAGACTTCAGAGAGTTATTTTTAGCATCTTTCTTTCTCTTTTAGTCAAATGGTAATGGACATTTCATGAGAGTACTAGCCTGGGGAGTTTAGACAATTGATTATTTTGGCAGAACTTTTCTGACTGGAACTGCCCTTCTAATACTTCAGAAGGTAGAACAAAGAGCAAAAAGTTCTTGATCCTGAGGCAGCTTCCGTGCTCTTCTTATCACTTTTTACTCAAAGGTTCTCAGCACCTACAGTCTCAACACACAGCATAGAGATAATTTTCTAGGCAGTTTTCTGAGCTCAAACCAGAACACTGTAAACAAGACAAATGGCTAATGAAGTCACTATGAAGATGGCAGTGGTTGGTTGAGAATAAAACCAATCTAGTCAACAACAACAACAACAAAGATTATATTCATTTTATTCCTTAAAATTATAATATGAGTATATCAAAGGTTCTGTGGCTGGATTGGGACTTATGTTTCCATATTGGTAGTCTGTAAAGAACCTTCCCATAAAAGAAACATTAGAATATGAAGTGAAGTTTCTATGTAGGCCCGAGCTCCATCTCCTCATGTCCATTGAGTTATATAGGTGTTGGATTCAGCAATGGAGTATTGCTTTCAGTTTGGGGAGAAGACCTTATTGTCTTACCAAAAGCCTGAGTTGTCTGAGACATTTTATGAGACCCATTTGGCCCAATGATTCAATTAGATGTCAACCAGTCCCTGTACTAGAAGCTTTGTTTGGTTGTTGGGGGCCGACTTTTAGCAGAAAGCGGCTATCAGCTTTGCAGCCATCTTGAGCCATATACCCTGACATGAGACTTGGATTACAATAGCCTACAACAGCTGAGCACACTCTGATAATATTGGTTTAGATACCTTGGATGTGTGAGATTAAAGGTGTGTGAGATTAAAGGTGTGTGACTTAAGAGTGTAACCTAGAGATCAGATTTAGAGACAAGACCTAAGGGCATGATTAAAGGTGTGACCAAAAGGAATGGCTTAGAAGTGAGACATATAAAAGGCAGAGACAGAGATCAGAGAATCAGACAGAGGAGACAGAGAAGAAGACACTTAGAGGAAGAGAGACTGAAGAATAAACGGGATTGAAACACACTCTGTCTGGTCTCCATTCCTTTCGACTGTCCTCACTCTCTCTCTCTCTTGCTGAACCCTGACCCTCAGACTGGAGCAGCAGGTTTGGCCAGGATACAGTTGCCGCCAAACACGGGGCAGCCTGAGCCTCAACATTTTGCTCAGGCTCCAACATTTTAGGCCGCCCAAAGTGGGGCAGCCTAGGCCCCAACATTTTTGGCCACCCAAACATGGGGCTAGTGCGGTTCCCAACGTTTTTTGGCCGCTCAAAGTGGGCCAGCTCGGTCCGGTCCTCAAAATCTTTTGGCGCCCAACATGGGGCAGCGAGAATGAGAGATCCAGTGAGGGAAGTTACCGGAAGAAGGATCTGTTGATTGTCACAGGTATCTGCCTTGTCGAGAAAGGTAAGAAATGGGAAAAGAAATTAGTCAGCCTGAATTCAACTCTCTGTTTTGGTTTTGTATGCCTCATTATTTGAAGGCTTCATTAGGATCATCTTCATGTAGAAAGTTTCCCTGCTTGCAAATTATAAAAATAAGGTAGCACAAAGTTTCTGGGAATAATGCACCAATATCTGACTTGAATTAAGTGCTACTCCATGTGATGGAACCCAAGAACTAGAGACTAGATAGCCCAGAGATTTAGTGTAAAGCCAAATAATGCTGCTCTACAAAAGCAAGACTAAACGAGAATGTAGTGATAAAAATGAGTCTTCATGGTATTTCAGATCAGGAGCCTGGCTAGGCAATCATCAGGAAAGTTTCCTCTTGCAGCAGATGGAAACAAATACAGAAACCCACATCAAGATTTTTACACACACACACACACACACACACACACACACACACACCAAGAGAGACAGAGAAAGAGACAGAGAGGGAGAGGGAGAGGGAGGGGGAGGGGGAGGGGGAGGGAGAGGGGGAGGGGGAGAGGCAAAGGCAGAGGCCAGAGGCAGAGGGAGAGAGGGGGAGAGGGGGAGAGGGGGAGAGGGGTGAGAGGAGAGAGGAGAGAGGGGGAGAGGGGGAGAGGGAGAGAGGGGGAGACCCCTTGAAACACAAATAGTTCAAGTGTGACATCTCCATCAAATCCTTCAAGAGCTCAAGGAACACATAGAAGAGGGGACAGGACTGTGGGAACCAAAGGACATAGACATCAGGAGAACCATGCTCCTTAAATCAACTGAGAGAAACTCATATGAACTCAGAGTGAAGCAGCAAGCACAAGGTCTGTATGGGTCTGCCCAGATGTAGCTGACCACTTGTGTCAAGTTCTTGTTACTAGGATAACTCTACGCTATACAGTACTTTATCTGGGCTCAAGCCAAAAGTGAGCATTGCATGCTCATCTGTAGGGAGTTGTGGGAGCCACCTCCAAGATGGTTTGCCATGTTAAGGCTTTCTTTATTTGGGGGTAATAAGGGCTATAAAGCCTTGGAGTGTGTACAGGAGTTTTCAAGGTGAGTGTACATTATTGACTGGGTGAGGTCCTGGGAATACCAGGTGTTCTCTGGAAATGTCCTTGTAGAGAGAGATGAAGTTAATCCTGTAATTCAGCCTTGAGGCTACCTCAAGAAGAGCAGAGGTGAGGATCAGAAGGATATGTGCAAAAAGGCAGTCAGGCCCAGAATGTGGGGAGATGGGAGAGCAATCCTTACTCCTGCTGGTCTCCCAAAAAATTTGGGGGGATTGGACACTTTTATACCTTCTTCCTCCAGGCTAACTCGCCTGGTCGCAGGGCTCACTTTGCCTCCACAGATGACCCACCCTGAAAGTGGGCAGAAGCATCTCATTGGCTGGGATCTGAAGTGCATAACAGAGAAGAAAGTCTGATCATCAGCAGAGAGAAGCAGCACAGGTACATTTGTTTCTCTCTGCTTTTGACTGTGTATGCGATGTGGCATTCTTGTCTTCATTTCCCTAGGATGGGCTATAACTTGGAACTATGAGCTAAAATAAATTATCTCTTCCCTAACCCCCTGGACCTGAGAACTCAATGTATTAAAGATGCCAAGTTGCCACTCTATGACGCTGGGGTTGTCACCTGTTAGTCAGATGGAGAAGTAATTAATGACATGCTCAAGAGCAGCACCTCAGCTCCTTCTTCCTCCTGAACCAAAAACTGTGTTTTCTCATGTCACTGCATTACAACCACACCCAGACACCCACTGAATCACACACCATGTCTCCCTGTCCATCAAGTGCTACCCTAATTTCTTCTTCTTTTTTTATTTTTTATTTTTTTTTGTTTTTTTTTTTTGTTTTTTTTGTTTGTTTGTTTGTTTTGTTTTGTTTTGTTTTGTTTTGAGACAGGGTTTCTCTGTGTAGTCCTGGCTGTCCTGGAACTCACTCTGTAGACCAGGCTGGCCTCGAACTCAGAAATCTGCCTGTCTCTGCCTCCCAAGTGCTGGGATTAAAGGTGTGTGCCACCACTGCCTGGCACCCTAATTTCTTCTAATTTAGTAAGTAAAACAAGCTTCACTTCGTTGGAAATGATTTTTCTATGGATTTCCTGACCCTTAGACATTTGAAATAGGAGGAACTCCATCTGAACTCACAGCACTAGAAATGAATTTCATTTCTGTAGTATTCCATGCATGTCAGGAGAATTACCTTAAAGATAAGACCAGAGAAGCACCTTACCCATGATGTATGCAGGCTGTTAGTATAGCAGGCAATCTGTCCACTAGTATATTTAGTTCAGAGGTTATCACTAGGACTGATACACCAGCATCCCTCTGAGAACTTCTAGGCTGCCCTCTCACTTCTGCACTTCCTCAGAGATTCTCCTGTAAGCACATCATCAACAAACATCACCCTTCAAAAATCCATAGACAAAAATAGAAGGGAAGTCACTCTGCTGAGATCCTTCTCCTCCTAGCTTCATGAGACAACCTCTTCAGAGGCACTTCAAAGGGCTAAGCAAGGAGACTACCAACTTTGTCAAGCAATTTCCATAACCCGCATTTCCAGGGATAGAATTCTAGTCAGAGAAACAGAGTGCAAAAACCACAAGTACAAGTGTGAGGCAGCAGAGGCACCCTGGAAATGTTCTTATGTAGCAGGAAGTTCAGACTCCCAGTATGTCAGTTTCCTCTAGCTAGAGAAAGCAGAGTTGAAATGGCTTATGCAGATGAGAGTTGCCAGAAAGGATACCTTATAAAATCACTCCAGTCTTAAGGGTGTCTTTTAACATCAAAGTAACTTTACTTCAATATCTGGCTCCAAAGTTGCTAAGGACATTTTTGTTTTGTTTTCTTGGTTTTTGTTTGTTTGTTTGTATGTTTGTTTGACTTTTTTGTTTGTTTTTGTCTTACTAACTCTCTTCATTCTCTTTCTTTTATATTTTATTGAATATTTTATTTACATTTCAGATGCCATCCCCTTTCCCCATTTGCTCTCTCTAGAAAACCCCTATTCCATTCCTCCTGCTCCATACAATCAGAAGTGTAACCTAATACCCAACAGAGATATATTAACTCTCTTTGACTGGTGGAGACATGCAAACATCTAGCTCCATGTCCCCCACCCCCCGTTTCTCTCTCTCTCTCTCTCTCTCTCTCTCTCTCTCTCTCTCTCTCTCTCCCTCTCTCATCTCCTAGCTCCTCCTCTCCTCCTCCTCTCCTTACTCCTCCTCTTCATCTCCTTACTCCTCCCACCTTAGCTTCTCCTACATATCACCCTTCCTGTTAAAATAAATCTTTTCTCTCAAAATACAATTATAGCATAACTATACCAATTTGTGTCAGTAAGGTGCAAGATAGACCTAATACCCAGTCCATCATTTTGTTGAATAACCAGAACCTCTGTCATCTCTTCTAACTAAAAGACTTTGTTCTGAACCTGGCTTTTTTCTTGGCTTTAAAATTAATATCAGCTGAAAACCATCTTCTCAAATCTTTTCTCTGAAATTAAATAGCCTAAATTGGTTATGAGACTATAAATCTTCAACCCTGTCAGAAATCCAGAATAACTGAGTTAACTGAAATTATGGGAAGCACAAAGCATAGCTTCTAAAGCTTAGCCAATTTATAGCTGAACACCTGGACAGTCCCTATACTACAAAACGTTGGAGAATCCTTCTGGCCCAGGATCATCTGACAGACCTAGTGATACAGAATTATTAAGGGCCAATTACTCTGTCTTGGCAGATATAATCAGTCTACTATTCCACAATTGTGTCCTTTTCTGGACAGTAATTTGTCTATAGATTAGAAGAGGCAATTCTTGCCTAGTGGCTGTCTTGCCACACTGGAGTAACTCCAGAGATGCTCAATTTCTTTTTAGAATCCAAGACAGGAAGCTGTCAGGAGCAGACAGGTCTCTAATCAAAATGGACATTAATACAGAAATGTTTGTAATGTCAATTCTGTGGACGTCTGACATTTTGAAAACCAACTATCCATGTAAGGCAATCTGGACTGTTGTCTGTTAACTTCTTTCAGCTATTTTAAAATAAAATATAGAAAACACCCTAACAATAAACTCAGAGCCGTGAATTTGCTATAGGCCCTTAAATCACAGGCTATCCATCTCGAATTAGTTAAAAAAGTTAAAGGACTGTGTCTAAGCCTTGTATTCCTAAATGTGTTATATAGGCACAATGCTTATGAGAGTAACAATATTAATCTCACTTTTATATTAATAAGGAACTCGTATCAATGAATACCTCAACTTTGAAATCAAAGTAAATTTTGTATCATTTAAGAAATTATAACTTCATCTTAATAACAGTGATACATATTTCTACCAATGGGCTATGACTATGCAATAAGTTTTAGCTATTCCTCCCTTTTCCAACAAAACCACTACTTTTCCCTAGAAAGACAGCCCAATATTAACCACCTCAGTCCCCAAGCCCAGGGAATAAGGGTGCTGACTCTTCATTAACTTTTCAAGCTGATTATGGGCATTTAGATATTAGAAGAGGGGCAGGGGGAAGAGTAAATTGATAAGCCTCTGACATCTGTGTCTTCACTGCATCCAGATGGAATTCCAGGACATCAGAGGTTCAAGCAGGTCTACTAAGATTGCTTGATGAGTAGATACACCAAGGCTGTGTATTCTGAAGTATATAAGTCTCAAAACAAATTTTAGAATCAAGATAATTGTTTGTTTGAATTCTGGAATCTAGTCTTCTGGTGGCCTGCCTCTGTCATGTCTAATCTATATAATTCTGAGAGTTTCTATGAGGTTGTGCTACCACAATTCTACCATTCCAGCCTCCCTGCTTTCAATTCCCCAACACTAGGGAATCGAAACTTTCAGGCACCAAGGCCCTCCACTTCTACTAATGCCTAGGCCCTTACCCCATTTCCCCCCCCCCCCCCTTCTATTACTCTGAGGGTGTGCTCCTACCATCCTCCCACTCCCACCTTCCTGCTCTTGAATTCCCCAACACTAGGGAATCCAAACTTTCAGGCACCAAGGCTGTCCACTTCCACTGATGCCTGGCAAGGCAACCCTCAACTACCAATACAGGTGGAGCCATGAGATCCTCCCTTTGTGTTCTCAGGCTGGAGATCTTAGAATGGCTACCCCAGTTTATTTCTTAGGACCATTTGCTTATAAAAATGTTTCCCAGCCTTTTACTCTAAGGTAGAGTCTGTCTTTGTCACTGAGGTAGGTTTCCTGTATGCAGCAAAATGCTGGGTCCTGTTTATATATCCAGTTCATTAGCCTATGTGTTTTAATTAGGGAATTGAGTTCATTGATGTTAAGAGATATTAAGAATCAGTGATTGTTGCTTCCTTTTATTTTTATTATTAGAAGTGGAATTATCTTTGTGTGGCTTACTTCTTTTGAATTTGTTGGAAGAGCATTACTTTCTTGCTCTTTCTAGGGTATAATTTCCCTCCTTGTATTAGAGCTTTCCTGCTATTATCCTTTGTAATGCTGGGTTTGTAAAAAGATATTGTTTAAATTTAGTTTTATCTTGAAATATCTTGTTTTCTCCATCTATGGTAAATTAGAGTTTTGCTGGGTATAGTAGCCTGGGCTGGTCTGTGTGATATCTGTCCAGCATCTTCTTGCTTTTATAGTATCTAGTGAGAAGTCTGGTGTAATTCTGATCGGTCTGCCTTTATATGTTACTTGGTTTTTCCCCTTACTGCATTTAATATTCTTTCTTTGTTTTGTGTATTTGGTGTTTTGATTATTATGTGATGGGAGGTATTTCTTTTCTGGTCTAGTCTATTTGGTGTTCTATAGGCTTTTTGTATGTTTATGGGCATCTTGTTCTTTAGGTTAGGGAAGTTTTCTTCTATAATTTTGTGGAAGATATTTATTGGCCCTTTAAGTTGGGAATCTTCACTCTCATCTATACCTATTATCTTTAGGTGTGGTCTTCTCATTGTGTCCTGGATTTCCTGTATGTTTTGTGTTAAGAACTTTTTGCATTTTGTGTTTTCTTTGACAGTTGTGTTAATATTTTCTATTGTATCTTCTGCACCTGAGATTCTCTCTTCTATCTCTTGTATTTTGTTGGTGATGCTTACGTCTATGACTCCTAATTTTTTCCTAGGTTTTCTATCTCCAGGGTAGTCTCCCTTTGTGATTTCTTGATTGTTTCTACTTACATTTTTTTATGTCCTGGATGGTTTTGTTCAATTCCTTCACCTGTTTGATTGTGTTCTCTTGTAATTCTTTAAGGGATTTTCCTGTTTCCTCTTTAAGGGCTTCTACCTGTTTACCCGTGTTCTCCTCAGTTTCTTTGAGAATGTTATTTATGTCCTTCTTAAAGTCCTCTATCATCATCAGTAGAAGTGATATTAAATCTGAATCTTGCTATCCTAGTGATATGGGGAATTCAGGACTTTCTTGTGTGGAGAACTAGGCTCTTGCATTTGCCATTCACTGTCTGGATCTCCTTAGTGCTACCTGCCCTGTCTCTGACGGGAGCCTATCTTGGTTGTTTCAGAATTGTGTGGGGTGGGTGTTACTACTGGGGTTAGAGCTGGGGCCCAAAATCTGGTCAGTGCTCAGGCACAGATAGGAAGGAACCAGTGCTCTGGACCAGGAGTGAATTCCTGGGTCCTAGTGGGTCCCAGTTACTCTCTGTTTGGGGCAGGTGTTGCTGCCACCTTATCTAAGATACTACCCAGGTTAGAGCTCCTGGGAGGCCCGCTTCCTCTGGGTTCTGTGAGATTGGGGGCACATTCTCTCTTTTTTTTTCCCCACACATGTTTTTAATTATCATGAATGAAAATTTCAGACTATGAGCTAAAATCCATGATAATTAAAAAAAAAATAACTATTCTTACTCTAACTTCTTAGGGGATTTTTGGTTGATTTCCCTGGGAGGCTTGTTCTTCTCCGAAGGAAAAACAGAAAGAGAAGTGGCTCTGGAAGAGAGGAGAGAAAAGGAGGAAGAATGGGAAGAGTAGAGGGAGGGGAAAGTGTGGTTGTGTTGGAATGTAATAAATAACTAATAAAGTAAAATTAGCCTGAAATAATAATTTGGTAAAATGATATGTTTGTGTAATCTTAAAAATCTTCTCTGAGGTTTTACGAACTGATTCCTGTGTGTCCACTTTTAGAAAGCGAGAGAGATCGTGAATTGCATACTTGCTAGCAACTATAAGTAATGTAGACAAAAGTTAATATGCATTGTTAGAAGTAATCTGGTATAGTGTCAACATTTAGGTAGTTTGTGTCCAGTTGAAGGAATCACTCAGATAAAAGGCCATCAGTTGTTAACCAACAATATTTACAAAAGCCCAATTTAGCCTCATCCAAAGGTCAGAGATAGCATAAATGTCTTTGTAATATAGAGGTATGTGCATATGTGCAATCTGATTAACCTTGGTGCATTTATTAAAAAGTACATACAGAGAAGCAATGCACCACATTTTCCTTCCTGTGGCAAGATGCACAATATTATTATTGTTGTTGATGTCATTGACTTGTTATTATTGTTGTTATTGTTGTATTGATTTGTGCTACTGGCAATAGCTCAGAAAGGCTTGCACATGCTGACCTAGTGCCCTACTCATAAGTTAATATCATCTTCATTATAACTCATCACTTTTTACATAGTGTTGACAGTCTGTCACCAAATCAGAATCCAAATATTAGGAATTGAAATTTAGTTTATTTAATCTTCAGTAATAATTTCTCCTAATAATTCATATCTTTAATCAGACAATCAAAACAATATCAGTTGTCCAAAATGGTCATAAATAGTACAGCTTCATGTACTATTGGCTTGTGTGACTTCATCTATTTTAGGTATCTTCTGAAAAATAATCTAAGCAGAATATAATCATGGAAACCATATACATTTTAGAAGAATTTGTTATAATGATAAATTACATTCACTTTGACATTAAGGATCAATCAGATTCACTTGAATTTGAAATTATGTACAAAAATTCCAATAATCTTTATCCTTATTATTTCATACTAATTTGATTTTAGCTGGCTTTTAATTGATCTCTCCAACTATTGGCCTCTACTAGAAGGAAAATATTCAAGGAACTCATGATGAGACAAAATGTTCTGAAAAAAAAAAAAAAAAACCTGTCATCTCTCCCCTTTGAACCTACTGTTATGACTATACTACCTAAATCACTTTTGATTCCCTGATGTCCTGGCCTTCAAATATGTCCTAACCCTATCTGTATGGCTTCAGATTTATCATTCTTTACTCTCCTAAGTGATTTCTTTCATTTATATAATTGATCTAACAGTTTCCAGATAAAATATAACACACTTCCCTGGCTCTAATCCATTCCTTACTACATTCCTAACACCTGAAAAGCCTTGGCTTTTCCTCTCCTCTCATTAAAATCAAACTCTCCATGGAAATATCACTTAAATGGAATAATCCATAGTGATTTTATCCCACTCCTAATTCCTACTAAATTTATTATCTCAAATATCAATTAGCACTTTGAGCACTATGCTGAAGCTTAAAGCCCTCAAGCACAGCCTCTGTGGAAGTGTCCTAACTCTTGAATTTCCAGCAACAGTTCCTATCGTTTTATAGACATTATATTTTACTAAGTACTTTAAAGTAGTTTTATAAACCATGTTAGAAAATTGTAAATACAGATGCATCATATTCCACTTTTCTTGAGCAGATACAAGGATTGATACCATTATATCATCTTTAAGAAATAAAAAATTTTAAAGGAATAGATTAATATGAATTTATGAACATTATGCAGAATGTGCACAAATACTGAAAGAAAAGTAATATGACTAATTTTTTTTAAAAGTTTGGGGGGAAATGTTTGGAACCTTCCTAGTGAATATGTAAATGTAGTTTATCAAATAGACAAAATTAAATATTTTTTGATTTAAGACTCTTTAAAAGAAAAAGGAACAAGAATATTCATGGAAGTGGCAATGCTCCATTGCAAGAAGTGTGTAACTCTCCAAATTCTGGGGACCTCAATGAAATGTTAGTCATGTATTAATGTGGAAATACATAAAAATAAATTACAGATCTTTGGAAGAGAGTCCACAGAACGCATTAGAGAATATCTACTATATACTTGTAGTGTTTTGAAATGCTTGAAACCTTATCAGACATATATATTCTTATGCCCCCTCCTACTTGGTTTTACTGTGGTTATTTGCCATAATTACTTATTGGAGCAGAAATAATATAAAGACAACTATATTACCACTACCTACACGAGCATTGGTGACAGCTCACAAAACCTTCTAATCTGGAGGCCTCTGAACAACTTGTACACAGCTCAACAGGTTGGAGAGTGCCTTTTTCTTGGTGTTTCAGTTAATCTGAAATGCATTTTGCCAGCTCAACAGGTCATTCTCTGACTCCTTCAGGAAGCTGGGCTTATGTGAGTATTCTTTGCAGCTTGGTACAACCTATGGCCAGTGCATAAGGGTTTAGTAAAGACATGATTCTACCTTTAAAAGTGTGAGGCATCACTGGAGCTCAGATACTGAAAGAAAAAATTGTCTCACAGCAGTGACAGTTTGAAAACTAAAGAGCAAAGAAGTGTTCCTTCATGTGTTTTAGATTAGATTTAGGGCTTCAGTTCATGATCAGAATCTTAAAAATATTGACCTATATAGATTCACCACTACACATACACTATTGTTCAGTTTCCTCTGAAAAATTGTATGTGTATACCTATTTATTTCTTGCTAGCACTTAGCAATTCATTTGAAGAAATTTTGAACATAGACTAAAACATTTCTAAGAGAACATTAACAATTTATTCATTCTTTAATTAAAAGCAAAAGCAAACAAACAAACAATAAAAACAAAAACAAAACCCAGAGCTAGTTGCTATTGGTACAACAATTTAAAGGGATGTGAATGCAAAGCCAACACATGAAATATACTTCATAGATTCTGGAAAAAAAAATCACTGAAAGACATAAAGAAAACGTATGGGCTAACCTTACTCTAGAACTGGAGCAAAAGCAAGGAGGAAGTGAATGCCTGAACATATTTAATGTCAAAAGATTTGCTGGAAAAATTACAAAGAGTGTCTCTGATATTGGAAAAGTAAAGGGCCAAACTCTCTTAACATGAAGAGAGGTTGCTTTTTATAAGTTTTTATAAGTTGTATGACAATGTACGAGTTTTAATGTGTGCAGCAGCAATACTATTAATCCAGAGAGTGGCTACCAGGATAGAAATTTGTAAAAGTCTTAAGGCATTTGACATAGAAAAAAAAAAATACTGGATGACATTCCTATAAGCAGTGGAAAACTTGAGTCTGAGAATGTATATGTTGAGTAACTCAAGTTTTATTTCTATCTCTGAAGGTCTACAAATGAGGAGAAAAGTGCTGATGTATCGATTTTGAAGTCACAAATAAATCTTATAAAGTTGGCATATTCACAGCCACTGAGTCTGTGAGTAATGTGGATTAACTTCATAAAATGCAAGAAAAGTTGCAAGATTTATAGCAGGCATAGTGTAACATACAATTTCATTGTGGAATATTCTTTAGCAAATGATTCTTCCCCATTCATTATGAACACTGTAGATTGCTGCGATGTTTTTCATTCATTAGGGAAGAATTCAGATTGAATACTTTCATCAATATAAGAGGTATTCATTTTGGTATGAAGATTTATAATCAAAAGTTTTATGCTGGTAGATTATCAAAGATTTGCAATTGTAAAATCTATGACTATTTCTTCAATTGCTTGAAATGGCATGCCTTTTATTATCAGAATTTTAATAACTGGTCATTAGAAATTGAGCAAATGGTTACTCAAAATGACACAGAATAACTTACCACATACTGTAAAGATTGAACAATCTATCAGGTTTTACCCTATAGGTTTAGTTCATGGGTTACTAAATCATCTCCCCATTACTCTTTCAATTAAAACATTATTAATTTATATTAACCAAAGTTTTAAGTACCTTGAGTTTATTAAATATTTACAAAAATTTTAAGTCAAGGTTGCTAATTATATATTTAAGATTTATAAATGTTATATTCCTAAATCTAATCACATCATTCACTTTATGTGGTATTTTAAAAAGGAACTTGTAATATATATATATATATATATATCCTTAAAAACATATAGATAAGAAATGAAAACCAGCTTGAGGCTTTGTCTTTCTATATTATTTTTATTTCAGGTAAAATTAAATATAATATTCCATCAGTCTTTTAAATGGTGTCATAGAATATATGACTGTTAAAACCACCATTAAGAGTCTAATAAGAGAACAAATCTGAGCTACGAACTAAATCCTGGGCAATATATTATGAACATGAATATGAAATCAGACCAATAACAGATGATCACAGAGTAAAAAAAAATTATATATTAACAAGTTCTAAGAAATTATACTTCACTTTAAGTAATTCACTTTCAGTATACAAATTTATCAGAGTGGTAAAATAAGATTTTACCCTTAGTCTTTTATCTGATTCATGTAAATTTTATGTGACTAGACTGTAATTGTGAACTAAATTCTAAAGCTTGATGTTTTTTCAATATCTGATATTTGAAGATACTATAATTATTAGGAAAATGCTGATCTCTTTAGCCACATGACACTTGCGATGTGATTACCCTCTTTTGTAACTTGATTCGTATCTTCTGCCTCCAAAAAGATCATGTCTGTAAAGGATAAAAATGGACGTTAAAAGACTCTGACAGTTATGCTGAATTTGTTGTTTCTCCTCTAGTGTTTTATAATAATGCATTCAAGTAGCATCTTTGTGCTAGATGTTCATAAAATTAATTTATTTTTTTAAAGAGAATTTGCTCTAGTTTTTTGAACACATTGTAAGCAAAATAAAAACATCCACAAAATTAAGAGATAAATAAACGAGCTGAAATCTTAGGATCACTGCTTTACATTCACATTAAGCATGTAAGTACGAGCAAGGTTTCTGTATAACTTCACAATTCACTGGCTCTCAGCACAATTTTACCACCAATTTTCTGCAATATAAATGACCGACATACATTACTAATACATTTGTGGTTTTTAAGATAATGTTATTATTTTCAGAGATGTAGTTGTACCTGCAAATATTCTTCACATTCATTTGCAATAGCTGATATTTTATGAACATAATTTCAATGAGAAAAGTGGTTTTAACACCTCAATGGATATCACATACATTAACATCAGATTCTATTTGCATTTGTCACTTTGGCAAAAACAGCAGCTAGCTGGTTTTTTTCATAACCCTCTATAAATAAAGATTGGTTTTCAAAGCTTCAATAAACACTGCACTTTTTTTGTAAGCAGGATGCCAATTTTATAAGCCATAAAGTTTAATGGCAGGTTTACTTATTAATAAATTGAAAGACCTTGGGGAGCAAATATTCTTAAATGAGGATGAAAAATATGACCAGAGTGAAAGGATTATCTATCATTTACAACAATTATCATTTTGAAATATAATGTTTCATTTGCTGTAACTAGCAAAAAAGTTATGTGAGTATAAAAGTTTGTCAGTTTTATTGGTGGAAATGATTATATTAATTTTCAAAGAAAAATTTAAACTTTATAATTAACATTCATTTTTAATTAGCATCACGGTGGTTGTTAAGAAAAATGAAGACCTAGAGAGAGTTCAAAAAGATATGAACTATTCCACTGTAATTACCACAACTCCCAGCAGGCCTTCCCTCATCTGATTAACACCACAGCAGGGTGGAAGATCCAACACACAGTTAACTGCCATGAACATGAGAAAAATAACAAGGCCGAATTCTCTTAATGTTGAAAATTTAGAATCCAAACTTCTTCATATTGTTAAGAGCAAACTCTGTGGTCTGAACATTTCTAGGAATGGTAAGCTAATGATGACATTAACATAAAACAAACAAAAACAAACAATCTTTAAACATTCACATTGAATATGCCGACAATGTATCCCTGACAGAAACCAAATACATTCTTGTCATTGCAAGGAAATAATTTAACGAATTTTTTATTCTTCAATGGTTCCTTTCTACCACTATTCAAACAAAATATAGACTAAAAACTTGCTCACAATTTATACTCATGGATATAATCATTCTTGGATGTTCTGAGGTTGCCTAGATGACCATATGTATTGACATTTATATAATAAAAACTCCCGTGTCCCACTGAGTAGTCACAGTCATAGTGCTTTGACTACGGTAACACAAATTAGACCAAGTTAGTCCAAGCCTCATTCCAGAGAATGATTTTTAATGTTTCCAACGACACTGGTTTTGTTTCTTAATTTTGGTAACAATATTTGTTACTGACTATTCTCAGATTTAATTAACTATGCCAGGCTATTTTATTTCAAAGATTGAAAATTTAATGCTATTTTTCAGAAGTTCTGATAAGTATATGATGTCAGGCGTAAAATGGGTTTGGCCAGTAAGGATAAATACTCAAGAAAATATGGTGTCCATTTCATCATCAAACATTGAAATGCATTGGTGGACATTTATTTTTCTATATTTATGCATATAAATAGTGATTCAAATACTATGTTAGCATAATAATTTAATGATATTTACACATAAGAGGAATATGCAAATAAAATCAACTGTAGCATATTTGAGTGAACTGGAACTTTTATTAGTCTGTCTTCCCAATACTCCTGACAAAGTTTTAACTCATTCCACAAGCTATTATAGCTCAAATTTGAACAGACTCCATAGTATGTTGTCACAAAACGCAATGCACAAAATAATAGCAATGAATTCAGTCAGTGAGGTAAAAAGGAGAACCTCGCCTTAAAAAAATTATTAGGGTTCAATAGAGGATACTCTTTCTGAAGGTTGGAGAGAAGAATCTCTCCAATGGTTTTCTCCTAATTTCTTGTGTGATAGTATTTTGACATTGCCCATTTTCCAGAAGTCTAATGACAAAATCAGCCATTTTGATTGCACAGTATTACTTTTCTGTGCAGCTCTTATCAAACTAATCATATTGATCTAGGGCTCATTCTAATCCAGAATAACCTTGTTCTCTTCAGCTGTATTCAAAGTTACTCTTATTCGAAATAAAAACACAATCTGAGTTACTGGGTATTAGGCATTACTATGATCTCTTGGCAGTTCAAGTATATACAAAACTGGTATACTAATTGTGCATAATATATACCTTGAACTACTTGATGTTTGTTCAAAATAGAACTAAGGTAATATAGGATTTCTAGTTAAATACATCATTAGAAGATAATGAATTTAAATATTAGTAATGGTATAAGTTACAAATTACATAAGACATATTTTGTGGGAGAGTTACTTTAGTTAATAACAATTCTATAAAAATTTAAGGCAGAAATAATTTATTTGTGCTCACAATTTAAGTGATATCTGACTCCTCTGGCTAAGAAGTTCTGAAAGCACAAGTTTCATAATAGCAGCCAGTAAACAGGAATACAGGAAAGTTCCAAGATAGGACAAAGTTCATGGTCAAACTCTCTTTCTCTCAGAGTCCTCATTCTCCCCTCTGAACTTAGCAATATTGCCATTAAATTATGAACTCCTCAATGGTTCAATATAATGGTACATCAGAATAGACAAAATATAATTACCTCTGTAATAATCCAAGATATATACAGTTGTGTGCTAATGCAGGAGCTTCCCAATCCTATCTTGTTTATCATAGAAATTGGCTATTACTGAAAAATTATATTGCTTATCATATGTTATATTGAATAGTCCAGATCTTCAAATTCTAACACCATAGACTGTTTGCTTTATAACTTGTGCATAGAAACACACATAACTGTTTGAATTGCAAATAACTGAATTCACAGTAGATATTAATTACTTACAAATAATGAAAGAGTTGATTCAGACCTTGGATAATGTGAGGCTACTGAAAATTAATATCACTATGAACAACATTATATATAATTGACAACCTTACCAATGATGTGATGGGACAATGGTATCTACATGCATTTATTTTAAATATGTATCACCTATCCAAATAAAAGGAGAGAGAATCAGACAAAGTTTAGAGCATATCATTGAAATTATAATTCCACGGGAGATCATAAAAAGTAAGAAAGAGAAAAAAGTTACTGAGTGTGCTGAGTAAAAAACTAAAAATAGAAATCCATAGAAAGAATAATCATTAAGGAGATTTTTATAAAAAAAAAAGCTAGAATGTGATGAAAAATAAATTGGGTACAGGTGGAGGAGAATGTCTTTTAAGAGGAGGCAATCTCAGTTATAAAGATGTTAAATTTTACCTAATTGCTTTCTAAGAAAGACTAGATGCCATACTTGTTTCAAGCTATGTGACTAAGCTTTGTGATTATATAGTGCACATCAACTGCAATCAGCCATCAGAACTCTAATGAGGACTCTGGTGCAGAAAAACAAGTCATTTTTTCAGAGGATGATGTAAACTGAAATAGCAGAAGTGCAAACTACACAAAGCAATCATCTCTGAAATGAAGAATTTTGTCAAGCATCAGGAGGGGCAAATCATGCCTGATGATAAGGATGTGCATCAAAGTAATGAATTACCCTCGACACAGGAAAAATAATGGGGTTTTGTAACAGTGAGTTTTTTCCACAGTTTGTACTTCAAGCTGATTTTCAATAAAACATTTTCATAATTATGTAGAGTTATTTCAATAAAGTTGAAGTCTTTTCATCACTATGCACACTTGCAGAGTATTGAAAACAGAGTCTCACCTTTTCTCAACTTTATGCAATACAGATACAGAATCCATCAGCTTCGGAGCTGAATATAAAGTCATAACCTTTGATTTATACATGTGATTTTAAGATCAAAAATGATTTCATACTTTAAACAAAATTATCAGGCAGAATAATCTACTAAGTGTTACCAAGATAAAATACAAACCACCAACATTTGATATGTCAGAAATTTGTGTTTCTTACTGAAAAGTTCAAAGTGTGAGTAAGCAAATTTTTAGTCAACTGCACTCCATGCTACTATTTATATTTGGTTCATTACATGAGATATCAGGCTTTATCAGATAGAGAAGTCATAAATATTTTAATATTATTTTTTTATTATTAACAATATTTGAAGCACAGGCTATTGATTGTAAATTATAATGTTGTCATAAACCATATCAACAGAAACATGTATTTAGTAGGCTTGATTAGTTTGTAAAAATATTTTTGCATTGTGATTCAGAATATCAAAATGCATTATCATGATTTTATTTTATTTTTCAGAAGATTAGCTAATAGAAATTCAACCTACTTTGCCTATATGTCATCTTGCTTGCCTTTGCTGCTGACTTTATTTCTTCGTACCTCTCTTCCTTTAAATCTCAACCTCAAATGTTAATTTTTCTTTCTCTGCGTTGATTCTGATTTGTTTTGAGAAGTTCTTCCTCTTTACAAAGCTGACATGGAGCTTTCAATTTTACTGGTTTGAGTTCCTGAGTCCTGTGATTATTAGTAAGTGCCATTTGAACCAGTCATACAAAGCATTTGGTATTTTTAAATTTCTGATATGATTTTTGCCTTTTGTGTTTGTACCTTTTCCTGGTTATATTTTTAATTACATGTGTTCTCTCTACAATTAATGTTTCTGCTTTATATTTGCATCTCTGAGTGACAGCAATCTTGTTAATATTCCTGCTCTATCTTTGTAACTGTGAGTCACAGCAATGTTGTATATTATTAATATTTTTCATTGGATATAAGGTATTGTGGATAATATTCACCTGCCTTTCTTCCTTGTCATGCTTAGTTTATTGCTGACAATTTTTTAAAAAAGAAAACATATGTTTCTTGAAAAATCTGACTTTGTAGATTACTTTCTTGTTTTCTTCATTTTATAACTTGATTTGGAGGATTCTGAGTCCTTTCACCTATTCCATTCCTCCTACTTTTTAAAAATTATTTTATTGATTGGTCAATATTATTGTTCTTTCTATGGGGTTGCACACCCCTTCAGCTCCTTCAGTCCTTTCTGAAATTCCTCCATTGAGGATGCTGTGCTTAGTCCAATGGTTGGCTTTGAGCATCCACATCTATATTTGTCAGGCTCTGGTAGAGCCTCTGAGGAGACAGCTATATCAGGCACCTGTCAGCAAGCATGTCTTGGCATCCCCAATATAGTCTGGGTTTGGTGTCTGTATATGGGATGGATCCCTAGGTGGGGCAGTCTCTGGATGGCCTTTCCTTCAGTCTCTGCTCCAGATGTTTTACCTGTATTTCCTTTAGACAGTAGTTATTCTGGTTTAAAAATTTGGAGATGAGTGGGTGGCCCCATTCCCCAACTTGGGGCCTTGCCTAACAACTAGATATGGTCTTTATAGGTTCTCCCTCTCCTTTGTTGGGCCTTTCAGCTAATCTCATCCCTGTTGGATCCTGAGATCCTTTTCTTTCCTAGCATCTGGAACTTGCTGGTGGTTACCTTCAGCTCCCCATCTCCCATTGCTACACACCTCTGTTCAAATTCCTGACCCTCTGTATATCATCCCTGTCTCCTTCCATACCTGATCCTCCTCCCTTTTTCCCCTCCCCTCCTGTGTTCTTCCCAAGTCCCTCACACCCTCTATTTCCCATGAGTATTTTGTTCCTCCTTCTAAGAAGGACTGAAGCTTCCACATTCGGTCTTCCTTCTTCTTGAGATTCATATGGTGTGTGAATTGTATCTTGGGCATTCTAAGCTTAGTGGCTAATATCCACTTATCAGTGAGTTCATACCATGTGTGATCTTTTATGATTGGGTTACCTTACTTAGGATGATATTTCTAGTTCCATCCATTTGCCTAAAAAATTCATGAAGTCATAGGGGTTTTTTGTTGTTGTTGGGTTTTTTTTTTTTTTTTAATATCTGAGTAATACTCCACTGTGTAAATGTACCACATTTTCTGTATCCATTCCTCTGTTGAAGGACATATAGGTTGTTTTCAGATTCTGGATCTTATAAATAATGCTACTATGAACATAGTAGAGCATGTGTGTTTGTTATATGTTGGAACATCTTTTAGTTATATGCCCAGGAGTGGTATAGCTGGGTCTTCAGGTAGTACTATGTCCTATTTTCTCAGGAACTGCCAAGACGCCACAGAGATCCCAGAAACTAAACCACCAACCAAAGAGTACACATGAAGGGACCCATGGCTCTAGCCACATATGTAGCAGAGGATGGCACTGTCTGGCATTAATGGGAGAAGAAGCTCTTGGTCCCGTGAAGGCTGGATTTCCCAGTGTAGGGGAATGCCAGGGCAGTGAGGTGGGAGTGGGAAGGTGGGAGTGGGTGGGTGGAGAAGGAACACCCTCATAGAAGTAGGGGGAGAGGGTAACATAGGGGGTTTCTGTAGGGGAAACCAGTAAAGTGGATAATATTTGAAATTTAAATACATAAAAATCCAATAAAAAAGAAAAAAGAACTATTTTATTTATTTACATCCCCAATGTTGTTTCCCCTTCCAGTCTCCCTCTGAAGAGTTTTTCCCCTCATGCCCCCTCTCCTTTACCTCTAGGAGGGTGTCCCCTCCATTGTGGTATCAAGTATCTGCATGATTAGGCACATACTCTCCTACTGAGGCCAGACAGGGGAGGCCTCTGCTACGTATGTGCCTGGGGCCTGAGACCAGCCATGTATGCTCTTTGGTTGGTGATATAGACTCTAGATGCTCCCAAGTATCCAGGTTAGTTGACACCATTGGTCTTCCTGTGAAGTTTTTATACCCTTCAACTCCTCCAGTCCTTCCCCTACCTCTACCTTAGGAGTCCTTGACCTCAGTCCAATGCTTGCTTTGAGTGTCTGAATCTGTCTCAATCAGGTCCTAATTGAACTTTCAGAGGACAGCCTTGATAGTGTCCTGACTGCAAGCACAACCTAGCATCAGTAATAGTGTCAAGGTTTGGTGCCCTCCTACAGGATGGATCCCAAGTTGGGCCAGTCTCTGCTCATCTTTGTCACTACATTTCTTTTAGACAGAACAATTTTAGGTCAAAAATTTTGAAGGTTGGTAGGTGTCCCCATTTCTTCACCAGGGACCCGGCCTAACTACTAGAAGTGGTCTCTTCAGGTTTCATCTCCAATTGGGCATTTCAACTAAGGTCACCAATATTGAGTCCTGGGAGCCTCCCCCATCTTGGGTCTCTGGAACTTTCTAGAGGTTGCCCCCACCCCCAAGCCATGACAGCTGCATATTTCCATTCATGCTCCTGGTTCTCTGGGCTTCTCTCCTGTCTCCTCCCATACATGATCTTTCCCCTTGTACTGGCTGGTTTTGTGTGTCAACTTGACACATTCTGGAGTTATCACAGATAAAGGCGTTTTAGTTAAGGAAATGCCTCCATGAGATCCAGTTGTAAGTCATTTTCTCAATTAGTGATGAAAGGGGGGAGGGTCCATTGTGGGTGGTGCCATCCCCAGGCTAGTAGTCTTGGGTTCTGTAAGAAAGCAAGCTGAGAAAGGTAGTAAAAGCAAGCTAGTAAGTAACATCCCTCTATGGCCCTGCATCAGCTCTTGCTTTCTGACCTTAGTAAGTTTCAGTCCTGACTTCCTTTGGTGATGAAGAAGTGGAAAGTGTAAACTGAATAAACCCTTTCCTCCCCAACTTTCTTCTTGATTATGATGTTTGTGCAGAAACAGAAACCCTGAATAAGACACCCCCTTTTCCTTCCCTTTCCTCTTTTCCACCCAGGTTCCTCCCCCCCTCTGTCTCCTGATATTATTTTGTTTACCCTTCTAAGTAGAATTGAATCATCTTCTCTTATGTCTTCTTATTTAACTTCTTAGGGTCTATGGGGTTTATCATGAGTATTCTGTACTTTTTGACTAATATTCTCTTATTCTTGAGAACATACCATTCATGGCATTTTGGGTCTGGATTGACATACTCAGGAAGATATTTTATAGTTCCATCTATTTGCTTACAAATTTCATTATGTCCTTATTTTTAATAGCTAAATAGTATTCTATTGTGTAAGTGAACCACGTTTTCTGTATCTATTCTTGAGTTGAGGGACCTCTGGGTTGCTTCCAGTTTCTGGCTATTGCAAATATGGCTGCTATGAACATGGTGGAACACATGACCTTGTGATATTGTGGAGCATCTTTTTTGGTATATACACAAGAACAGTATAGCTGGATATTCAGGTTAAACTATTTCCAGTTTTCTGAGGAACTGCCAGGTTGATTTCCAGAGTAGTTGTACCAGTTTGCATTCCCACCAGTTTCCCTTTCTCTATATATTCACTAGCAGGTGTAGTTGCTTGAGTCTTTGATCCTGGCCATTCTGATTGGTTTAAGATGGAAGCTCAGGCTCGTTTTCATTTGCATTTCTCTGACGACTAAGTATGTTGAACACTTCTTTACATGTTTCTTGGCCATTCGAGATTCCTCTTTAAAAATTTTTCCTACCTGTAATTGCCATCCATATGTTCTTTTGGTAAGGAATTTGACTGCCTTATCTATTTTTCCTAAGAATATGCTGTGCTAAAGTATAAGCACAGGACGTGGACTAGTTTACTTGGCAGAAGAAATTTCAAGACAGCTTAACATTGAACCTGTAACTTGGTTACTATTGATTTCTTTTATGGAAGTTTACAATGATAATAAGCAAATGAGGCAAAAAGACCTATACATGCATGTTTTGAAGGTTTAAATTAAAAATGTGCACCAGGAATTCAAATGTTGGAATGGGCATTTGTGCTGATCTGTCTTGGGATTAAGGGAGGTGTGGTTTCAAGGAACAAATACATCTAATCCTGCAATTTGTAAGAGAAGAAAGTCCTAAGCAATTTACTGCTCTTAAAAAGCTACAACAAAACAAAACTGCTACTTTTATTTTATTCAAGGAATTGGGGATTCACACAAAGTTAGTGGCTGAACTTGGCAGGGTTCTGGCTTCAAAATCTTAAAGGATGCAAAAGGAAGCAAGTGAAGGGTTGTACATGTTCCTCCAAAGTGAGAGAAAGCGTCTGATGTATGTGCCATCAGAGTAGCAGAATGGAGGGCCCTAGAAGTCACTAACAGGACCAGTGCATCCTATTGGCTCTTTAAGTACTAGAGTTGGTACTTTAGTTTGTTCTGCCAAAGACACTATGATAGAATAAAGTAGATTACTTGTACCATCTTGATTTTATCAAGATTTTTTTCACTTACATTATACTAAAAACAAAACAAACAAGGGAACAATCTAAACAAAACAACCTAGACTGTTGTGAACTCACAGAGTCAGGTCCTAGGAGTTTAATTTAGGTCTTCTGCATTTGGCCTTTACACCTGCCACCAATTTATAAATTTCAACTAGAATGAAAGTACAATCTTTTTTAAGGGTTTTGGAAGCAAATTGGTTTATTCAAAAGCCGGATTGTAAAGTTAAATTGCAAGGGAGTAATAGACATGCCAAATGTTGTAGCACAGTAAATTCAATGTATGGTAATGGATGGTATTATGAACTTTTCAACACATGGTGTTAATAATAAAGTGACATTAGTGAAATTAATAAACCATAAGACAAAAGGCAAAATAAAAAGATGAATACAGATAGGGTGAGTAGGCATATGAATCAATACTTCAACAAACAGCAAAGCTTTGTCTGTTTATTCCTTAATAATCACCAGGGAACTAGATAGTACCTCCCCCTCAATTAGGTTAAGTATTTTTTCTGTTCACTCTGGTCCAATGAGTCCCAAGTGTTTCACATTGAATTAGTTGACAGTTAGGAAATAGCCATGCTAGGTAGTATAAAGCCCTTAGTATACAAATTATTCCAAGTAAAAAGCAACTTTTAAAAATGAGTTTCTTTCCCAAATTACAAAAACAAAAAAAAAGTAAAAAAAAAAAAACAAGTAAAACCAATCTGTTTCAGAATTTCCTCCTCCTTCTCTCCTCCTCCTCTTCATCCCCTTCCCTCTCCTCCTCCTCTTCCTCCTATGTATGTAGTTTTTGCCAAATAGCATAGCCAATAATTCTCACTTGAGGACTGCTCAAGGCTGAGGTCACAAGTGTAAATATCATTTTGATACAAGGAAGACAAATGTAAAACAGCAGATAATTTAAGAAGATAAAAAAAATCTAAAACTTAATGGAGAAATACTAGAATTTCTGTCCAACTGCCACGCTTTTCCATCTTATCTCACTGATTTTGTTTTCTTCCAGGAAATGAAGATACTGGCATTTGCCTATACTGTGATAAATGCTTGCCTTCTCCGCTGTCCCACTGATGCTGAACAGATAGGCATCTATCTCAGAATCTGTGACGCTATTTCATCACATAGCAGTTCCCACCTGGATCATAAAGGTCTCATTGGTCTTCACTGTCAGGCCAACATTGAGATAATGCTGTACTGGTTCCAAAGGTCAAGGTCCACACCCTCTGATGAGGAAAGGACTTCCTTGGAATGAGACAGAGACTTTTTTTTTCCTGATACAGCACATCAGTCTCTGCTCACCTGGAAATCCACAACCTGGGCTCTATGTCTAGATGTCTTGAAACATGCCATTCACAGCCAGCATTTTGTACTTGGAAATGATTCTCTAATACAACTTATTGTCTTTCCTACCACGAGCTTTGCTTCCTTAGACCCTGGGCTCTGTGCGGTTCCATTTTACCTTTTACAATGTGTGTCCCTAGACCACCTAACCAACATTTCTTCTTCTATGGCATATGTCAAGTCCATGGTTACAAGCTCAACTGTCCTACTAAGTGTCCATTAACATGCACCTAAGCAGTCTATGTTAAAGTTAAAATCCCTGGCAACATTTCTGGAGACACCATGAAGTCCCCATGCATGACAACTAGGCTAGAAGCCCAGGCACTCTGACAATCCAAGCAGGGTTATTGCTCATGGTGTGACAAGAGCTTCCATCTACTAGTATACTTTAGATCCACCGAGAGAAATAAAGTGTAGAGAAGCCCTTCATCTACCACATAAGCAGGCTAACTTTTACCACCACAGGCAACCTG
This sequence comes from Arvicanthis niloticus, assembly GCF_011762505.2. Classification (NCBI taxonomy): domain Eukaryota; kingdom Metazoa; phylum Chordata; class Mammalia; order Rodentia; family Muridae; genus Arvicanthis; species Arvicanthis niloticus. Next base: position 21,565,041 of record NC_047676.1, read on the forward strand.
AAAGTTCACTACATGAGACCTGAAGTTAACAGTAACTCTGCAGAGGGCAGAAAGCTAGCCACTGAAAATACCATATGTACAGGGTATATTGTTTCTTTACTTAGCATGAAGTGGCAAAATCATGCACCCTTTTCATCATCTACTTTAAATGGATAAAGCTACTGTTTGTTCTTTTACTATGACAATAACATTTATTTCTTGACTTAAATCTCTTCCAAACTAATTTTAAGAGCTTCATATTATTACACAGTGCTAAATTGTCCCACTTTCTTACATATCTTCAGATGTCCATGTGATAAGTAAAGAAAATTTACTTCCATTAATATATATATATATATATATATATATATATATATATATATATATGGTTCCTGGGCTAGACAAGATGGCCAATAGCATTTGGAGATCCTTCTATTTCCTAAAAATCTATACTGATATTATTGGAATTCTAATTCATACCCATTATTTGCTTTTACATTGGTACTAGAAATCCAAACTCAGGTATTTACACGTGACTACCAGGCTTTCTACCAACTAAATTCCTTTAATAACTATTTAAGGAGAATCAAAGAAATAAGACATTTAAGAAACTGTCTAGTTTGTTTTCTATGAAATATTAAAGCCAACATACTTGCATGAATGATTTTTGTTTACAACTCTACTCTATTCGATAAGTAGAGACCATGTTGATTTAATTGATTTTTTTTTTAAATTTTATTGTCCAAATTAGACTTGAATTATACACCAAAATGTTTGTCAGGGGCAGCTTTGCTTATACACTGAAGGCTTAAAATCAGCCATAGGCCTAAGTCAGCTTGCTAACACAAAGTCTTAGGTCTCCGTGGAAAAACAATGAAACAGATAGCTACACAATATTATAAACAGGCAACTTTGGCGGAAATTTACCAGCTTGGATGAGAACAAGTAGTCATAGGTCTTGTGGATAGTCATAGACCTTGGGTAGCTTTGGCAGATAATACCAACTTAGATAAGGACAAGTGAATCATATGCGGAGTCACAGTAACCTGTCCTCTGAACCTTCATCCAGCCTATACTCTGTTCTGGAAGATATCTGTACTCCCCCTGAACACCTATGCTCCTGCGTCATCCCCTTCCTCACATCCTGTTTTTTGTGTATAGAACCCCTGTGTGAAAAAAGTAAAATCAGTGGCTTGATCAGCCTATAGACAAACAGATCATTCTTTGTGTCCCCTGTCCTCCAGTTCTCTCTTTCAGGTCTTCAGATCTCAGATCAATGCCCCATGGGACTGGAGCAAATGTTGCATGCTGGGAGCAATTAAAGAGAACTGCTTTCTCCTTCTATACTCTCATGTCTCACTCTGACAATGCTTTGAAATAAATAGTAAAATAGATCACACACAGTTAACCAGTATAAATAAGGAGAGAATTATAAAATGCGTTATTTCTAACCACATGATTATGTATATGAGTTTTGAAAGTCCAGGATCAATTAGACCATACTGCTGTACTATTGTCTTTATAGGGTGACATTGGTTGCAAGTGCACAATAGCATCTTTAAGTGTCATTGGTTTACATTGATTAATGTAGTAACATTTTATCACCTTCATGAGGTTATTTAAATTACTAATTAAAACAATTTAAACCAAATTCTATATACATATACCAAATTTACCAAGTTTATCTATGTAGCTAATTTACATAGTTTACTATCATGTGATTTTTTTTATCTTGATAAATGTATCATTTTAATAATGGAGTTATTAAATTTTTTGTCTTGAACTAGAGGATACTATTTGCCAGCTTACTGAATTTCCATATCCACATTAGAAAGAATTCTTTATTTAGAGACCTAAGTCAAAGCTGTAAACTATACATGTATAACATGACATTATGCTAATGAAACTAAATTATCAGGCAAATATATTAAGTGTAATATTTTTGTACATATATATGGGTATATATAAATAATTATATATATATATAGTTATACACATAATACTTCATTTTCTGCATGTATATTTATTTTATAATATGCATAGTTTAGAACTCCCAGTGGTTGACATATACACACACTCTTTCTTTTAAACACAGTTTCATTTCGTGTTATTTTCTGCAAAACTTTGTTCTAAGAAACTATTTTCAAAAGAATGTCTAAAGATAATAAAATGTATTATTCTAGATGTATGGATCCGTTGAGTTCACTAGGTTAAGTTTGATGATATGCCTATGTTTCTTAACTAAGTTTATACGTTGAGCTTGGGTATTGTTCATGGTGGTTTTTTGTTTGTTTGTTTTTGGTTTTTTCTTCCGAGTCAAAAAATGGAAATCAAAAAATAAACAAAACAAAACAAAACAAACAAACAAACAAAAACCTAGCTGGAGCATGTTTACCTTACAGAAAAAAGCAGAGTCATAAAAGAGAAACTCCTGAGAGAGGTTGTGGAAACAAGGGCATGACGTAGTAGTATCCTCTCATATTTGATTGATCAAAGACTTCATATTTTTTTTTTAAGTCAAAACCAAGTGCAAATGAAATCTATTCATTTCTAACTCACTTTAAGAGAAGTCAAAAGACATTGGCAATAGATTCAAGCTCTTGCCAGCAGAGCCAGAGAACAGGGTCTGACTTCTACGCAAAACCTGCTGCCTAGCATTTTGATCATCAGTCGTAAAAATGAATGTGTTTATGTTTTTCAGTTTCCTCTATAGTTTCTATGGTTTCCTGAGCTATCTATAATGAATTGGCTTACACATCTGTTCTGTTCCAATTTTCATTGTCCCCCAAGTTAAAGACAAGAATATACAATATATGCAAAAATTTCACATTAATTTTACAATGTTCAGAATCAGAGAATGAGAAACTTGTGACAAATCATGTCGCTGATGACAAGAATAAAAATATGATAACAAACTACACAAGCTACAACGACTACAGTGTGTTCTCTCGTTTACTCCATCAAGTATAGACATGCTCCTTTTACTCTGATCTTCTTAACAATAAAGGAAGTTCAGAGAAGAGGTTAAATATGTTAACATATTAAGGAACTATAAAAACTGTTTCAAATACAAGGAATATTAGAAATTAAAATGTGTCTTCTGACTACAGTAAAGATGATCAATACAAGAAGAAGCAAGTACCAAAAAAATAAATGTTTTGTAAAACTTAATAACACATAAATATGAAAGTCATCCGTCCATATTTGAACCTAAACCCTAGTTAATATTAACATAAATAATTTGGGAGAATAATGTAGCTATCTGGACTTCCCTTGTGTTATATTTCACCCTAGATTTAGGAACACAAGGAAAGTTTGTAAGCTATTGCTTCAGACAAACATTCAAAATATTGTCATAGAAAGTAAACTAGCTTTTATTGGTTTTATTACATATAAAGTACATTTCAAAACATAAGCATTTTATTTGTAAACAAGAAAAAAACAACAGTGCATTTTACTGTCACAAATTAGACATTTATTTTATAAGCTTTTGTTTTTACTTAATTCTATATAAATAGAAATCATACATAATAAGTTTTATTTTGCAACATTAGTAGTATTTCCATGTATTTTCTAGTGTCAGAGGTGTCAGAGTTTATAACATTAACATGTATTTATTTTGCTACTTTAGTAATATCTCTTATGGGGGCTGCCAGTGTTAACCTTGAACCAAAGGGCTCCTTTGATCCGCATTCCCCTCAGACTTCATTTCCAAATTATGACTTCTGAGACACCAGATTTGGATCTGATAACTTATTCTGAGGACCTCTCTCTCTCTCTTCTGCAAGGCAGCACCATTAAATTGGTGTAACAACCTGCACAGGTTGGCACTTTGACATGACAAAGGGAAGTGAGGGAACAAGAAAGGACAGACTCACAACCATGAACAGATAATTATGGGTTAGGTCAGCCATGAGCACTCAGAGGAAGTGGCACTCATTGCCTCAACAATGCAGTACTGCAGAAGGTTTATTGGGAGGTGTCAGCTAGACTCTGTAGGAATTTCACCTAGAAATCTGTCTCAGGCTGTAAGCATTCAGATGGAGGTAGCTGAAATTGTTAGGCTTTACACATACTGTCAACATTTACACTCAGACTGCAGAAAGGCTTTGGCAATTCCCCACAGGTTTACTGCTTTGATGTTTGAGATGTCTCTGCCCATTTACCAGGTGTCCATAGCTCTCCAAAGGAGTATCCATTTTGTAATAGTTAACCAAACAGATTTAATCCCCCCTCTCTTTTTTTCTCATTTTCTTCTAAGGAATTATATATAATATAAATTGTGATACCAGAGAAACAAAAATTATGATAATAATTTTATTTATTAGGCTTAGTGGTATCTGTTGCTAGTTATGCATCATTATGAAACCCATAATTACTGAACACTTTCCAGGTGTCATGAAGAACACTGAAAATATATACTGTCAAATATTTAAAGAAATAGGTAAAATAAATGCACCTGATACTCATGAATCACCACTGATTGAAAAAAAAAAGATTTAGTAACTGAATAAGTAACGTTTTTAACAATTGTGAAAAGCAAGTCATATAATGGTTCTGGTTGACTGCTCTTTGCAACTCTGGATAAAGGAAAGAAAAGAATAAACTCAAAGATAACAATTCCAGTTCTATTTGAATAGAAAAATTCAATAGCTTTCAGGTATGCCCCAGAAGAGGATTTTCTCACCTGAAGCCCTAATACTTAAGTTATAAAAATCAAATTTAAGATCTCATCATGCAATTACCGGACTTCAAAGGCAGATTTAAGTCCCCAGTTCAAAAAAATGTTAGCAATCAAAGTGAGGGTGCCAATTAGATAAAAGTGAGATTCTATAACTTAGCATAAAGCTAGGTTAGACATGCTGCAGCTGAGACTATGAAACTTTCAAATTTTCTATATTCTTATATTTCCAGAGAAAGTAATCTTTACAACCACAATAGTGAACATACCTCTACTATCTCCAGTATTACCCCATATAGAGAGGCACATATACATCCTAAGATTTTCTAGTTAATACAATCAGATGTCTGCAATATATATTTAAGAATGGATTATAAGAGTGGAGATAAACAGAATACAAAACTAGAACAGACTGAGTTGATTGATAAAGATGTATTAAGCAGATATTCTGCATTTAATGATTCATGTTAAGCAGTGAAACTTGTGTCAACAGTTTATTTGAATGAATGGCTGAAATATGAGTCAAAATATGGCCTAAAATGAATGTCTTTAATCTATTCATTTCCTGTTAACAAAGTACTTAAAAAAACAACAGAGAAATCACAGCATTGAAGTGGATTTGATACGCAAAAATTAATAATCCATGATGGGTATCCAGAAGACATACGTGTCACTCAAACTATAGGAAACAGTGTTTGTTGTGAGAGTGTGGTCAGTAGACAACAAGACTAATCCCTTAATATTAGTCAATTATTTAAAACTATAGCCAATGCCAATTTATAAATAAATATATAAATAAAGCAAAATGCTTATATATATGCAAAAGACTCAATATTCAGTCATAATAGTAGCATCACAATCAAATTGAAAATATCTCATGACAGAAATAATTCATGCTATCAATATATAAAAAGGAGGGGAGTATTTTAGCTTTTATTTTTTAAAAAAATAAAAGTAAATCCTATTTTCATATCAACTTCTTTTCCAAGTTTTCACCAAACATGAAGTTTGTTGAATGTAGAAAGGCAAATGCGTAGTACAAAGGCAAGGTTGCAGGAAAGGCTATCAAAGAAATTTATGGAAAAAGGATAACACTGATGATGTTTACAAATGCCCAAATTAAACCTGCTTCTAAGACTCATATAGATGTTCATGTAACATAAATTAATTGGAATTACCTTCAGCATTAGAGAATAGTCTATCCAGAAACCACATATTGTTGAAACAATCTGCTGAGATACTAGTGTAGAATAACTCCCTGGAGTTCGTGGTCAGTGAAGTCCTGCAGATATGTGAATCAATACAGCCTTTTGGTATTTTAGTTACCCATCAGAATTCAATAACATAACACTATTGCTGAAGATACCACATGCTTTGGCCATGTGTAGAATTCTCGTTGGTACCAACCAGGAAGTTTCATCTCTTTTGGTTAGATTTCAAAGGTGGAAGATGCTATGTTAGCTTCTAGGAAATATACACATGATCTTGCCCAGTTGTGGACCCTATGAGTTATAATGTCTAGTATGGCAAGATGTCTCCATGAATTTAAAAGGGACATTGGTGTCAGGGGATGATCAAGCACTCTCTGATTTTATCTAAATCTCTCTGCATAGGTGGTATAACTCTCATTCCAAATGCTTGGGGAACACAGAAGGCCAAGATATAAAACTTCTATTTTAATTTTGATAAATGAAAATAATATCAAAGTGCACTCTCAATTTTTATTTCTATAGTTCCTACATTAGTACAGCTTTCAGGCCTTCTCAAAGATGCTTCTGTGTGTAATGGACAGTAGTTGATGCAAAATTACATGAGTGACCAATATGTGTCCGCAAAATGCTCAGCTACAGGTGGGATATTTATACCATTACCCTTTACCTTAAGGCTTAGGGAGCATTACAAAAGAGGAGATGGCTAGCTTGTAAAATCCAGAAGTCAGAGAGGAAGTGCATCAAAACCATATACCATTGGCATTACAAGACCTCTTCTTGGGCTCTCAACACTAACTCTGGTTTTTGCATAAAATCTACAGTAGGTTAAATAAGTCACATTATAGCATAGAGAAAGGAGGAGCCTGTGAGTGCCTGCCCCTAATTGAGAAGCTATTGAAGTTTGGTGGCCTCCTATAAAAGGGAGGCTGATTTTCTGATGAGCAGAGCTACTCCCCCAAGTACATGGTCAAAATTAAAAAATAAATAAATCAGTTAGTTACAAAAATATAGGACACAAAGTCAGAAGTGAGTGAGGAGCAATAGATTTGGAGCAATAAGTGGGAGGAGTGGAGAGCAGTGGATATGAACATATATGTGTTGTATAATTATGTAAATTTATCAAAGAATTCATAAAATTATTACATTAAATATTACAGTACATCTTCTCTAAAAAATCATTTAAAAAAATTAGTGATGAGGAAAAGCTGAAGACACACAGACTAGACTGGAGTTTCAGCTTTACTACCTAACAGTGTAGTGCTGAGTCAAATTTAATGTTTCTTTCCTTCAATTATAGAATTTTAGTAGTTGTTAATTTGATTTAACTTACTTGTTTCATGAAATCCATATAAATAGGTTATTATACAAAAAGATATGTGTAACTCTCACCACTCACCAAAGAAGCCATAAAGAAAGAGGTTCCATTCTATTCCAATTTACATTATTGTGTATGTCTTTACAGAAATACAAAAAAGGTTTCTACTTGGTACTACAATGTTACTAAGTATTTCATGGAAATCAATTGGCCATTCCTAGGGGCTCTGCCTTGCCTTTCATTGCTTAGATCTTGGAGCCCACCTTGTTGATGTTTGGTCAAGAGAAATATTATGGAGTTGAAGATTCAGCTGTGGCAATAACAACTGCTTTCTTGGCACAACTTTGACTGGGCACCCTCTCTAAGCCAAGTGAAGAACAAATAATAATATTTCAAGAATGTTTACTGATCAAGATGTTGATCATTTGAAATATTTTAAGGAATTTTTATGTGTTCTGGCACTCATATTTGTTAGTACAATTTTAAAATTTCTTAGAAAATAGAAAACAAAAAGTAGATTTTGTGATAAGTAGAAATGATTGTTTTAGAGGATAATGTCAAAACAATTACATTTTTACAAGATTTGCAAAGGAATATGGCACAGAGTACTATTTAAGAGATTATAGTCTTTAAACATTTCTAAACCATATAATAACAAATATTTCCAACTCATTCATATTATAATTACAACAAAACATTAAAAGAAAACAAGATACATTTATATATTAAGAATAACAACTATTTTCAAAACAAATATATCAGATATATTTGTTTATAAATTATAACAAAATATTAAAAAAAACAAGATACATTCCAACATTAAGAATAATGAATTTTTCAAAACAAATATATTAAATGTCCACTCAAATTTTATCATGAGGGAGTTTGTAAAATATGCCACATTTCTATTGATTGATTTAATGGGTTGATTAACAACAGCCTTCATAGTACATCAAACAAAGAAATACAAATACATGTTAGAAAATGACTTGGCTTGATATGAGAAATATAGGCATATCTCCCTCCATGTCTACAATGCTTCTAAATCCATGTCCACTTTTCAGAAATAAAACCCGCATACATGGTTTTCATTGCTTTAAGCTATGGTCAAAATATGAATAAAATGGACATTTTCCTCTCCTTAATTGTTTCAATCTGAAGGCTGAAATGTTAATAGTTGCATTAAACCTGGTGTGCTGTTTGCCAGTGATTAGATCCTAAGGGCTCTAACTTCCTCAAGTGAATCAATTCATCAATAAATTCATGACTTATAATATTTTGTGGAAATGGTAAAAACTAGAACGCAGGCCCAGTCTACAGGAAAGGCAACAGTGGGACTTCCCTGGGGAGATGTATTTTTCTCAAAACCTCTATCTCCTCTCAAACTTTCATCTAATGAGCAACGTTTCTTGATACTACCTTTTACCATGATATTTCTGCCATGCCTTAGGCCCATGAACAATTGAGCCAAGTAAGGACTTAAACCTTGAAGTCCTTTTTAATGAGATAAAGAATTCCTTCTTTTCAATCACTTTTTAATATGTATTCTGTTACTGTGATGACAGTTGGCTGACACAAACTTTCCTGGGAATTTCCACAAAAAACTAACAAACAAATGTACTCACATCCTGTTTTTCTTGTCTGTACAAAAACTAACTTTTTTTTTTTTTTGGAACAATTGGTATTGGAAATAATAATTTTGAACCCCACTCTCTAGAGCATCACTTCTTGCTCCCAGGTTAATGTCCTGTCCAAGTAATTGCCATTTATTTCCCTCTGTGATGGACAGTTATTTGGAAGTTAAGATAAAAATAAAACCTTTTCTTCCAAAGTTGATTTTGTCATGCTTAATAATAACAATAAAGATGCTTAGAAACACATAGTTTCTTTTATCTTTTTTCCTTCCTTGCTTGCTTGCTTCCTTCCTTCCTATTTCTTTTTTTTTTATTACGATTTTTAGTAAAAACAATATTCTGGTTGCTGCTAATGTGAGACTAAAAGAGAATGACATTTTATCAGGATTAACTTGACTTATGTAAGCACACTTACACATAAGTAAAAAGTTTGTAAGATAGCCAAATGCTTTGACTTACTTTCAGTGTTTTGTTGAACTGGAAGCCTTCATTTAGCACTCCACTTTCTCCTGTGACACATTTTATACTGAAAATCAAAAAGAAAATTAGAATATATTAGGTACCAATTACTTCCCAATATTTGCTTACTAGGAAGTAAACTGATATACTACTAGGCAGATATCCAAAATTAAGTGCAGAAGAGCAAAAGGAAAATATAGCATCATTATTAAAAGAAGTCAAGCTGTTCAACAAATTCACATTTACAAGAAAGATTGTTAAGGGAGATGGTTTTACATAAGATACCCCTATCTGTGAGCACATATGACTTCCAAATCCTTATTTTAAAGTTACGTTTACTGATAGGCTAATTAAAAATGCATATTTAGTAAGGTAATATTTTTAATATGTCTTCCTTCTTTCAGGTAGTGTTTCCTTTATTCAGAGTGCTTGAAAGGCACAAAGCAATGTTTTATGTTTGTAATTCAAGCTGATCTTTCTTCTACAACAACTACAATTACCAGAGTCCATGAAGTGAGCTATCCATCAGACATATACTAAATATGTACAGCTTTAATTCTACAGAGAAAGTTATGTTAGCCTTCTATCAAAATGAGAGATTCTTCTTAGTGTCATTTCTACTTTGTGAAGAGACATACACAAGTTATGCAAGTTGACATAATCCTTGTGATTTAGGAGGTAATAAAATTCGGCTTCAATTAGAAAGTAAAATTTAAAAGTTTCTTCTCTGTATATAACAGTCCTAGAATTCCTCAAACTAATGAACTCTTCATTATTTGTGGTTCTATCACCTTAATGAGTTCCCAATATTAACAGTATGTGTTAATATTTCTCATTCTAAGATACCATGCAAAGATGTGACAAGTTCTTACTGCATAATCAGAGCTATGAGTGATAGAACAATAAATATTTCCTGAAGCAATCTGAATTTATGAATCCATTACCAAATTTTAACATTCTTTGGCCTACATTATAATCAGCATGTCTTTTGTACTACATTTAAAATCAAGTGTATTATTGACACAGAGATATCCATGAAAGACAGGACTGTCAAAGATGGAGGTGAAATATAAAGGGAGCTCTAATTTTGACTTCTTTGACTAATAAATTTTTGTAAATGGTTTAACTCATAGAATGAGTACAGTAAGTTTATATTTATTTCTTTAAACATTACCTACAAATAACTCTGTAATTTAAGTACCTTTTATTTTATGAGACAATTCTCAATTATCTTGACTATAAAAGGAATGGACTAAATGTTTCAACTAATAAAACCAGTACATGAAAGGAACAGACACCACAATGTGTTATATTTATATAAATTTGTAGAAAATAGCTAGAAGTTAGGTCAGGGTCTTCCTATCAGGGTCATCCTCACAAAAATAACCCTCAGCTTCAAAATACATTTACAAATACCTTAGTCATATAGCTAGGTGCTTCTCTAACTAGATTATAACTTAGAATAACCCATTTATTTTATCTACCTTCTGCCACCTGTGTTCAGATGCCATGTGTCCATACCCTTGTATCTTCCTGAGCAACTCTCCATCCTGGCTCTATCTCAGAACTCTCTCTCCTCCTGGATGTCCCACTTCTTACTTTCTGCCTAAGCCATAGTTCATCAGATTTATTATTGGTAGCTACTACACTCATACAGATATCAGATATTCTCTCTACAAAGGTTTTCAGGCCAAACAATTTCAGCAGCCATATATTTAGAAGAATATTGATCCAACATCATTACTACTTTGGCCAAGCATCACACCTTTAATTATAAACAATGATGACTAAATGAGGAACAGGCAAAGTAATGAATCAGAGAATGGTATAAAAGACCGATACAGATGTAGAATATGCCCAATACTCAGGAGAAGAGCGCATGAAAGTGGGGCTACTTAAAAGCAGTGCAGGGAGAGAGGCAGAGTTGAGTTTAGTTGAGTTTGTGCAATTCTGTTCAGTTATGCTGTCATTGCAGGTTTGTTTACAGATTTCAAAGACAATCTGTTCAGGTAGTGCAGTTTAGTCGGAAGACAAGAGAAGACAGTTTGAATCAGTCAATGTGGAGAAAGAGTTTGAGCCAGAACAGCTGAGTTGAACGAGCCAGAGTTCAGAAGGAGCTATAAAATGTGAATTTATCCAGCAGGGTGTTTTGGAGGCCAGTACACTCCAGGCCTAAGCAAATAGGTAAAGGCTGGAAGTTGAAGCCTTTGAGGTCCAGACTTGAGAAGATTAGATTGTATAGGAGCTAGAAGCTTTCAGGTCTAGTCTTAGGTCTACATAGATAGAAACACTCAGCTCAACCCAGGCAATGCATTCATAAAGCTTGGGTATGCCTCTCATCTCATCACTTTGTTTGAGAAAATAAAAACAACATTTACACACATGACTGTATAATGTTAAGTAGCTTGATTAACAAAATAATTAAAGTGATTAATCATTTTTGATGCTATAATTGAATATGATATTATCTGAAAGTAGTGAGTCACTTGTATGTTTCACAGGATGCTATTAACATCTGGGCATGTACTTAGTTGTGGATGACATTGGAGGGTTTTGTTATTATTCTAAAGTTGTTTGGAGATTGAAAATAAATTGGTTATCTACTGTTACAGCTAAATAATTGCTCATTATATCATAAACATTTTCTATTACTTCATTTGTCTCCACTCTACCATCACCTCCAGAAAGCTAATAACATACACAATCCACTATGCAATCATCCACCTTTAAATCAAGGAGAAAATAGGGAGCAAATTGGAGCTTTAAACTCATTGTTGTGCAAGAAGTCATCATGAACAAACATAACATTTGACATTGGTCAATTCAGTTCATTAAGTGTTCCATTCCATCCAAGAATATAATCTACATTCATTCTGTTTCTTACCATCTTCTCATCTTTTTAAGAACTCATTTTATCTTTAAGATACCAATAGTAATAATTTCCCTTTCTTTTTCCTCACATATACTCAAATCTAAGTCCCATATTTGCATTCATTGTTGTTACATGCAACTGTAAAACAACACTCACATCCAGGCTAAGGGAAGATTATAGAAGAGGGTTTGGAAATACTATAACAGCCAAATGATCAGGGTGTTTACTGTGGAACTATTTCTCCTAGTAATGTCTGGAACTACATACACCTTCTCTATCTTTCATATTCTTTACACTCCCATCTTCATTCTCTTTTTTCTTTTCTTTTTCTTTCTCTTCTCTCATCAATATGTATGTGTGTGTTGTCTGTGTGTGCGCATTATCTGTTTCCTCACAGATTATAATGCACCCAATGCACCTTCATTTTCTTCCTTCTTATCCTCTTATACATGTAATTTCTCTCTAATTATTCTTCCTTTTTAAGTATATATATATATATATATATATATATATATATATACTTAAAAAGCATAGTTCAGCATAGTGGGAATAGATACTTTTTTAAAATTTTGATGTACAGATGTCTGTTAAAGAAGTGTAAGTTAGAAAGACAGAAGTTTATACTGAAGTATACACTCCTCCAGGGTGACTGTTTAAATTCAAATACATACCTCAATATACAAAATGCAGAAAAATAAACTGACATAACTTTATTATTCTATATATGTTACCTTTTAAAATAAAATACATAATAGATACAAGTTATGTCTCCAAAAGTAATCATTTATGTAAATAGTTAGCAATTGCATGTTGTTTTGTTTTTTAAAACATCTTTATTTTGAACTTGGCAAATATTTTACATTTAGAATTTTATTATATAGAGAGATATAATTATTTTTCCTTTTAAAGTAAAATATAATTCTTATTATACTTTTTTCATTCTTCAAACTCCTTACCCCCACAAATCCTACCTCTCATTTTAAACTAATTTCTTCTTTGACAATTTTATACAGTTATAATTATTTGCCTTTTATATGTAAACCTACTTTCTTAAACATACTTTTCACTTCTATTAATTTCTCTTCCAACCTATGATTCCATTTCACATGTTCACATCATTATCACTATAATTATGTTTTCAAGACTCATTGAGTTAAACTTGGATCCTATGTGTGATGTTTGGTTTTGAACTCGTCACACGGAATGGTAGACAACAAATTGGTTACTTAACTGAGTAGAAATATTGGCCCTTCTCCATAGCCCAGGAACGGCTAGAATGTCTATCAAGAGTAGTAAAGTGCCATGGTAACCTCCTCAAGCCAGAACTTCAAGTAAATCTGTTTTATAAGTCCAATTCAGAACATAACTAACTGCCTTGGTTCTGCCATCTTCTGGAGTAGACATTTCCTAATTCATTTTATTATTTCTGTTTTCTGCAATGATCCCTACAATTTACATTTGACTCAAATCTTTTGTTTGATATTAGCATGAAGTACTTCATTAAAATTAATATTTTATTTTATTATAAGTATGTATTACATTTATACTATATATATCTAAAATAAAATTTATATTAATATCAACTTACCAACCAGCTCATAGTGAAAACAGAAAGAGACATGACAATAAGCATAGAATAGCCAAAATATTTAGTATGCTATTTCAATGAGGAATGACATGTTGTAAGACGTATTTAGGATGTATTACAAAGAGAGATTTTAATTTGACTTTATCTTTTATTGCTCCCATTGTACCACAAGAAGGTATAACACTGTTTATGACTTACTCTAGGGTGTAATCTAAACCATCAATACAGTAAACAAAAATAAATTAATTTTAAAATGTATACTAAAATCATGAATACATATTAACCCATTTTACATATTAATGATAACAAATAGCAAATGGATTAATAAAATTACATCAGTGGGATGCTAAATTTTTATGTCTTTGTAATTTGAGCAAAATATAATCAAATTTCAAATATATGCACACTTGCTAGGAACATTTTATAAATATTAGATATAGTAAATTAACAACATGCAGTAATCATAATTGCAATATTATGTATGAAAATAACAATTTGCAAGATAGCATCAAGTTTAAACTTTTAGTTTTTAGACTATTTTCACAATAATTATTTCTCTTTTATAATCTAATACTTAAATAACATTTTATTTGGTAGTAGGATAACTATTTCATGAATTTATTTCAAATCCAAAAGCATAGTTTCTATTTAGCAAAGTTTTATTACTAATAGATAAAATAGAATTATTGTGCTAATTAGTATATTTTCTTGTAGGAAAATGTAAGCTTTTCTTGTGTTGATATTATAAACATTAATATTTCTCTAAAAATTTAAAGTATAAAGTAAATGAAAACAAACAAAATTATAAAGAAATAATTTAATACAATTTGCAGTCACAAAACAGGAATTTCTGGGGTTTTTTATTGAATGAATAATCTTTTTGAAATGACAATTTCACTAAAATTTAAGTTCAGTGATTAAAAACCACATGGTATTAGTACAGATACAGACAAACTGAATAGAATTGAAGACCCAGAAATAATCCCAAACCCCTATACCTGATCTTTGACAAAGAAGCCAAAACCATCAGGTGGGAAAAGAGAGCATATTCAACAAATGGTGCTGTCTCAAGTGGCAGTTAGCATGTAAAAGAATGCAAATTGATCCTTTCTTATCTCCAAATACAAAGCTCAAGTCCAAGTGGATCAAGGACCTCCACACAAAACCAGATACACTAAATCTAATAGAAGAGAAAATGGGAAAGAGCCTCGAAGATTTCAGCACAGGGAAAATTTCCCTGACAGAACACTAATGGCTCAGGCTCTTAGATCAACTATAGACAAATGGTCTTAAAAAATTGAAAAGCTTCTGCAAGGCAAAGGACACTGTCAACAGGACAAAAGGAGGAATGGAAAGATCTTTACCAACCTTACATCTGATATGGGACTAATATCTAATATATACAGAAAACAAACAAATAAAATCTTCAAGAAATTAGACTCCAGAAAACCAAATAACCCTATTAAAAATGGGTTACAAAGCTAAATAAAGAATTCTCAACTGAGAAATCTTAAATGACCGAGAATTGCCTAAAGAAATGTTCAACATCCTTAGTCATCAGGGAAATGCAAATCAAAATGGCTCTGAGATTCCACCTCACACCAATCAGGTTGGGAGCCAAGTCCTAGCAGAAAGTGGCTATCATCTTTGCAGCCATCTCAGACCATACACCCTGACAAGAGACTTGTTTTTCAATAGCCTACAACAGGAGAGCACACTCTCATAGACATCTTGTTTTTCTCACATATCTTGTTTTGTTGTTTAGTGGACATCTGCAAGGCACACGTGGTAAAGTGTCTTCAGCTGCATTCCCCTGCTTGTGCTTATATATAACCATGACTTCCTTTCAATAAATGGGACTTGATAGGACTCTCTGTCTTGTCTTCGTTTTTTCATCTCATGTCCCTCCATCCCTAGTCTCTCTCTTGCTAGACCCTGTTGACTGATCCACGGGCTGTGTTACAATTAGAATGGCTAAGATCAAAATCCCAGTTGACAGCAAATACTGGGAAGGATATGGAGAAAGAGGAACACTACTCCATTGCTGGTGGGGTTGCAAGGTGGTAGAATCACTGTGAAAAACACTACTCAGCTATTAAAAACACAATGCTTCATGAAATTTGCAGGCCAATTGATGGAACTGGAAAATATCATCCTGAGTGAGGCAACTCAGTCACAAAAGAACACACATGGTATGTACTCACTGATAAGTGGATATTAGCCCAAAAGCTGTGAATACCCAAGATACAGGTCACGGATCATATGAAGCTCAAGAGGAAAGAAGACCAATTTGTGGATATTTCAGTCCTTCTTAGAAGGGGGAACAAAGTAATCATGGAAGGTAGAGAGAGTGAAAGACCTGGGAGGGAGAGAGAAGGGGGAGAGAAAAAGGAGGCGCTGAATCAGATGCAGTAAGAGATGGGGAAGAAGTACAGAGGGTTAGAAAATTGAACACAGGTGTGTAGCAATGGGGGATGGAGAACTGGGGGTAGCCACTAGAAATTCCCAGATATCAGGAAAGCAAGAGGCTCCCAGGACACAATCATGAAGATATTAGCTGAAATACCCAACAAATGGGGAAAGAGAACCTGTAGAGACAATATCCAGAGGTCAGGCAGAGTCCCTAGAGGGGGATGGGGCCACCCACCCATCTCAAAAATATTAACCCATGTTGGGAGCCGACTTTAGTAGAAAGTGGCTAGATCAACTTTGCAGCCATCTGGAACCGTATACCCTGATGAAAGACTTGGTTTTCAAAAGTCTATAACAGCTGAAGCACACTCTGTTAAATATATTGTTTATCCCACATAGCTTGTTTTGCTGTTTAGTGACCTCAGCTGTATGGTGCACGTGGCATGAGCTCATGGGCTCCAGGCAGGGTTTATAAGCTGCGCCTGGGAAGGGATCAGGGGCTCGCCATCTTGACTACCAACTGCTAAGCATCCTGAGTAAACTGCGGTGAGAAGGAACCCGTTGTTCCGTGTCTTAATTCCTGCTGGTCAGGGTTGGCATGGCACAAACCCAGAGTTGCTCTTGTTTAAAGGAAATGCAGGGATGAATAATGGAGCAGAGACTGAAGGAAAGGCCATTCAGAGACTGCCCCACCTAGGGATCCATCCCATATACAGACACCAAACCCAGATACTATTTCTGATGCCAAGAAGTGCTTGCTGACAGGAGCCTGATATAGCTGTCTCCTGAGAGGGTCTGCTAGAGCCTGACCAATACAGATTTGGATGCACCTCCAACCATTGGATTGAGCAAGGGGACCCCATGAAGGAGTTAGGAGCAGCATTGAGGGAGCTATAGGGCTTTACAACCCCATAGGAAGAATAACAATAACAACCCACCAGACCCCCAAAGCTCTTAAGGACTAAACCATCTAAGAGTACACATGGAGGGACCCATGGCTCCATCTGGCATCAATGGGGAGGGGAGCCCCTTGGTCCTGTGGAGACTAGATGCCCCAGCATAGGGAGTGAGAAGGGAGTGGGTGGGTGGGAAAGCACCCTCATAGAAGCAAGGGTGAGGGGAATGGGATAAGGCATTTGCTGAAGGGAACCAAGAAGGGGGATAAAATTTCAAATGTAAATTAAAAAAAATACAAAATTTTAACTTTTTGAAATTTTTTTTAAGAATTAGCAATCAAAAAATTTTCATAGATAAATATGTCAAAGCTGGAAAGCTCTAACAATCAAACATGAATTTAATTATCAGGCCTTATATTTGGCCATGTATTCAGTAAGCAATTTGAAGTATAATTTAGCTTTCTAGAGCTTTGAGAAAATAAAAGAAAAAGAACTTGGAAGCATAAGGTTGCTTTAGTTTTGAGTTCAGTAATTTGAGCCAAGTCAATTAACCTTGTTGAATTGTAGTGTCTTTATTTGTGGATGATTAGAGAAGAACTTCCTCTGCACGCAATTTTTAAACTGCAAAATAACCTAAAACAGTACCATGACATATGAATGTAATGAGTGCATCAATAATGTCTAAAGTCAACACAAGCAACCAAAGATATAGGATGACAATCTGAATTTTTGCTCATCTCAATATTTCTAAAACTTTATTTCAATATGTTTTCAAATCAAAGATATTCTTGAGAAGCTGTATAAACTTTTCTTCCTTTTTATACTTGAAATTCACTGGAAGTATTATATTTAGTTTATCATTGTTACTAGGCTCATTTCAAATGACCAATAGTTTGATTGAGAATTCAAAGCACATTCATTTCTTCTGTGTTTCTTATGTCACTTTTTCATGGTTATAACTGTTTATTGTATAAGCTAATAGATTATGAGGCATCTAGATTAATAAAGTATATTTTGGAAAGCAGTAATTAAGAAGGACAATCTGCCATTTATCTGCTCAGCACCGTAGGACAGACTGGGAATCCAGATGGAATAAAAAAGATTTGGAGGAAGCCAGTGACTGAAGATATTCTCTTTGCTTCTTAGGCACTGTGATGTGAGTTGCTATGTCAGGCTTTCTTGTCTTGATGCTCTGAAACTGTGAGTCAGAGTAAAACTTTCTTCTCTTGAAAAAGAAATAAAGGAAGCTACAGTCAGAACTTTTTGTTAGTGTAGGTGTATACCTATATTAACCTCATGTAATTACCTCGTGTAATTTGATTAAAATGTCCCACTTACACTAAAGAATTAGACCCTATTATAATATATTACAGAATAGAATAACAATGTTTCATTAAAAACTTACAATATTATGTGAAGAAAATTTTAGAAGGGGTGGAAGATAAATATGATCAAAACACATTGTACAGATGTATGGAATTCTCAAAGAATTAATAAATTTAGTATAATAAAAATTAAAAACCACTTAGAAAAATAAATATCTCCTGATGAATATTTAACATAAAATATATGATTTCCTGTTTCATGGTCTCTAAACAAAACAAGACAAAAATGAAAAAGAGAATACAAAAAACAATTCTTTTATGAAGATGAATTTTTCTAACATATCTATCAAATTTGATGGCTTATATAGTAAGCCTTATGAATTAGTTGTTTAAGCATTTCTTTAAAACATTAAGATGATGAACATAATATTTATACAAAAATTATCCAGAGAGCTTTCTTTTTGTTCCACATGTTGTACTGTAGGAGAAAATACATAATTACTTTTCCCTTACCCTTGAATTGGGAGCATGTTATACTATTTGTAGATTTACTTGTCAGAAAGCTACTTATCATATGAACAATGCTTTTGTTTTGTTCATATAACCACAGGCTCTTCAATGAATTATTTCCGGGAAACAATTTAGGTCACTCACAATATTGGTTTTATTTTTTATAAATGATAAATGCATTAGAAACATGTTTTGAATAAGGAAAGATGCCAGAAAAATAAATTTGATCTAAAATCCTTGACTAAATGTTTTGTAACTATTCAAATGGATACAAGGAAACAATAAATTCATCCACAGTTTACAAAAATGAAACCCAGAAGATAGATAAATTGATGTGATAAAATAATATGTACATTTCAACTGACTAGAACAATATTTTTACATCACTTTTCTTCAAGGATACTAATTTCTCCCACCTGCACTCCAGCATGTGTGGGTGGAAACAATTCATTTTATGCACAATGACTTTAAAGAAATATATTTTGTTAAGGTGATGTGGCTAAAAATAGTAATTATAGCACATTTTTCGAAGGTTAGTACCTAATGCTCTGTTAAAGTAAGTATGTCACTATTCTCATACATTTGTGTCATGTTTCCAAAAATATAAACTCCCTACTGTTTTTTTCTTTTATTTGCAAATGTCTGATGGTCCTCATTCCACTGATAAGAAGTTGCTTCCTATATAATATGCTTAATTTTATTATTCTGTCTCAGAATTACAGAGGTACTGAGCCCTTTAATATTATAATGTGGAATGTCTATTTATATGGCTATTAGTTTCACCTTGGTGTTTCTATTTAACTAAGTGAAATGTGTACTTCCAAAAGTAATTGAATTCAATATTCAAAGTATATTAATCTATTAAATATGGTGAGAGGAACTGATGGGAAGATTTCAAATTGTTTAAATACTTAATCTTTAAATATTAACATAATATTGAATCTTCTAAAATTGAATAATATAAAAGCGTGAGTGTCATTTTTCCTGCTGACTGTCCTAAGTTTCTCAATAGCTTCTAAAATAAAACAAAACACCATTAGATGAAATAAGAAATATACCATCAGTAAGGTAATATTTTCAAGGATAATTTTAAGAAAAACATGAGCTTTGGGGCCTGTAAAGTTTTAAGTAGCATGCATTCATTTTTATGTAATTGTCCAACTTTAAGAACAGACTGAAGAAATAAGTCATGGCCTTTGACAAATGTTGAGAAAGACAGCTGATGAGCTATAAGCTGATCACCTAGAGCAAGGTGACACAGTTATCAAATACCTGACACAGTTATCAAAGCAGCAGAGAAGTGAAAGAGATGAGATATACTATGCTAAGAAAACTGAAGTCTAAAAGTCCAACTATGTTCTGCGATTGGAAATCAGATTAAGGACCCTATCGAGGTTAATATCTGTCTGCAGTCTTCCAGGAAATGATTTCTCCCCTCATTTCTTCCATCTCAATAGAGGTTCCATGACCCTTTGGTTCAAGGAATCAAAATGTCGTCAATATTTGTATCCTTGATCACATCACCTTCAATTGTCTCCTGGCAAATACGAAATCTTCTGTTTCCATTCCTTGAGGCACCTGAAGCTATACTTTGGGTGTATGGAGTAATTAATTACAATCTCAATACTTAAAAGTGTATTTCCATGCACGTACATAGTTGCAGATGTTTCCACCTGAATTGGGACAAGAAGTCTTCATTCAGCCTCCAAATGCCATTAAGTAATTTAGTAATAAATTTGAGGGGAAGTTAGTCATGATGATTTATGTCACTACGAGGAATTATTTGACTATTAGGTCAGTAGTTTACTAAATTTTATAGTAACTTTTAAAAAATCCCTGTGGCCTTATGTTTGATGGCAATTAAATCTACAATAACAAATATTCAAAGATACCTTTGTTAGTCTTATGTATTATAGTATTAAGATTACAGTTATTGTATTCTGCTAGACAAATTCTAGAGAAATTCCTTAAATTTTCATTTGTTTCTGCTCTTGGGTTTGTTTTTCTGAACAAAGCTTTCCCCATAATCTGAGAAGCGGATTTGTCCAAGAAGCAAAACATTGGCATACGGTAAATTTGCCTGGCTTTGTCAGGTGTCTTTGAGATAATTAGAGCCAAAGCATGTAGAGGGAGGTGTTATTTTCATAGTTGGTTCTTGGTTGTTTCAATAAAAAATGGTGGAAGCCAATTGCTAGGTGAATGGAAAAAGGTGGGACTTCCGGGTCACAGGAGGAAAAGACAGGGCCAAGGAAAAGAAGACAGATTCCAACCAGGCTTTTGAACGACTAGAAAACTACAGTCATGTAGGTCTTGCGCATCTAGAGTTTGTAGCCTCTGCACTGGCTGAGGCCATAAAGGTTGGAGAAAGCTGGCTGATAGGATTGGGATAGGAAATTCTTCGCCCAGCCGTTGAGTTACCTGGCTAGTTTTAAAATAATAAAACTGTCTAGAGTTTTCTATCTGTGGAGCTAAAGTGGGCAGGAGGAGAAAGAGGGTAGCCATGATGGTTGTTGGCAGCTTGGAGAAGCTAGCCAGGAGGGGATGGGGAAGCTATCATAGCTCCAGGGAAAAAAACAGCCAGTTTGCCATTGGTGGAGCTGAGTGAGATCTGAGGCGAGATAAACCTGGAGAGGTCAGGCACCAGGAAAGGAGGTGGCATGTTTATAAAATTACATGCAATAAAAGTCTTCAAGTTTGGCCTGTTTCTTGGTATCTGATATTCCTTATTTACCAACACCCATCTTAATATTTTATTGGTGTTGCTGAGCACCAACTACTTTCTAATACAAAATTCTAGTGCAGTAATCCCTACACCTATCACAATAGCTATGGAGGAAGTCAGTACCAGTGTTTTAACAAGTGTCATGGGTAATTCATTTCTTTAAAAATTTGAATCACATTGCTAAACTTCAAATACTTATTCATTATACATTTTTAACTCCACTTAAAAATTCAGAAGCAGGGCCAAAGACTTCTGGGACGTTGTGAAATTAAGAACCAGAGAAATAGAGAATATGGATATCTGAACACAATTTTCTCTTTTAGCAAGTGTCACAATTTTATATGCCCCTTAGTGTTATGTTATTAAATTATTTAAATTAAACTTTTGCAAGATGAACTGCTCTAGAATTTGTTAGTCTCCTTTATCAGAAGTTCTTATGGAGGTTTGCATTCTGCATTTAGCAAAATGAAGTGTTTGCTGTTACTTGTTTTCGAAAGATAAGCATTAACATTTTTTGTTGACTCTCGTTTAGACTGAGAAGTATTACTTCTACAAATTTTTCTGCTTTCATAATTTGTACATGTATTATTTTCTATATTCATCTAGATATGATTATAAGTAATAGTTATATTTAATATCAGATCTTTATTATATGTAATTGGTGTTTGTAACCTCAGATTCATTGATTTCCCATGGTTATTGGCAAGTTGTTTGATCATAACTAGTATTCTCCAAGTATTATGTTTTCATGTTTTTTCCTCTTATATTAACAAAATAGTTAGGTATATTTTTATCACTAGAAAGAATAATTCTATTTTTCAGGAAAGAATGCACTGCTAGTTATAGTAGTAATAATTGATAAATTAACCAAGAAAGTGGAAGTCATTATCAAATGACAATTCCAGAAAGAGAATTGCTACTAGCCTCTATCTGCCCATGCTAGGTTCCACAAAATCTCTAGTGGATAGATAATACATTGATACTGAGCTCAAGCAGAGTCAACTAAATTCTTATAGCGGATGTTTAATTCAAAGGTTTAAAAATATAGAGCTCTCTCTCTAAAGACCCCATTTAAAATTAAGCATTTGCAATTGATCGTCCACCAGGTATGTTGAAATCTATCCTGCATAAGGTTAAAAATGAATAAAATGTTCAGGCAACCTGCCATTCATTAATGACAGTGATAATGGTTCACTCATTCTTCATCAAACAATCATGGAGGACTGTTGTGTCACTGGTGTGTTTCAAGGTACTATGAGTGGACACCGAAAAAAGGACAAGAGCACTCCTATCCCTCAATTTTTAATTTATAGTACATTAAAATTAGGGTATCTAATTTAACAGAGCAAAGCCAAATCTAATAAAATTTTTGAAAATAAATTTTAAAGTCCAAAGCTTAATAGCTTTTGGGTAAACAATTTATGATTTGATAAAGTACAAGGTCACACATTAGATAAGTGTTTTGTAAATACGTAACATTTCAGACATTAAAGAAAAACTGAGAATACCCCTTCATATAAGTAGCATATGACCATGCTAATACACAGGTACATACTTTCCATTTACTTTTTCCCCTTTGATTTTTTCCTCTTAGTGATTATAAGAGATGGCCAAGCGATGATTGTTGGTGTGTATTTCTGGCTAAGTTCTACTATAAAAGATATTTGTCCTTGGTATTTAAAAATGGGAGCTGGAGAGCTGGCTCCATGGATAAGAGCACTAGCAGCTTATCCAGAATTCCTAAGTTCAATTCCCAGGAATCCCATGTTGACTCACAACCATTGGTATTGGGATTTGCTTCCCTTTTTTGGTATATGTGAAGACAGAGGATTCATTCACATAAAACACATAAATAAATAAGTCTTTAAATATCTTTTAAAAGTTTTTAAACAATGTATTACCTTTCATTCAGTTAAAAGAGCCTCGTTGATATATGTAGTCTTTGTGAATGATCATTTGTAGTTATGATTTATTCAATATCTAAAATGTGCTGGGCACTCTCTTTCACATTCACTCTTTGCTAACAGCTTGTTATATCAAATACAGAGACATACCATGTCTTCAAGTTAAATATCAGATAAGCTCGAGAGGTAAGAAGCATGCTGTAATCACCAGGCTATTCTGTGTCAGACTTAGAATTGAAATTCAAGCAGGTCTGATGTCACAAAGATCTTGACCAACTTTAACATCATTCTATATTCAGTGGTTATCAACCTCTGGATTTGTGTGGCATTTATATTAACATACCTTGATAAAAGTATGTTTTGAAATCTTATTGTCTTTTGGGAGATTTTTATTTTTTTCAGAAGCCAGTAATTATGAATAAGAAAAAAGCACACGGTGTAGTGACATTCAGAATTAATCCCCGAAATTGGAAGTCAGAGCTGGGAGAATCTCTTAAGTGTTCAGTGCCATCCTGATGTACATAGTGAGTTTCAGGACAGCCAGAGCTACATAATGAGACCCTATCTTGAAGAAAATATAATTAGGAATGAGAAAAAATAGTATAGTTCTAATTTACAGTAGACACAAATATAAAAATAAAACTATTTTTTTTAATGTCACGCACAGTTACCACCTAATTTTGATAAAGAAACACAGTTTATCAACTTCTCCTACTCCAGTGAGTATTATGGAAAATTTTGCCATTATAACTGACTGTTAGATAAAGAAAATGAATTCAAAGATTATTTTTGTTTTAAATTGAATTGCATATTTCCATTATTCCAAAAAGCTTGAAAATGTTACAAATTGTCTAATGTTAAAAGTTTTCTAGATGTTTAATGCCAAATGAATTTAGTCTAGTCATCATTCTTAAACACATATACTGGTAAATTCTACTGTAGGAACTGATTTGATAAGAGCACCGGCTCACACGTTGGATGAACATTATGTAACTACATAGCATTTCAAACATGAAAAAAAAAATGAACATACTCCTTCATATAAGGAGAATATATACATGCTAGAGGCACATGTCTACACTTTCCATTGATTTTCCCCATTTGGTCTCTTTCTTCTTGATTATAAGAGATGGCAAATGATCACTGTTCTTTACATCCATGTATGCATATAAAAGCTCCTAAATAGACCAAAATCCAAAGAAAATTTTATTTTGAAAACTATATTAAAATTAGAGGAGCAGGAAAAAAATGAGTAAACAACCTTGCCTGTACATAAGTAGAGGGCTCGTATTAGAAAGATTAGTTTCATTGGCTCTAAACTGTTTATCTAACAGGAACCTTGCTCCTGTTCTAAGGAATCTGTATAATGAATGAGAACACAATGACATAGAAGAAAACGATAGGAAAGGTAAGTATTAAAATGAAAAATAAGAACATTGTTCAATAAATATGCTCCACAATAAAAATAGTGTCAAGGTATTATTAAACCATCTCATTTCTGCACCCAATCTCACAACCTTCTTATTTAGCAAACTGTGTTTCATTACTAGCATTATTTCATAAAGTTGTGAGGTATTTTGTACTTCCAGAAACTCTATTTTCCAGGCAGGCCTAAATTTGAGAGCTTTACCTGAAGACATATTACTCATCTGTCATTAAGGCACCGTCACCACAGTGATGTATGGTCCTAATACATCATCAGATTGCCATCACAGCCATGATGTATTACTTACACCAAGAGAGCTGTCAGGAACAGGTTGTGGAAACTCAGCAACTTTTAATATATTCTTTTTTAAAAGATAATAAACATTTCTTTTCATGAAAAAACTCCATGGCGAACGTACTTTGACTCAAAATGTAATTTTCCCTTTGCATTCCACAGCACAATGTATTTATCCTTCTTTTTTGGCTGACCCATATTTAACAGCTATAATGTAATAAAGCAAGAAGTTTCCTGGGAGGCATATGAGGACCATTCAATAAATGGTGAATATTGGTTTGGCTTAAAAATCATCTTAACATATACTCATAATAATGAAGTATTGTCAATTTCAGAGAAAAGTGAAATTATTTTAATAACTAAGATTGTTTTCTCTTTTTTCTGGTTTATACTCTCTTTTAATAAAAATCACTGAAGTACTTATTTTCAACATATTTGATTGACAGAAACATTTAAAATGTTGAAGCAAGAAGAGTCAAAGGAGTTTGGGGGATCAGAATTATTACAAATACAGTATTCAAGGATAAAATTCTCAAACAATGGTTCAAAAAGAATTACATTTGAATATATTTAATTGATTATCTTATTTTCATTCCCTTTCCATTTTTTTTGTTGAAGACATTTTAAGATCATAGAAAAGTCTATAAAATGAGGAATACCGATAAATAAAAACAGAATAAATTGGCACAATTCTTAAGACATTTCTAGAATGATTCTTTTAAAAATATTTAATTCATAAAGTATTTTCAGATAAGAAAGTGGTTGCACACTTTCTCCCTAATAAGATCTCAATGATTTCTTCCTTTCTTTTCTTTCTTTAGTTTTTCTTTGTTTAATTCTTTTCTTATACACTTTTTTGAGCAAGGTCTTCAGTATGTATCACCATCTGGCCAGAAACACAATAGGTGTGAACAAAGTGGCCTAGAAATTGTGGTGATGCTTCTGCCCTGCCCATGATATTTTAAATATCATGCTTTAAAATATGTGTGTGTATTACTAATTAGTATAATAGCATAATGATATAATTACTGAGATAGATAGGAAGAGACAGATTTATAGCTAGATAGATTAGATAGATAGATAGATAGATAGATAGATAGATAGATAGATAATTCTATAGATAGTAGACTGAAGGAGAGAAAGAGTAAAAAAGATAAGTGATTAGGAAATAAATAGAGAACTATAGTGAGAAAGACAGGAGGTGAGGGAGGGAGGAAAAGTAAAAGAAATTAGAAAAAGTCATTCCTCCCCCCCCACAAAAAAATTCCAGAAAGAGCTTTTTGTTCTTCATATAGCCTTACTGTTAAAAATGTGCATTTCAAATGCAAATCCTGTAATAGAGTGAGGCCTGGACATATTCCTTTAATCTTATGTTAACATGTGATAAAATGATTACTGAATTGTGAAGATAAATGCTGATATTGGCATTTTGGAACTTGTCATAGCTTTGTTTATTTAAATGAAGCCAAAACCATCTATATAATTTATAAAATATCTTTCCCCATACAGGGTTTGAACTCCCTCTATTTCTTGCCACTGGACCCCCCTAACTTTATCCTGGAGTACCTGGTTGAGCCTCAATGGAAGAGGGTGTGCCTACTCCTGCTGGGACCAGAAGTCCAAGGGTCTGCTAATAGCCAGGGGGAATCTTCTGCTTTGAAGAGAAGAAAATAGGTAATGGGAGAAGAAGGAATTTGTCAGAGACTGCAAGTAGGGGCTGTGTTCAAGATGTAAAGTAAATAAGATAGAAAAATAGGAAAAAAAATATATATACAATAATAAATAAACAAAATATTGCTACATATTAGGTACATAAAGATAGATGATGTTTATACTAAACCAAAGAATGAGATCTAGCTTTTCGGTATTATGAAGTCAGTCAATTTTCCATTAAAAATGTGATTTGTTTTTTCAGTTGAAAGCTTTAGCCTTCAAACATTTGTTCCATTGTATTCTACCTTTTGTGATTTATTTTGTTTTAAATTCTGCCCACGTGTGTTTATCGGTGTGTGGCACACACACATATACACATACACACATTTACATGTGTGTATATGCATATCCATTTTGCATGTGGATGCATGTGCATGGTATGGGTCTGCTTATGCATATACATTTATATATAGAGATAAATATATATTAATTATAATATATATAATATATATATTAGTGTCCATGGAGGACAGAGTCATTGGATTGCCCCTGTCCCCAAGCCGGAGTCACAGGAAGCAGTTACTGAGTTAGTTACTGGTTACTGAGAAGTGAACTTCATTCTTCTTCAAGATCAGTACTCTCTAAAGAGCTGAGCCATCTCTCTAAGTAAACTTAAGTTCTGATAAGCAGTCTTACTTAAGATGATTTTTGTAGTAGTTAAAGAAATACAAATTGCATCTGTACAATTTACAGCTTCCCAGTACATGAAAAGTTAAACTGTGTGGGACTTGGTAAAACTAAAGCCAGTGGTGAGTTTATTTATGACGGAAAATATAAATAACTGGTACTAATTTAAGACAAATCACAGCTAATGAAATTGACCACAAGGATTCTGTAATGTACAACTATTAGAACTTGTTGTGACATTCAAAATAGAAAATACAGGAAGTAAACAAAGGGCATTGCTGAAATTGGTACATTTATTACTTTGTTCTTAGATTGTAGTTGGGATAGGGTTCTTTCTACAAGGACTTAGGCCATATTGGGTCTCACTCTTGTCTCAGACTCTACAATGCCAAGACTGCAGCAGTGTCCCATAGTGGGTGGGATATATTTATATTGTTGTTATTATAGTTGTATAATTATAAAGTTGAAAAATTCTATCTCAGCATAATTTTAGTTGCTTTCTTTCCTGGCACATTTTAATGAAACTGAACACGACAAAAATGTGTGCTAAAATCACTGCACAGCAGAATTATATTAATCAAAATATTGCTGTATAAATGGTAAAAAATTTGTCATGGTTGAAGTATGAATAATTCTGCATTTATCCAGAAGTAGCAGTTAACAATACTCAATCAGATAACATGTTGATAAAGTGTCTCTGACTATTCAGCTTCACTGGAAACTGGACAGGATTTAGAGTGAGTGGAGAGGGAAGCATCACCTGAGGTTATGTTCTTGGCACGCATTTTCAGAGAGAAATTTAACTGAGGAGTTAGCTAGTATTGGATATCATACCTTGAGCTATGGAATAGATGGAACAAGAGGCAGAGAGAGAAATTCAATAGATTGTTAATACTCTTCTTTCTGCTTCTTGTCCAAGAAGACATGAAATTCTCTTTTCTCTTCCTCTCTTACCTACCAGTTTGGATTGAGTCCTCTGGAAATGTGAGCCACAAGAAATATCTTTCTTTACATAGTTTCTCTCAGGTTTGTCTTTCTGCAGTGAGCAAATTATATAACACAAAAGTTAATCCAAAGTAATGCAATTAAAATTATGCACGTTAGAAATAAATTCATCAAAACTAAAGTATTAAAAATTTTTTATTGCTTTTGGTTGAATTCCAGATAATATTTAAATAATTATTTTTGATTATGTATACACAGGCAGTGTTGTTAAGTTCTGAAATAAATTATGTAGAAAGAATAAAAATTGCCTTGAAAACCAGGTTCCTCTATTTGTAGCTGTAAAATTAACAGTAGCATCCTATGGGAGTTTGTTACAAATGCAACGAGAAGCCAAGCTGGAAACCAGCTGGAAAATCATTCCAGCTGGCTAGCTATCATACTGCTAGAAGGGGAAAAAGAAAAGATGAGCTATCTTATGCAGTTGTGAATGTTATGAATGAACTACAATATGCTGGCAGGCAAAATGTCCCCTCTGGTGCAGTAGTGACAGCACGGTTTGAGAGGTTACTAAGTATGCTATGAAAGGCTTTCAGCTCTGCTCTTCTTGAGGAAATCCCATGTCTTCTATGCAAACCTAGTCGCAGACTGATGGGTGAAGGGAGCATAGACCTTGGGGGAAGGGTTACTACTATTACTTACTTACAATAGACACCAAACTTCCTTCCATACATTTATGTTAATACTTTTAATGGAAATATTCCCTCATCTTTATTGGAAAAAGAGTACTTACTACTATCATAAAAAGCAGTAAATGTAAACCCTCTTGGCTGCTCAAGGTGGCAAAATGAAAGAAAGCTGAATCTCTCAGCCCAAAGTCCATCGAGATGACCTCTCTGATGCTTGATGTATCTCACTGAAAAGGAGACAGGAAGCACTGCATGACATAGAGAAGCATAGCAAAATGTTATCTCCCAGGAATAATGCAGCCATTGTAATTATGGTCTCAATGCAGCCACAGTGGACAGCTCTGTGTCTATATAAGACCGGACATGTCAAAAGCCTGTCAAGATGGGGTGGCAGAAGGGCCCACAGTGTCCTGCCTCTCCCACCAAACTATTAGCTACTGAATGATTCTTGTGTGAGGGAAAGCCGTTATTTCCTATCAGATGTTCTTCATCACATGGAGAGCCCAAGTTGTGTGTACTAAGTTGAGTCACAAAGCAAAAGACCTGAGTATGTGAAGCAGACATGCCAGAAGTCTGAGGAAGAACAGGGGAAGGAGGGAAATAAAAGACTGGGAATGAGAACAAATAGAATACATGTAAACATGATTAAATTGTCTAATGAAAAAAAATAGTAAACAAAAGAGGAGGGTAAAAAGAAATACATTTGGGGACAGGGCACAATGACATTTAAAACTCAGAGAACATGCAGAGATATCTGTACTATTATTACAAGCTTTCAGGTGTCTCTAAGGAATGGTAAAAGTTGAAAACAAAAGTTTTACAGGATGATGACTATGATGGTGAAAATAACAGCGAGGATGATAGTTGAAAGGAGATAGTTGAATGAAGACACTAGGATGAATGCATATATTACCTTCTGTGTTGAAATTACAATAGAAATTAAAAATGTGTTCCTATGGAATCATGCCAATGACATTGAGAGTAATATATAAAAAATTCGGTTTTCCAACCTAAAATGCATTGTTTCGGTATTGATTTTACAGGATGATATGATAAATGACCTGGAGCTTTCCCATGTGAATGAAGCAGTTAAGTAAATGTTTCAAGCACAGTGGAAAACAATCTCTTAATAATTGCACAGTTTTCAAATACTGCAGATTACTTTGATCAGTACTGGATATTGTGTTGTTTAGTAATAAAGATGAAAAACCCACAAAGTTGCTAAAATTGAAAGTGATAACTTTGACTTTGCAGGTGGCTCAGCCATTAAATAATCGTAGGAGCCTGAGTTTGATCTCAGAAACTATGAAAATTTCAAATGGGTATTATGGTCAATCGATTGCTTTTGCCTAAGAAGCAGAGATGGGAGTTACCCAAAGCAAGCTATCTTGTGAGACTAGATGTACCTCTGAGTCTTGGCTTTGACTGAAGGACACTGACCTAAAGAATAATGGGAAAGAGCGATAAAGGAAGATTCTAGATATTCATCAAGTGGTTTCCACACTCATGTACACAGGTGAACATGCACTGCACACACATTTCCTCAAACACATACAAAATACATAAACACACACATAAATAGAAAAATGATAACCCTGATTTAATATTTCATATTTTTCATAGCAATTGCTTCTATACTAATATGTGCACTCATAATGGTGAAATTAACAAGAGTAAACTTGTTTGAAGAAAACCAAGAAATACTAATATTATCAACTTTATACCAGAGAGAATAACAAATAACTTGATGCTTTGTGTGATTTATAAATGTGAACTAAAAAGCTTGTTTCTTCCACATAAAATGGCCACGTATATGCATATTTAAAAAATCCTAACTTATGTATTTACATTTAAATGTTTTACTATATAATCTGTATATGAGAATGACTGCATTTCCCCTAGTTATTTCTAATCCTGTTATTACATATCATACATGAGTAAATTCAATAAAACATTTCACATGCTAATTTTAAATGAATGCACCACTTTGATTAGAACTCACATAAAAAGTTTTTATGTTTTGGTGTTATAGATGATGATCAAAAAAAAAAAAAAAACAAATTGTGTTACTACTTACCTCTCTAACATTTTACTCACCTTAACATATTTGGTTTTGAATATTTGTATACAAATGCTTTTCCACCTGTGTAACAGATGTCAGAAGATAAGCTGTCATTTTAATTAGTCATTTCCATCTTGGATGACATTAGCACAATCCTCAATGGTAAAACTTTTTTGCTACTATCATTAACTTTGACATCAGCTTTATTCATAAACAAAATAAATGTACCTTTTCAATCCAGTAGGGTTGGGAAGTGAAAGAGAAATGAAGTTCAGCTTTAGCATCATGGAAAGGCTAAGATGTATCAGAGATGGCAGCTTGTTCTGTCATTCTCCCTAGAGGATGCTTGTCATCACTTAACATGGCACTGGAAAGAAGTGTGAAGAGAGAGCCTTTATCTTAAGATTCTTCACAAAGATTCTGTTTTCATTCATGAGAGTAGAACCCTCATGATTAAATAAATCATCTTCCCTTGCTAACCCCTTAATATTGGGGCATTAAGTATCAATTTAAAATGTTAATTAGAAAAGTATTACAAGCCATAAAAGTCAGGAAACATTTTATTTCTATGTTTAAAGAGAAACACAGAAATTTTTAAAGAAAATTTATTATGACTGTATTAAAAAGTAATACAATGGTTATTATTTTTATTTCAGCATAAGAATATTGGCAAATGTAACCAATTATAACATTGTAGGTCTAGATCTCATGGACATTTTCCCTTTTCCCTAATATTTTGTGCTTAGGTTATGTGTTGGTTCAAAGCAAAACTAAATACTCTGAAATATTTAAATACCATAAAAAACATTTTAATTAATTTTTTTTTAGATTTTTGTGTTTTAAAAAAATTCTACATGTAGTCTTGGATGTCCTGGAACTCATTTTTGAGACCAGGCTAGCCTCATATTCACAGACATATCCTCATAAGGCTTCTAAAATTCTAGGATTAAAGGCATGCAACCATTAAATACAAGTTAAAATATATTTTTATGATAAATTTTTATTATTTTGTGTAGGACTCATACATTCTAGACTTACCCAGAAATGGCTATGTATCCCAAACTGGCCTTAAACTCCTGATGCTGCTGGTTTTTCACTACTCAGAGGTTTAGATTTTAGGATTGTCCCATCAAGTTTGCTGTAACTATATTATTTTAGATTTGTTTATTTAGACATTTTTCCACTGTTTTACAGGTTGAGAAACAATTTAAGTTAAAAGTCCTTTTTAGTTTTCTGTATTTCTCTTCTTAAATATTTGTCTTAGTCAACTTTCTATTGCTGTGATACAACACCATGGCTAAGGTAACTTGTATTATAAAGGAAATACTTTATTTAGTGCTTACAGTTTCTGAGTTTGAGTTTATGAACACGATGACTGTGTCAATACAACAGGAAGGAATGACACTGGAGCAGCAGCTGTTGGATTACATACTGGTGAACATGAAGGAGAGAGAGAGAAAGAAGAGAGAGGGAGAGAGAAGACTGGTGTAAAGTATTACTTTACATTTTTCTAAACAGTTCCACCAACTGTAGACCAAACATTGGAATATATAGGCCTATGGGAGCCATTCTTATTCAAACCACTACATTCCATGTTGTGCTTTTTGTGGACTGATGGAAATATCATAATGCAAAATGCATTATTTCAGCTTCTAAAGTCCTGATAGACTCACAGTCTCAACACCATTAAAAGTTCAAAGTTACTTCTGAGGCCCAAGATAAGTTAATGTTACCTCAACAGAAGAAGAAGGAGAAGGAGGAGGAGGAGGAGGAGGAGGAGGAGGAGGAGGAGGAGGAGGAGGAGGAGGAGGAAGAGGAGGAGCAGAAGGAGAAGGAGAAGGAGAAGGAGAAGGAGAAGGAGAAGGAGGAGAAGGAGAAGGAGAAAGAAGGAGAAGGAGAAGGAGAAGGAGAAGGAGAAGGAGAAGGAGAAGGAGGAGAAGAAGGAGAAGGAGAAGAAAAATAAAGAAAAGAAAATTAGAGATGTGCAACACAGAATGAAAATCAGCATCTCTCTAGGACTTTCCAAGGGACTACAGCACCATATTGGGACTGCTGAGACATTCAATCTCATGCACTGAACAACTAATGAATCCTTAGCCTTTCTGTCAGGAAACATCCATTGTTGAACTATATGTACCATTGCCTAACTGTGTGCCTGGAATTTGTGTCATTTAATACATTGCACACTGTGCACATACATGCATATGTATATATAATATATGAATAATATATGTTCTATCAGTTCTGTTCTTTTAGAGAACACTGGCTAGTATAGAAGTGTACTGTATTAGTGTTTGAAGAATAACAGAAAGGAACAAAGAAAGAAAAGAAGGAAAGAATGAATGAATGAATGAATGAAAAGAACGATGAAAAAGAAAAAAGAAAGAAAAGGAAGAGAAAAGGAAGAGAGAGAGAGAGAGAGAGAGAGAGAGAGAGAGAGAGAGAGAGAAACAAAGAGAGCTTTGGTTATTAGGGATAGATTATTATTGGTTATTAGGGATAGATTATTAAAAGTTTACTCATGGAATACATGGGATCTATGCCTGATGTAAAATATTTCTCTGGTTCTTATTTCCATCACATAAACCTAAAAGTTTTCATTCTGTCTCCAGCTCTTTTTGCATAAAACACAGATTTCCTACATTATATAGCCTGAGGCTCATGTTCACCATTTTTAAGTTGAAGAACTAATCTGGAACTTTGAAATCACTCATTCATGACCTTCATGGTCCTGCCACTGTCACTGACATAATTGTTCGTATCCATCTCATTGCCAAGATTATCTGGTTGTTAGTATCTGCTGCTTGTATCTCTCATATATGTTTATGAGAAAACGGGTGAAAGTTAATTATGAATGAACAATATATTTAATTCCACATACATTTGAAAAAGTAAAATGTAGTGTTTTAATAAACAACAAAGTATTAAATATTTTAGAAAAATAAAATGGGAACATATTGAATGAATACTAAATATGAAGAATTTTTACTCAAAGTCTTTGCATACAAGTTGGCAGTTAGTGCTCTGACCACGAAGCCAGTCCTTCCTGGTAAAGGAGAGTTAAGCCTTGCTTTTGAAAAGTGGCCATATTTGAACTTGAAAATAAAAATACAACTTTCTAAAGAATACTAGTATCTTGAGAAAAAAAAAAAAAAACAGTTGGCTGAGAGTGGTGGCTCTTGTTTTTAATCCTAGCTCTCAGAAGCACTACTAGGCAGATATTTGTGAGATTTAGGCCTGCCTGGTCTGCACAGCAAACTCCAGGCCAACAACGACCAAATAGATCCTGTCTCAGAATGCAAACAAAATTTTATGGGGCTAGAAAAATAGTTCAGAAGAAAACACACTGCTCTTTCAGAGGACTTTAGGTTCAACTCCTAACATCCACATTAAGGCACATATCGAACTCCAGTTCCAAGTGATTTGTCACAACTTCTCTGGTCACAAACACTGCATGCAGATAGTGCAAGTCCATGTAGGCAAAGAACTAAAACTATTAACAAAAAACTTGAGCATTACCTGAAAGATTCAATATGGTAGAGTCTCTGATTACATATTTTCACCAGGTATGGTAGAATTAACAACAATGTTCTTACAAAGGTTGAGGTCTCTTCTGAGTGTCATTAGGGTTTTAATTCATTGTAAATATTTGCTACTTTATAGACTATCATGTAAAATCATAACTATTATGTGTCAAATTCATTGATTTATATGTCTGCCAAGCTGGTGTAACTATACAAATGGGCCATTTACTGAAAAGGCTCGTTTTCTAGACGTGAAGTAAATTAAATTTAATTAATTACCCCCTCAAAGACTGTTTGCCTTCATTCACAAATTTGCCAGTTTGGTTGCCTTGAGTAGTTTCTTTACTCATTTGGGGACTTGTTGGTACTTCAAATGCCTAGAGTTACATGCAATTCATTTGAGAATCATCACACTTGCCATTTTTGTCTAATTGTTGTTCAAAACAATACATGAAGTTCTGGAGTGTAAAAAAAAACGGCCTGTGATCCCATTCCTTGAGAGGTCTAGGCAGGAAGAAATGCATGGTTACTTAAAATTTGGACTGCATCATTAGTTCCTCACCTGCTTGCGCCATATACTAAATCTTTCTCAAGAAGTGGGTAGTGGTGAATGAGGAAGAAAGGCAGAGAGAGCAAAACAAAGTAGGACAAAGATAAACCTGCCATACTTGAGAAAAAGAAAGCTTGGAAAAGAGGCAAGAGTGATTGAAGCAGAATTACATACAGCTGGGAGAGAATCAACCAGGCAAAGTCCAGACAGACAGAAACCAACTGTAAAATTAAGAGAAGAAAAGACCTGGTTGAGCTGCGCCAACCCTGACCAGCAGGAATTAAGACACGGAAAAACTGGTTCCTTCTCACAGCAGTTTACTCAGGATGCTTAGCAGTTGGTAGTCAAGATGGCGAGCCTGCGATCCCTTCCCGGGCGCAGGTTATAAACCCTGCCAGGAGCCCATGAACTCATGCCACATATTATCTCTCCATAGGCTCGTGACACTTGCATAAGATCAGGACACCTTGAAGCACAGCCTTCACACCTAATAAGGACTTGTTTATCACTCAGCCTTCGGGTGGCCATCACCATCTTGGGGCGAGGTTCTTATGGCGCCTAACACCTGGTGACTTTGATTGTTACACACCATATTCTTTTCTCCTCTTCCACTCTTCATAAATGTCAGTTATCTCAGTTATAAAGGCAAACATAATGTGTAAAAATCAAAAAACAGCAGCGGCACAACAAAAGTTACATGTTAATCGGCCTTAAAGAATACATTTATAATCATTAAAATTCCAAAGACTGGCTATATGCTGTGAAGTTTAGGAGTATAGAGAGAACTGACAGAAGGAACGAAACAAAAAAAAAAAGGAGAGTCTGATTCCGTAGGATGCTTTGACTCTTTATTTAGAACAAATACCAAATCTACAAATAATAATGCAAGGGCCTTACATTTTAATAATATATTGTTATGTGTTCATCACTAGCATGCAAAATCCAGGGTATTTGGGGTTTACGTGAGAGTAGAGACTTTGACTGTAAAAGATACTTACAGTATAATAAAATCATAACCATGTTTAGTCTTCAGCCTATAGTGAAATTCACAGTGAAAATCAGGTTAGATAGTACATAGTTTGTATTTTATGTATTACATTTTAAAAGTAATTATTTTCTTATTCTTCGAAATATTTCTGCTCATGTATCCCAATTTTCATCATCACACTGGATTGAAATTAGAATACTAGTAATTATAAAATCGATTAATGAGCCCTTCTGTTTGATAATGGAAGAAAGTTTCAATCAAGTTTTGAGGGGCTAAAAATTTTGGCACATGGGAAACCGAGCTCATAACCAAGGAAAGAGAAGAAAAGAAGTCATAGGAGCTGGGCAGTGGTGGCTCAGGCCTTTAATATCAGCACTTGGGAGGCAGAGGCAGGAGGATTTCTGAGTTTGAGGCCAGTCTGATCTACAGAATGAGTTTCAGATCAGCCAGGGCTACATAAAGAAACCCTATCTCAAAAACAAACAAACAAAACAAAACAAAACAAAAACAACAAAAAAGAAAGTCATAGGAAAGTCATAAATTCTGTGTGGTATTTGAACCTCTTATTTTTTCTTAAAAAATTTCATCTATTTATGATTTTGAAATAAATAGGTACTAATGTTTCTTGGGTAACTTTTCTTTCATTTCATCATGTTGTTAACATTTTTAGTGTGAAACTGTTTCTGTCTTACTCATTCCTATTGGTGACGTTTGAGGATATGTTTGCTATGAGAAATCTGAGCTTCATACATCAAACATGAATAGAATATAGGCACTATAGTTAAGCTAGGCAGCTATTGTTTCCAAAAGTGATCTGAATAGGAATTAGTTTTGAAGTGTGAGCCATAACAATTAGTGCTAATTGTGTCTACTGGGGCTCGTGAAATTAAGACAATGCAATGCAGAGTTGAGGAAAGTCTTTCTTCATTTGGATGAGGAAAAAAAATCTTTTGCCTGTTTTTAGCTTAAAGAGCTATGTTATGTTTATAAATGAAGTCACATGTAAGGTGACCTTTACAATGAGAAAGAATTGATAGATAACACAAGAGAGATTAAGTAAAGAAGTAATATTTGGTTAGTTTTTATTGCTGAGCTTGTAGACCAAGGCTTTATCTTACCACCTGCTTTGCCTATTTTTTAATTATTCACTTAACTTTATTGGTAAAATTAGTTTGAATGGGAATTTGCATTGCCTTCATTATATTCTAATGATGCATTAGTCCTTGCTAAATAACATAAGGTTTTTAGCAGCATGGCAATAATATTATGGGCAAAAGTATGTTGATTGAGAAAAATGTTAATAATATAACCTCTTGAAAATGTTTAAGCATATTCTTGACTCTGAATGATTGCCTCATATGCTTTTTGCTCTTTCATTTTTGAGGTAGGTTTCCCAGAATCGAAGTGTATGCATTTGAAATGTGGGCCGTATAGAAGGCCTCTTTTAATGAGAACAACATTAATACAGCCACTTAGAAAGAAAAAAAAAGTATGAAACAATACTCAATCAGAAAGACAGATATGAATAAACACAGAGTAAAAACAAAGATGATATTTGTAACCATAAAAGAAAACAAGAAATAAGAGCCCTGTTTACCAGAAATTTTGCAAGACTTCATGATAATGCCATCGTCATACAGAATGTACTTGGTATTTCACAATGTTTTCTCTTTTAGTTAGAAACTACAGATCTGGATAAGATCATCATATTTTGGAAGTACTCTCCTTTATTTAAGGTCTAAATGTAAGAGATGCCTATCAAATCTAAAGAAATATCTCTATTGTAATACCAAAATTAGTATTTGAATAGCTGTTAACTGATTAACCAACTGGAAATATATTATGGTTATCAGCCCTCATGAAATAGATGCCAACATGAATTAAGTTGAAGAATTATGTTTGAATTTAGAATACATAGGTAAGATTTTCACAGCATTAGACTTACTTTCAAATTAAACACATCCACTTGATAACAATAGAATTAAGAACAGTTCAAATGAACTAAAATACAACACTAAATGTAAATCAAATGTATGAACACTGAAGGCAATTATAGGCCACAGAGGTTTTTGTTTTCTTTTGTTTTGAATATTAAATTCAGAAATTTCACAATTTTAAACAGTACCACATTTCATCTTGCTTTCAATACATTGTGCAA
Source organism: Arvicanthis niloticus (assembly GCF_011762505.2). Lineage (NCBI taxonomy): Eukaryota > Metazoa > Chordata > Mammalia > Rodentia > Muridae > Arvicanthis > Arvicanthis niloticus. The sequence continues at coordinate 21,603,522 of NC_047676.1, forward strand.
AGAGCAGCAGAAGAGCAGCAGAGTGCAGATACAAGTGGAGGTGAACTCAGAGAAGTATTGGAAGGTGACAGTATCCCAGTATACTGTAGAATATGAGGAAGGAAAGAAACCATAGTGAATCTATCTTTATAGACAGTGACAAAAAGAAAGAGAAGAGGAATATCAAGTCTGTGAATACAGAATATTTTCATGCTGCAAGTAGAATTTCTATGGGCTTTCATACTATTTGGATACTAAGTTTAAGTCATGCACCTTTTCCTTGTTTCTCAAGGATGTTCTTAATCATACAGACTCTTTAGGTTTATTGGAAAAATCCCTTCTTCACATGCCCACTTGTTCAATCAATTTGAGCATAATTCTTTCTTCATATGCCTGGCCAGTGACTTTGTGATGTTCAACTAATTATAATTTATTACATGTGACTTGCTGTGACTAAATTACTTATGCTGGCATACAATATTGATCATTGAGAGAAATCTTACTTTTATATCTATATTTCTTTTATACTTACTATTGTTTTGTTAATATTTACCTCTAACCTAGTGCTGCAATTGGCAACTTTTCTCATTTTTTATAAATAAAATATCACATCATCACACATCTTTTTATAAAAACATAAGGTGAACAAATTGTACATTCTTCAAAAAGTAACTAAATATCATCAGTTTTAAGATTCCCACTACATAACTAGGCTAGTAATAGTAACATTGATTGGGTTTTTGATATAATTCTTTACATGCTGAGTCAGTTCAATCTTAAATACAAGACATGATTTTCAGTAATTAGTAAGTACAATGTGCAAATTCAAAGATGAAAATTAAATAATGATCTAGTAATCTAATTTCTCATCACATATCTAAAAACTTTATTTAAATGTTCTTTGCACCAATATTAACAAGGTATTGCAAGAAATGACAACAGTGTAGTAGTAAGAAATGTGATACAAACACACATACATACACTCTTCTGTGTACAATTGAACTTTATTCATCTATAGAAGAAATTATATATCTCACTGGAGATCAGTATATATGGCATGCATAAAACGAGTAAAATATCTTCATTTTGGAAATGTAATAAATCGCTTTCTTATAAATTAATAATGAAATGGTGTGTGCTAAACTGTGTGTCAAAAGGGTCCCTACAAATGTCATGACATGCAGAGAAAGCTCCAGGTGAGAAAAGAATGAAAATCAGTTCAAGTCAACTTAGCTAGTGGTGCAACAGTCTTCTGCATTCTGACACCAGGTAGTTTGTTTAAGTCATATTTAAGCACAGCACAACTGTAGAAAAAGTTTCCATAATGACAAACTCTATCCAGTGTGTACAATGGAGCTTAAGACATATTTACATTAAAACTCCCTACAACAAACATATAGCCTGATTTTCCAGATAGCAAAATATCTTGTAAACTACATCCTTTTTTAGCACTCCAGGAGGAAGGCAGATAAATATCTCCTTCATTTGAAGAGATAAGCCTTCATGTTTGACTTTTCTCACTTCTCCAGTGCTTATCTATGTGCAAAGGTCCTCTTCCCCACAACACGAAAGGCTGAGAAAATAGAGAGGAGCAAGCTTGTTAAACGTTGATAAAGAGATACTAAGTTTTCAAAATAAAAGAATTTAAGGCAAAGAATTTCAGCAATCCCTTATAAATCTTTTGTCTTCCTTCAAATTTATGCTTGGTACAAATATTAATTTTAGTTAGAAGGCAAATACCATATGCTGTCTTATAAACATATTTTAGTAATGAATAAATTCCAGCAAAACCTAAGAATTAACAATTCTAATTAAATGTTACATAACAGTAGGTGTACTGCAGAGGCAAATCCCAATTTGGTCAAACCTTATGCTCAACTTAAGAGAATAGTTTCATTGGAATAAGTACACTAGCAGTATTCTGAGATCAAAACTGTTTCATCAAATTAATGTGTATTTAACTTAGTCTTAGATTCAACATCTTTGGTCATCAGAAAAATGCAAATAAAAATGACCCCGAGATTCCACCTTACACCAATCAGTTTGACCAAGACCAAAAATTCAAGTGACAGCACACATTATCAAGGATGTGGAGAAAGGGGAAGACTCTTTCATTGCTTGTGGGAATGCAAACTTGTATAACCAAGCTTATTCTGTTCTTTGTCAGAAAATTGGAAACATTTCTACTTGAAAACCCAGCTTTACAACTCCTGGGCATATACCAAAAGTTGCTTCACCATTCCACAAGGACACATGCTTCATGATATTCATAGCAGCCTTCTTTGTAATAGTCAGAGACTGGAAACAACCCAGATGTTCCTCAACTGAAAAAAAAAAAGATGGATACAGAAAATGTGGCTCATTTACACAATGGAATACTATTTAGCTGTTAAAAACAAGGACATCATGCATTTTGCAGGCAAATAAATGGAACTTGAAAGTAACAACATGAGTGATTTAGCCCAAGTCAAAAAGGGCATATTTGATATGTACTCATTGATAAGTGTATATTAGCCAGAAAGTACAGAACATTTATGACACAATCCACAGTCCCAAAGAAGTTAAACAAGAATAAAGACCTAAGCGAGGATGCCTGAATCACATTTAGAAGGGGGATCAAAATAGTCATAGGACCCATTAGCAGGGGAACTGTGTAGTTGAGGCAAAGGGGATCGGAATGGGAGGGGGGTGTGTGGAGAGACAGGAGAGAGAACCAAAGAACCAGGAAAATAATAGAAATCTACAGCTACCTTGGGGAAGGGAGAGGGAATCTTGAGGAAGCCCCATCGAATTGGAATGGGGGATGCTCCTAGGAGTCAATGGGTGTGTCCTTAGTCTAGATGTCTAACAGTGTAGACATAGAACATGAAGAGGCCACGTACTATAGCCAGGCAGAAACTGCAGTGGAGGTATAAAGACACTAACCCACATACAAAACTTTCAACCCCAAATTTGTCCTGTCATAAAAAAAAAAAAAAAAAAAAAAAAAAAAAAAAAAAAAAAAAAAAAAAAAAAAAAAAAAAAACCAGGAACAAAGTTGGAGCAGAGACTAAAGAAATCAAAAATCAGGACTGAAACCCATCCATGAACAAGACCCAATCTCTAACACTGTTAATACCCTGCTATTCTTGCAGACAGAATCTTAGCGTAACTGTCCTCTGAGAGGCTCTATTCAACAGCTCACTGGAACAGTCACCATGATACACAGCCAAACATTGGATGGAGGTCAGGGACTCTTATGGAAGAATTAACAGAATATGTTTCTCCCCACAAGCTACCTTTCTAGCTACCTCAGTATCACTACTTCTAGCAACTTTAAAGCAGTACATTTCCATGCAAACTTAGCCCAATGTAAGCATTCTTCCATACATAGCTTGAGACTTGTCATTTTCTGAGTCTTTCAAGTACAAATTTTAGTAAAGAATTCTTATTGGAACAAGTGTAAGAAAAGGAAAACAGTATATCTTTATTAAACTGACAGAATAGTTTAATATTAATCTTTGAAATAAAATAAATAAAAGCTAATTTTATCTGTCTTGATCAGTAGCATGTGAACTTTTATATTTCACACTGAATGCCTATTTAAAATGATGAAGGGATTGTCACTTAGGGGGCACTTAAAAAGAGGTGATATATTCCAAACACTAAAATTTTATTTCTGTATGCCATAAATGCAAAATGACTAGCAATGTGACCTCTTTGGTACTTCTTTAGAATTCAGTATTTTAGATGTATAACAATTTGGAATTCATTGAAAAGTATGCCTGTTAGGCAGACAGTATATTTATTTTTATTTGGTTCTGGTACATGACTCTCTAGTTTTTTAATATGCAATTATACTCTTTCAGATTACCTTGTTTAGAGAGGTCAACTTCATCACTCTCTTTTAAGGGAAATCATTTAAAATTTAAAGATGTGTTTCTTTCATAGATATAAAGTTGTATGAAAAAATAATATAAAAATGAACGGCAGTTTTAATTTATACCCTCTACAAATAATTTTAGAAAGGACTGCAACTCAAATTAAACATTAAGAAAATTAAAAAGTGTTAAATGCCTATACTATCCTTCCATATTTTGGGTTGAATTGCTTTCAGGTCCCTTATGTGAAATTCATAACCTCCTGTGCTTTCTCATTAATTGATTTGCAATCTGCGTATATGCCTATGCTCTTAGCGTTACTAATTTATCAAAAATTAACTATTCTTATCCAGTATTCCTGAAACAAGAACAATTCATGAATCCACTTTTAATTAACTATTCTTACCCAGTATTCTTGAAATAGGAACAATGCATGAATCTACTTTTAAAAAAAATATTGAGCTTCCATTTTGTTTCTTTTTTCCATTTTAATATTAAATGCATATGAATCTCAAACAATGTAATAAGTTATGCTAATTGTGCATGTTGTTTTAAAATAATTTTAAAATGTGAAAATGTGTAAATGATAAGAGCCATGGGTATACAAAATAAATTTCTAAATATGTCTTAAATTTATAAGTTCTCTTAGCATTTTTGGTACTGAGTCATACATAGAGGGTTGTTAATTTTTGTGTAAATGGACAGTAATACATCAGCCAATGAGTGACATGCTCAATCATTTCAATAATGTTTACAAGTTGATTTATTATATCTGATTTTTCATCTCATATTAACTCAAGTAATGTTGATAGGACTATTGTGACTCAGTTTCAAGTAAATACTGATATTAAGGTGAATAAAAATGACAAGATTAGTGAAAGAAAAACAGAGAATGTTAATTGTTGGCTCTCCCTGCTGGACCTCCATTGTCCCAGAACCTATCTGCCCACCTTCTTTAGACCTGCTGATCCAAAACCACACAGCCCAATTATATCCATCAGAGACCTGGCACACTAGGATCATTGAGGGTAGGCCCCCTTCCAATACCTACTATAAGAGGAACATCCGGAGACTAATGCCATCCAGATGGCTAAAGGCCCTCAAAAGAACACCGTCAGTAGATTGTGGGTATAGAGCTAAACAGAGAATTCTCAACAGAGAAATCTCCAATGTCCTAGCACTAAAAGAAATGCTCCAAGTCCTTAGTCATCAGGAAAATACAAATCAAAATGACACTGAGATTCCATCTTACAAGCATCACAATGGCTAAGATCAAAAACTCTGTGAAGGAAAGGCCAGGAAACTGCATGTCAAAGTGGTGTACTTACCACCTCTAGGACATCAGCTGTGGGCTCCTTCCCACTGAAAGGCACATTTGCATCTAGATTCTGGATATAGAGGGTAGGATTCAAACCAAATGTCCCTGCCCCTGGGATGATCTGGTCAAACCATGTTTTTACTGCAGTGGTTTTTAAGGTGCAATATCTCTGGGCTGGGGATTTAGCTCAGTGGTAGAGTGCTTGCCTAGGAAGCATAAGGCCTTGGGTTTGGTCCTCAGCTCTGAAAAAAAATAGGTGCAATCACTTCATATATGGTTTTTTAGAGTCAAGCTCCAAGTATAATAGGACTTGAATCTTACTTTGGCTTTAAACCCCCATGTTTAGATCAGAGATAAAATCAGAATAACATTTTTCAAGGTGCCATGGCCTTTAGTGAGAACAAGAAAACCCAGCACCTACCTTTTTTACTGCTGAAATAGTTAGAGGTGGAACAGAATCTTTTATGTCTGCCTACTGAAGTCACCTCATACTACTGATGGCTTTGTTGGCACCATTGATGGTGTAATCCATAGTTTGGCAACCAGGACACTTCAATCTGTTGGTCCTGATGATATGGTCAGAATGTGGCATCAATATGTGAAAACTTATGCCAGCTGCATTTAGTCTGGTTACTTAAAAGTTGTTTTCCACGTCTTCTTCCCAAGTTTTCCATTTTCAAATTCAAAGTTCACAGAAGACTTCTGGGTCTAAGATTCCTTAAAAGGCATAAACAAAGGATGATTGATTGCAATACACATTCAGAAAAGTTGGTTCATTTCCAAAGCCATGGTTGCTCTGCTACTTTTAGAGACACTTAGATAATATGTCAATATCAACCTTGCTGTCTTGTCTTCTGGATGGTCAGTGATGAAGTAGTAAATCACTTGACACTCTGATCCCTGGGCACAAGACAATGCCCACTGAGGCCATGAAGCAACTCTGGCTAGATCCACCCCTCAGCATCCACTGGTGCCCCCCTCTGCCAGTTACCTGCATGTTACCTTTCAGTTCCGCCTTGCCCTCATTTCCAACAAGTCTGAGGTAGAGGGTGGTCCATTGGGAATATTTTACAACCAAGGGCACAGAAGTATTTGTATTTGATGAGTGGGAAAGCCAGATATTTTGTGAGATGGCTCTAAGATGAGTTAGGTCATTTGAATCAGAGTGGTCAGTGTTGGGAATGAATACAGTCACCCAGCTGTTCTCTTCACTAGGTCTACCAGTTCTGACTAGTGATCTCCCAGGCACATGACACCTGCAGCTCCCAGTTGCCTGCTTCAGACCTGCAACATCCCCAGGCCTCATTTTTGCAGGTCATAATCCCAAAGCGGCAGTACCTGTGAGAGACTGCAAGGCTCCTTTGTTGAAAGGGGTCCTGTGCCATTTGCATTCCACATCACACATTTGTAGAAAAGGATTGGGGGTGGGGGGGTAGGTTGCTCTTTTTAAAGGTCATTTTGTTTTCTTTTGCTTTTATTTTGTCATTTCTTCTGTCTTTTCACCTAGCCCAGCTTTTTGAAACGGCAGACGATGCTAAAGGTGGACTATTCAGCTTCTTTAGAAGTGATTCGGGGAACCTCTTACTTAGGAGAAGAAATGGAATCATGAGTTCATACTCCCTTCCCTCCAGGTCAGTTCCCATTGTTTCTCCTTTCAAATATGTGGCTGTACTAGCTCTTTCATTGCAAAAGAAGTCTCCTTATTTAATTCAAAATGTATAAAAAGAAAAGAAAACTTCGCGTGATAGCACATGCTGTTGAAGATGTTGAGCAAGGGGAACACTCCTCCACTGCTGATGGATGGGCAGACTTGTGCAACCACTTTGGAAATCAATTTGGCTTTTTCTCAGAAAACTCAGACTAGTTCTACCTCAAGACTGGTCCTGTGCCACTCCTGGGCATATACCCAAATGACACTCCACCATTCCACAAAGACACTTGCTCAACTATGTTCATATCACCTTTATCTTCAATAGCCAAGAACTATAAACAACCTAGGTGCCCCTCAATTGAAGAATGGATAAAGAAAATGTGGTTTATCTACACAATGGAATAGTATTCAGCCATTAAAAACAAAGACACCATGATTTTTTTTTTTCAGGCAAACGAATGGAACTTGAGAATATTATCCTGAGTGAGCTAACCCAGTTTCAAAAGAATATGCATGCCATGTACTCACTTATATGTGGATATTAGCCATATAGTAAAAAAAATAATTAAGCTATACTCCACAGACTCGAAAAGCTTAAAAAGAAGGAATTTCAGATAGAATGGGGAATAAAATAGTTCTAGGAGTAAGAATGAGGGAGGAAACTGAGTGGAAGATGGGATCAGGAGATTAATGGAATGTTCAGGATCAGGCAAGATGGCAGAGGACCAGGAGAACAAATGGAAATCTGCAACTGGTGGAAGGAGGTGGCATCTCAAAGATGTGCCAGAAATCTGGAATGGAGAGTTTCCAAAAATCATTTGGGGTACCCCAGCTGTGGCTTACTGCAGTGGGGATACAGAACATGAAGAGGCCACCTCCTATAGCCAGGCAGGAACCCTAGTGGAGCTATAAGAACACCAACCCACTCACAAAACTTTCAACCCAAAATTTACCCTGTTTATAAGAAATGCAGGGACAAAGACAGAGCAGATACTGAGAGAGTGGCCAAGCAATAACTTGAAATCCATTCCAGTGGCAAGTAACAATTCCCAACAAAATTAATAATACTCTGATATGTTTGAAAACAGGAGTTTAGCATGACTGTCTCCTGAGATCCTGCACTCAGCAGCTGACTGAAAAAAAAAATGCAGAGACTCACAACTAAACATTTCGTGGAGCTCTGGGACTTTTATGGAAGACTTAAGGGAGGGATTGGGAGCCCTGAAGGGGATAGGACCTCCACAGGAAGACCAACAGATTCAAATAAACTGGACCCTTGAGAACTCTCAGAGACTGAACCACCAAACAAAGAGCATATGTGGGCTGGATCTAGGACCCATTACATATGTAGCTGATGTGCAACTTAGTCTTCATGTATGTCCCTCAAAAACTGGATTGGGAGCTATCCCTAAACCTGTTGCCTGTTTGTGTATTATGGTCCCATAACTGGGTTCTTTTGTTGTGTCTGGCCTCAGTGGGAGAGGATGTTTCTAGTTTTGCAGAAGCTTGCTGTGTCAGGGTTGGGGGAATATCCAATGGAGCCTCCATCCTCTCAGAAGAAAAGCGGAGAAGGGATAGAAGTGATAGAGGAAGAGATTGTGTTGCAGAGAGACCAAGAGTGGGCAGTGGAGTGGCTGGTTATCCAGAAGAATAGGGAGCAAAGGAAAGGAAGAAATGTTTAATCCCCAAAATAAAAAATAGAAAGGAAAAACAAAAAAAATCAAAACAATTTAATTGTTTTTTTTTAAGGTTATGGCTGAAATAAAAATGGTAGACCAATACTATTAACATAAGTTATGGAAAATTTCATCTGAAATTTTTGTTCTGATAGCTGGTAGCAAGAATACATTCTCTGAGACACAAAGACTCATCATCTTACACACATTTAAAATGAATTTTTGCTGTCAGTTACTACAGATTTTTCTCTTCCTTAGTGAAATGAGAAAATAACAAAAGTATATACCTTAAAATTCCTTGGAATTTTATACATATAATCTATAACATATGTGTCATTTTTACACTAATTATGTTAATTATTATTTATATAAATGCAAATATGTCTGTACCCATAAATATACTAAGTACTAAGAAGGTGTATGTCTGAAAGCCTATAATTCATTGTAAAGTGAGTCACACAAAATACGAACATAGTCTCAGACACAATATATTAAATGTGTTATGACATAGGGAATTTACAAAAACTTTGCCATATAAAATGAATAACCCTGGTTTTAATTAGATGAAGTGTCCTCTAATAACATTAACTTACAAGGGCTTACACTTCCTTCCTGTTAAAATGCTACTAGGGTAAATTTTACATAATAAGAATACCTGGAAAATTTAGTTTGTTTTCAAGTGATCCATCGTGAAAAATATTTCTACTCATAAAAATAATACATTCTAATTTATATCACAATGAAATGTTCTATTGCTCATTTAGTTTGGTAAATAGTTACATTAATTATGAGTTTAGGTGAGTCTCATATCAAAAAGTGTGGTGTGCATAGGCACAAGGGAAATTTTCTTGACCAGAACACCAATGAATTCCTTTGTAAAGCATCATGTACTGGTTGGATTTGTGTCAATATGACACAACCTAGAATATTAGAGTGAAAGGAGCCTCAGCTGAGGAAATGTCTCCATGAGATCCAGCTGTATGGCATTTTTCTCAATTACTGATCAAGAGGGGGAGTGTGCTGTTTTTCTGCAGCATTAGAAACCCTAAATAAGCTAAGACACATCACAAAATAAAACAGGAGCTGAACCCCAACACTTCCTGAGGAAATAATAAAAGGTAAAGGCTGTTGGAAGTAAGGTGTATTGTTTCCTTAATTTGCTCTATGAAACAACTTCTCATCCATGCTCAGGCAAGAATCTCTATCAGTCTCAGAAATAGAACCTTCAAAACTATATAAATAATATAATATATCATAGATGTAGCAGTCACAAAAAACTAGAAGACAGTTTGTAGGAAGGAATGATAACACAGCAGCAACCATTTTTTATTAGAGCAGAAGTAGTCTACTTTAGTTTTTACCAACACAGGATTAGTTTAAACCCCTAATAAACACATTACATAAATAGTTTTTAGCAGTTGGTCCATTCTAAATATTATTATTACACATATTTGATTAATAAATTTGGAAACCTTTTTGTTAATCCTCTTCTTTCTCTCTCTCTCTCTCTCTCTCTCTCTCTCTCTCTCTCTCGCTCTCTCGCTCTTAAATACACACACACACACATACACAAGCACACACACATACACAAGCACACAAACACAGACTCACAGCACACTCAGATACTCAGTGTATGAATCACAGGCACAATGCTCCTGTAACTCCACCATTCTTATCTTCACGATTTCTTTAGTTTTCTGTCTTTTGCAAATAGAAAAAAAAAAGGCACAGAGAAAGAAAATAACAATTAAGATCAAAACAGACAAAAGGAAGGAAAAAAAAAGAAAGAAGATCAATAAGACAAAAATACAAAACCAAAACAAACATGAAACCGAACAAACAGCCAGTTTTCTGCTGGCCAGCTTCTCCTAGGCATAGGGCCTTTACTGGATATAGCTGCCATAGACAGTAACACTCCAGAAACAAAACAAAACTGATATTTCTCTTTCTATCTGGGATCAATTACACATGCCTATGTGGTTAGAAATGGAATATTGTGTCTCCTTCCCTTTGTCACTGCTAGGATTTTGTCTGGTTTGACTTCTGCATGCTGTCACAGCCTCTGTGAATGCATAGGTGGATCAGGCTTACTGTGTTTGAAAACTATTTCTTTGGAGTTACCACTATTGGCTCTTAAGCTTTCTGCCTCCTCTTCCTCATGGATATCTGAGCCTTGACATTGGAAGTTTGAAAATAACATCCCATTTATGTCTGAGTGAAAACTTGGTGTTTAATATAAAGTACGTTGATAATTCAAGTCATTACCACTATATATCCTATTAATATAAATTGCAAATGATACAAAACCAAACCAGCCATATTTGTTGCATGTATAAATTACAGAATATAAATGAGCAGCCTCTGACTTCCCAGAGTTAAAGGAAGAGAATTTATTATTCCAGGATCCCAAGTAAAGTTACCAAATAGAGAAGAGTAGTATTATTGTTCTCTTTTCCTGGTTTATAAATTTTTTATTATTATTATTATTATTATTTATTATTATTATTATTATTATTATTATTATTATTATTATTATTTGATCTAAGAACTTTATTAGGTGGAGTTTGGACAAGAGAAAACCCTGAAACAGTTGTCCACCTGGTTCATGACAACCGGTATAGAGGAGCCTTTGTTTTGAGACAGGCTTTCACTGAGATGGAAGCAGATCTTTGATTTCTTTATAAGAGAGCTGACTGGCTGAACATCTCTGAGACCTAGTTCAGATTAAAAAAAAAAATGATTGATTAGAAAAGAAAAATCCCTAGAGCAAGACCAGTCCTAAAGCAGAAGCCCCTGCTGTGTGCAGACATATAGGCACCAGACTTATGCTGGTCAGGGGTCATTTCTTCTAGTTCCAGATTAAGATTTTTTGGAAGGGGACCATGACAAATGGCAAAAGACTCATTTTTTTTTTCAAAAACAAGAATAAAGTAATTAGAGAAAGAAAAACAATGGTTCACCGGGAGTGTGATAACTCATGATTCTTCATTGGTACTGACCCGGCACCAAACCACCAGCAGCACACCCAGCAGCCCACTGAGCTGGTGTCATATGGAAGTTCTGAAGGCAGAAGGGGGTGGGGTTGGGGCCTACTTGCCTATAGTAAGCATGTCCAGACCAGGAGAGCGCACTTATATGCTACCCATAGCCACAGGCCAGCTCTTCTAAGTTTCTATCACATTTACAAATACATACATAAATACATTACATACAATAGTGGGTCTGGGAGGCAGGCTTCCCACAGAGGCTCAGCTGACAAAGTTATGGATCTGAATTCTAGGAAGGGCACCAGGTTCCCAGAAATGTGCTCTATGTGTTCTTTCCTGCCCAGAATATATCCTGCCCAAGAGCCCACCCTCTCCTTTTCAGGTTCTAATTTCAGGTTCTAATGTCTAGTAAGGAAAGGTTGCCATAGGTGGCTTTGGAGGCTTGAGACTTGAACTGTGGGGAGCTGGGCTGGCTGCACTGACCAGAGCCACTCTGAGGAGGAAGAGGAAAAAAGGCTATAAAGGCTGGAACAGAACTTCAGGCTCAAACTGGGGAGGCTGTCTCCATCACTGGGCTCACAGGGGCATCCTGCAGTAGGTAGGTGGTGGCGCAGCAGCTGGGAGTGGAGCTGCGGGTGGGTCAGCATGATGTAAGGGAACAGTACAGATGCATAGCCAGGGACTGCTCCAGGAGCCAGAGGTCCAGTGGAGCCCAAGGCAGAAGGCAGGCTGAAAGGTGAAGGAGTCCTTGCGTGAAATCCCTGCTTGTCAAAAAGTTTGTGTTTTGTTGTAAACAGATGCAGGTAAGCCAATGCCTGAAGATACTGCTACTCCTTTGCCAGGCCCAGAACCAGATGACTTGTTTGGTACCTAAGATGACCCACCATACCTACCTTAGTGTACTCTCCTGCTGCTGTCCCCTGGGTCAACACATCATAATCTGTGATGTAAGTATGCTGCTGCCCATATCCTCCGGCCTGCTGAAAAGGGTCCTGGGAGTGTTGAAGGTCACACCGTGCTGCTTTGCTGAAGCTGGAGGGACAAACATAGACAGCCCATACTGGAAGGCACTGGGCACACCTGGGTAGTAGGGGAGGCCGGTATAGCTGTAGCCAGGTGGCAGAGCAGGATTCAAAAGGGGCTGCTGGGCCATGTGTTGGGTCTGAGATTGTCTCCGCTGTGCCTGAACTGGTGTCGTTGGAGGTGCAGGGGATTAGAATCTTTTTGGCCATACATTGTGACATCACCTAAATATGGATTATTAGCTAGATTCCCATCTTGGCTGGCAAAGGCAGTGGGTGCTGTATAGGCAATTCTATAGTAACCCATTGCCAGCTGTGACTGCAGCATCTGGAGCTCATAACCATAGATGGGTATTGATTTTCTAGCACTGGAGGCACCTCTTGAGTCAGTTTTAGGGGTGCTTTGCCTGAGGTCACCAAGGCTATGGCCCTGGTCCTGATGCTAGGTACGCTCACAGTGGTCCCACTCAGGCATAGGCTGCTCACAGTGCTCATGCTCCCAGGCGGACAAGCCCTAAGGATGGGGCACTTGGAGCAGAGGTTGCTGCTGTTGAGAAGGCAGCTGAGGACGCGGTGCTCTCCACACTGGCATAAGTGAGTGGCGTGCTTGTGGAACGCATTGCATGCACAGAGGACAAGCTGTTCTGGTGGCCAGAAAGGGAGCTGCTGAGCTCAGAAAGAGGGCTGCTGGACGGATCACGAGATGAGGTCAAGGACAGCAAAGTGACAGTATGCTGGGACAAAGAGGGCAGAAGTGCAGTACAGGAGGCGGGGCTTGGTAGGGAGCTCACAGAGATGAGGCATCATGTCCTTTAGCAACCAAGCCTGGAGCTGAGTCTGGTGGGCTTGCAGAGCTTTGGTATGCAATCCTGGTATGCACAGAACTCTGGCTGTAAGAAGAAGTTATTATTGGGCTAGTGGAGCTCAAGGATGAGCTGGTTAGAGTGGAGGAGGTAATGTCTGAGGTTGTGTAGGTGCAGCTCTGCACAGCACTGGTCATCCATTGGGAAGGTGGCATTCAAGAGCTCACTTAAAGACTTTGGGTACAAACTGAGAGGATTGAATGTGATTACTATTTTCACTAGCTGAAACTGTTGACCCAAACTCAGAGCCAGATGGCTCTGATCCAAATTCCAAGGCCCCAAACTGAACTTTCAGCCATGTGACATCTGCAGACCCCGGAATTTCCAAAGTGGACATAGGAACCATAAAAGCTGGAGGTATCCGGCCTTTAGGGAGTTTCATGTGTTTGGGCTGTGGTTGATTGGAAGATACAATCTTTTCAACAGGCATGTTAGGAAGTTGCAAATGTCTGTTGCCAGTAGAAGGACCATCTCTAGGTGTTGATTCTCGGTGTTTTGCCTGAGAAGAAAAGGACTCCAAACCAGAAGGAATGCTGATGGCCTGGGTCTGGTGTTGCTGGGGGCGGGGGGGGGGGGCGAGGGGCTCAGCTGGCTGAGAATTGGAAAGAGTACAGGCTGAGATTTGAAGTCCAAATGACTGAGGGCTGAGGGTTTGGGTGCTGAGGGCTTGAGGTTCCAAGCAGCAGTGGTATCTGGGGGATGGGGTTGGGGGTGGGGTCGCACTGTCTTCTGCGGTGCACTTGAAGCAGCAGAAAACAGGCTCAAAACTGGTGGTTTCAACTTGTCCAAAATCTGGGAGTTGGAGATGTTCACCGTTTTTGACTGAGCCAGCTCTCCAAATCATGAGCCAAGGACAGATGACAAACTCTGAGGAGAATGTGAGCTGGCAGAAGTGGAGTTTGAAGTCACTGGTGCCATCTGATTGTTGTGCTGAGAATTTATGAAGAGAAGGGCTTGTCCAAAGCCCTGCTGCTGGGACATTTCAAAGGAGTTGACTTCCGCCGCATGGGTGGGAGGAGCAGGCGTCTGGAGCAAGGCTACCAGATCAATGCTCTGCCCAGGTGTGACATGATTCTCTGCTAGAACAAATGAAGCAGTCACTACTTTTGTTTCAGAAAGATCTTCAGTCCAATCTTCTGCAGTCCACTCTTTCACAGAATTCTTCCAGGCACCTTTAAAGGTCCCGGAGAACTTTTGTTCGGCAGTTCCTGAGATACAATGTGAGGCTTGGCCAGCCCTTCAGGTCCCTCATCTGTATCTGTTCCGAGCAGCTTTCCAAACTACCAACTTTGTACCACAGCCATCTGTAGATTCTGAATAGTCTGCAGGATTGAATGTCCCCATGCTTTGAACAGAGAACCTTCCTGTCCCTCTGCCCCTGCCATGTCCAAATTCTCTGCTTCGGGCCTGCTTGCCTAGCTCGGAAGGCTTATCTCCTTGGCTGCAATCAATTCCACTTCCTTCACCTTTGAAATCTCGGCCTAGGTTGCCACATCTTCCCTTGAGGTTGCTGTTTACCCTGTCCAGGACATGCTTCTCTGTAGCCCGAGCTGCCCCACTTTGGGCGCCAAACTGTAAGGCCCGCTCTGTTCCGCATGTCGGGGTCTAGCAAGAGAGAGAGAGTGGGGCAAAGAATGGAAACAAACCAGAGGATCTGTAGTCAAGTCTCCTTTATTGTCTCCAACACACACACACAACTCCTACTCTACTACACCACACTAGACCACACCACTACAAGGAAATCCTAGGTATTTATAAGCACAAGCAGGGGAACACAGGTAAAAACATTTTACCACATGTACCATGCAGCTAGGGTCACTAAACAGCAAAACAAGCTATGTGGGATAAAACAATATACTTATCAGAGTGTGCTTCAGCTGTTGTAGGCTTTTGAAAAACAAGTCTCTATCAGGGTATATGGTTCCAGATGGCTGCAAAGTTGATCTAGCTTCTTTCTGCTAAAAGTCAGCTCCCAACACTTCTCTCTCTGTTCTCTTCTCTGTTTTCTTTGTTTTCTGAGCTTTTTCTTCCCAAATTTGTCTTCTTCCCTCCTACAGTCTACCATGAAGAGGTGTCAGAATTCCCTTCTAGCAGTATAATGATAGCTTTGTTCACATTGTCCTTACAGTCATGTAGGGCCATGATGCATTCATCCTAATTTCTTCCTGTCACTACCATAAGCTGTTCAACTTTAGCTTCAAAATCTGAATCATTCTTATCAAAGACCACTGGATTAAGGCACATCTGTTCAGCCGTTCCACTTGTTTGTGAGACTGCTTCGTCTGTTGTTGGCATCTGTGTTTTGTCCCAAGTACCTCAGGAATGGTCACTGCTCACAGAAGTCATCATATACAGTATATAAAATGTATGTACAAAATGCAAAATTTCTGTCCGGAAGCAACTATGTCCCTCAGCCAAAAATTCACAAAACCTGGTTTTTCAATGCCTCATCAAAGACTTCCAGATAAGCGCATGTGGATCCTGCCTGGCTACAAAGTGACCTGCACTCTGATGCAGACCCACTGCTGCTCTCCTTGGACTTGGGAACACTGCCTCCACCACAGCCACCTCTGCTCATTATCCGCTGATGTACCTCTAACAAAGTAGCAGCAGCAGCCTGGTTTATAAATTATACATGTGCATAGAGTATCTTGGAATGAGAACTGTTTGATATGTTTTTACATTTTAATTTTTCCAAATCCTTTGTTAAAATTCTTAGGGTCACTTAAACTATATCCACGTGCATATACTCATGCATTTTTGCTTGAGAAACTTTAAAATAAATTTTGTTGTCAAAGTAGAAAAATTTAAGTTTAATATAAAATATAATATAAAATATATAATATATATAGTTACTTCTAATTCAAATATTTTTTATGATTAAACTTGATGATTAATGCTTTTAAAGTTTACCGACAAAATAAAAAACACATAAAACAATGCTGAAAAATAGTTGTTTATCCTTCTGATAAGGCCTTATCTGTGTCACATACTTGGACTCACTTGAGTATTAGGCCATAATATACAGATTTTATTAACTTGCATAACTTGGTTTACTAGCTAGAACAGTTGTCTTTTATAACCTGACCATTGCTATGGTATTGAGAAAAAAAAAAGATGTTGCAAAGGGACAAAACCACCACATCTAAAATCTTGATATTAAGTATGATGTTATCAAAAATAAAAGAATATTAAACACTGGACTGCTTAATAAAATGATGACTTCTTGCCTTCTGAATCAAATTGGGATTTTAGCTGAAGACAAAGTAATAGAAAAGTAACCTCTGTGATGCTATGAAGTAGGTGCTAATGCATGCCCAATAATAACAATTATATTTAAAAAAAAAACTAGTGGAATATAAACTATTGGTTAACCAAACTCTAAGAGTGCCTGAACATTCATACAACTGAAATGCAAACGAAAAGAAAATTTTGATCATTCAGCTGTCAGCACTGTGAGTTCCCATGTCAAATTTTGAGACAAGCTACTATTTTTATACACTCTATTAACTTAAAACTTCAGTCTGGTTCTAAAATTAAGGATTAAGTTTTTGACCTGACCTCAAATTAGAGTTTACACTTTCACTTATCTTAACTGAAGAATATTTAACAAAGAGCATTCACTATCAAATGTATTATGACAATACATAATTTTAACTGGAGGAGAAAACAAAAACTTTTGTGATATAACAACATTCTAATAATTTTGAAGCACTATTACATATGGATTCATTTTTGCATTAGATACTAAACATCTGACCTCCTTCTGTCTGAAAAGTATTGATGTTTAACTTCCTAAATTAAACATTTTATTTTTTCTTAAATTAGAGATCTTTTTTTGTGTGTATCTAGTGCAAATTTGTCCTTTTCTGATTCCCCTACTTGCTTCTCTTTGAACTGGTTTTGTACAGGCTAACAGTTACTCCTTCCAATTTTATGTCAAATAGGGAGAGGGAATCCCCCAAAGACAGCATAGAACAATGAACCATTTACAATGCATGCTATGTATGAATGACTAGATCACTAAGACTACCAACCAATCATTAGGGCTTTATTTAAAATTTATTTATTTTTATACTTCAGTCTTTTTTTACAGTCTAGGCTTCATCCTCAACCTGGTCTCCCCCTGCCAACCAGGACACATTGAATACCTCCTCTCTAGTCCCAGTTCTCCAAAAGGATGAAATTCCCCCCTCTCACCCCTACACCACCAGGCCTCACTACTCCCTGAAGCTTCAAGTCTCTTAAGGGTTAGGTGCATCTTCTCTCACTAAGGCCAGACTAGGCAGTCCTCTGCTATATTTGTGTCAGGGACATCATATCAGCTGCTCTATGCTGCCTGATTGGTGGCTCAGTGTGTGAGAAATTGTATGGGTCCAGGTTAGTTGAGACTGCTTGTCTTCCCTTGGGGACACCCACCTCCTCAGCTTCTCCAGTTTTCCCCCAATTTAATCTCAAGGGTCTCTTTTTTCTGTCCATTGTTTGGGTCCTAGTGTCTGCATCTGACTCTTTAAGCTGCTTGTTGGGTCTCTCAGAGGACAGCTATGCTAGGCTCCTGTCTGTTAGCACACCACAGCATCAGTAACAGTGTCAAGCCCTGGGGACTCCGCTTGAGCTGGTTCCTAATTTGCACCTGTCCCTGAGCCTCCTTTCTTTTATGCTCTTCTCCATTTTTGTCCCTGCAGTTCCTTCAGACAGGAATAAATCTGGAACATAGCTTTTGACTGTGGGATGGAAACCCCATTCTTCCACTTGATTTCCTGTCCCTTCACTGGAGGTGTACTTCACAAGTTCATTCTCCCCACTGTAGAGCACTTCATTCATTTTCCTTCCCCTTGAGTCCTGAGTCTCTCACCTCCCAGGTCTCTGGAAAATTCTAGAGCCCCCACCCTTCACCTCCAGAGGTTGCCTGTTTCCATTCTTTCTGCTGTCCCACAGGTCTTCAGTCCTGTTTTCCACCAATATCTGATCATGTTCTCCCCTTTTCCCTCCCTGTTCCCTCTCCCACATATGTCCCTCCATCCCTCGGTCCCCTCAACCCCTTGTGACTGCTTTCTTTTCCCTCTCAAGTGGGATTGAGGCATCCTCATTTGGGACCTTCAACTTGTTAACCTTCTTGAGTTCTGCGGATTGTGTCCTGGGTATTCTGTACTCTTAGGCCAATATACACTTATTAGTGAGTACATACTATGCATGTTCTTTTGGGTCTGAGTTACCTCACTCAGGGTGATATTTTCTAGTTCTATCAACTTGCCTGCAAAACTCAGGATGTCTTTGGTCATAATAGATGGGTAGTATTCCATTGTGTAAATGAACCACATTTTCTATATCCATTCTTCCATTGTGAGTCATCTAGCTTACTTCCAGCTTCAGGCTATCACAAATAAGGCCACTATGAACATAATTGAACACATGCCTCCTGTGGCATGGTGGGGCATCTTTTGGGTATATCCCCAGTGTAGGAAGCCGCGGTCAGTGGCTCCATTTCAAGATGGCGCTGGCCTCGTGTCTTCCCACTTGTAAACAATTATCTGCGCAGCTGCTAAGGCAGAAAGACCGCCAAGTCACTGGCCAATCCCGGGGCATAATATTGGGTGGTGAGCGAACAGCCAATCAGAAGTGAATAAGTCACTCTAGGCTGTATTTAAGCTAGGCCCCTTCCACGTCTCAGCCCTTCCACGTTTTCCTCGTCTGTGTTACAGAGTAAAGTCCTCGTTTTGCAGTAACTACCCAAATACTGTCTCTCGTGTTTCTCTTCCACGGGCGTGGGGCAACACGGGAGGCGCGCGTTATAGCCCAGGAATGGTATAGCTAGCTGACTCTTCAGGTAGATCTATTTCCAATTTTCTGAGGAACCTCCAGATTGATTTCCAGAGTGGTTGTACCAGTTTTCAATCCCACCAGTAATGGAAGAGTGTTCTCTTTCTCCACATCCTTGCCAACATGTACTGTCACCTGAGGTTTTGATCTTAGCCCTACTGATTAGTATAAGGTGGAATCTCAGGGTCATTTTGATTTGGATTTCCCTGATCACTAAGGACTTTGAACATTTCTTTAAGTACTTCTCAGCCATCCAAGATTCCTCCGTTGTGAATTCTCTGTTTAGTTCTATACCTAATTTTTTTGATTGGGTTGTTTGGTTTTTGGTTGTTTGCTTCTTGAGTTCTTTATATATATTTTAAATATTAACCCTCTATCTGGTGTGGGGTTGGTGAAGAGTTTTTTTTTTTCCATTCTGTAGGTTGCTGGTTTGTCCTATTAGCTAAATCCGTTGCTTTACAGAAGCTTTCCAGTTTCATGATGTACCATTTATCAGTTCTTATTCTTGGAGTATAATCCATTGGAGTTCTGTTTAGAAAATTTCCCCCTTTTCCAATGAGTTCAGGACTCTTTCCCACTTTCTCTTCTATTAGATTAAGTGTATCTGGTTTTATATTTAGGTCCTTGATCCACTTGGACTTGAGCTTTGTGCATAGTGACAAGTATGTATCTATTTTCATTTTTTTTTTAACATAAGACTGCCAGTTATACTTAATCAAGGTAACAACCTTGCATTTAGGCATTGGATCAGAAGACTTCAAATATGTTTTAAAGTTCTATGATTATTCAGATTTAGTACCTTATGTACACGAAAAAATTAGGACATTGAAATTTTGAGAGCTTCAAATATCTATAATGCTTAAAAAGAAAAGTATACATGTGTACACAAACCTGTAGGGCCCAGCTTAACATTACAAACTCCCTTTAGCTTTCAGACTCCATTTTTTGATTTACTTGCCCTCCAAATGAACTCAGCTACTGGAAATCTTCAGCTTGTTCCAGAATCCATGTCACCCTGGTAACAATCACAATTCCCCTGGGCAAATAGCCACTCTACTCCTATTGGCAACTAATCAGTTCTTAAGAGGAAAGTACCTAATGTCTAAAGTACATTGATTAAATTAGCAACCATTGTTCACACCAAGCTGAAATCATTACTAGCCAATAGAAGTGTGCCAAGCAAAAGTCAACGAATCATGTAACTGCCAGGTTGGAAAATTCCTCAGCCTGCTACCATCATAAATATGGTAGGCTTGCAAGAGCTCAGCACCTCCTACACCTTCCATTCACTGTGCTGGAGAGGATGGAGAGTCTGAGCTTGAGCCTGAATAAAGACTCTTTGAGTTTCATACCAGTTAGACTTGTAGTGGTCTGTGGGGACCTCACAATCTGGGAATAACAAAACCATCATTTTTTATTTTTATTTTAAATTTCGTACATATATTTCATATACAGTTATCATTTTCCCTGTCAGTTATCATGTACACACCTTCTTACCATCTCCTCTATTCCTGCTGCCCACTCTTCTCTTACTAAATAGCCCCCTTCATATTCCCAATTTATTTTTGTTACAGAAATGTTTTCAAATATTGATCAATGAAGATATTGTTTCTAAAATGTCTTCAGGCTAGACTAATTGGACAATAAAAATAGTTCTTTCTGTGGCCATTACAAAATCTGCTGTTCAAGTGAATAAAGAGTATTAAGTCACCCCTATAGCAATTTCATTGCAAAATACAATGTTTTTAAATTTCTCTAAAATATTCTATTTATCTCCTATATCAGTAATTGAAACAACTGCTTAGATAATATGCACTCATTTCTGTATTGTAAGGAATTAAACTATAATAAAGTAATAAAATTATGTATTTGCAATTACTTAATGTAATTCTAAAATAATTCAATTATTTTAGTAGATAAAATTAATAAAAACATACATGGCTCTTAATACTGATCCTTCTTTGAGAAGCAGATGCAGTTCCTGAACTTATGTCACTTATGTGCCAATTTCAATACATTGTGTTCCTGTCCCTGAAAAATATAATTCAGTAGTTTATTACCTGATTTCACACTTTAAGAGCTTCTATACTTTGAGGCTTCAAAATTCTAAGTATATTTACATGTGACATATGGTAATATAATATGACTGTAGCCATCTACAATGTAAAAATTGTGAAGTATTCCCAGGACGTGGTGTCATTTATAGAATCAAACAATTACAGATCACCTACCATTCAAATGACATTCAAAAGAATTAGATTGACATCCTATAAAAAATCATGTATCTCAGAAAATATGCAAGCCTATGGGTTAAGTAATATCATCTTTGATGTACTGGTATTTGTAATTTCAGGAACTCTTATAAGAATAAAAATTATATTCATTTAAAAACAGAAAGTTATAAAAACAAAACTATGGAGTAGTGTATGGGTATAATTTACTGTACCGAATGTTTTTTTTTCCTATAGAAGTGTAATATATATATATATATATATATATATATATATATATATATATATATATATATTGTCAGAAAGCATAGAAAGCATTCAATAGGCATACAACATCCAGGAACATGCACAGCTTATTAACAACCCTGCCATTAGAAACCACCCAGCACTTCCAACTTTTTTCAAATGTTCACAGATTATTACAGCATTTGGAATACTGGAAAGAAGAACCACCCATAAGCAACACCTGAGTTCTTTGAGAATGCTGTCCTGAGCTTCCTGAATCTTTTGAGTCTTCTGAGTTGGAGGAAAGGGGTGAACAATAGAAAAAAAATGCTTGGAGATTCCATCTGGACACTTTAAGAGACAAACATAAGAAAAAGAACTAGTTATTTTTGACATCACAGCATTCATGGTGGCACAAGAAGTGTGAGAAAAAATGATAATAGAAGGTGGAACTTTCATAAGACCATAGATTGAATTTCAAATAACAGCAATATTAAAATGAATGGCATATCATATCCATTTTAGATATATGCTTAAGGCAAGAAATGTGGAATATTCAAGGAAAGGAAGGTCACAGAGACAATGTTAGAGGCATTGCTGCAGAGATGGATAATCATATTCAATTCTTAAGAGCTTATCTATCAGTCTTAATAATTTCATATTTCTTAAAGGAAGTGCACTGAATATAACAATACAGAATATTGAATATCTTCAGTTTTATAGTCAATCTTTATCTCACTGGTGGAATATAATTTATTTGGATAACTATCATTTCCTGTGCATCTCTGAGTATTGTGGCACATTTGTAGATGTATAAACCCAAAGTTCTTTCTGATGTCACACTTAAAAAGAATTCCAGAAAGAAAGAGAAACAGATAGAATGAGGTGAGGGGTAAATTAATACTTCCAGTCTCCAAAAATGAAATAATAATCTTTTCATTGAATTATTTGCAATGGGAATTTGAGCCACAGCTAATTATTGGAAGAAAGTTTAAATCATCTATTTCTGTGAGAATATTTTGATATAAGACACATGTGACTCAAAAGGGAGTTACTTTATAAACAACACCCTGCTTTTGTGGAAAGAAGAGATTGAGAAAGCAAATGAATCAGGAAATAAAATTAGAAAACCTATATTCTTACTGAGTTCATGAGAAAATACTTAAATCAAAGTTAAATTTTAAACCCTGTAAATTTATGCTTTTGCTTTGTGGTATGGTTGATAATGTAGTTAGTTTAAACAGAGTCTCCTAAGAATTCTCGTTATCATCACTAATGACTCACTCATTATAGCATTGTAAAATATTTAATTATTTAACAATTGCCGCATATCATGTTATATAATGTATGAGCATAAATTTATATGATCAATGTTAGAAGCACAATGATGTTTCCATGAAGCTTTCTTAGAAATTGAAACTGGGGTCATTGACAATATTATCAAAAGTAACATATTTAACAATATAGATACAATTAAGTCTGAAAGTAGTTTTTTATGCATAGGACTGTAACCTATTCTTATTGTATAATTACAACCTACTTCTATCCACACATTTATCATTTTGAGCCCCAATAAAAAGAGAGGAATGACATCAAGAGTCATCTGTATAAAATGTTCCATATTTTCTCAAAGTGTTTGTCACACAAAGGGGGCAATAGAAATATGCTCAGACTTGAATGGTTAGAAAACATCTTCCAAAATCTCCTTCAAATTATGGATAAAACTGTGCATTCCTCATATACTTGACGTTGTCTGATTGGTCAAGAGGGAGATCCTCTCTTGTGTGATTACGTCCATTGTATTGGTCAAGTTTTCTGCAGGTCAACGTGAAGATGAAAATTCATGAAATAATGCTGTTTGGATGAATTAATGATTTCACGGAGTCCCTTATTTTATTCAAGTAGTTTTAGAAAGTTATTTTGATTTAAATAATTTGGGAAAATTACAGTAGTTGATAGAAAGTTTAAGGTTAGAACTAAGAATAGAATGTGACCCTTCTTACTAAATAACAAAGGCTGCATAGATTAGAAATAGGAAAACACAGAGCTTTCATGTGTTATAAAGCATGCAATTATACTAGCAAGGAAAATAGGCTTGGGACAAGTTAATGATTATAGGAAACATATTCATTCTATGTTATGTCTGACTCAGTTACTACATCTTATGATCTAGAGATGTGGCCACAAGTTTCAGTGTGTAACATAAAAAGACAGGGTTATGAATAAAGTGTAAATAATTCTATTAGAAGTGTAAGAACAGAGAACAGATGATTAGTCAGTTTAGTTTATCAAGATTTCAAAAAAATTAAGTGTAATACAGATAACCTGTTCGTTAGTAAATTCAGATTGTTGTCAGCTAACAATTTGTTTATATACTTGCTTGCTTGAACTTTGATAATCTATGACAAAAAATTATTTCTTTGGAGTTACAATGAACTTCTGGAAAGAAAGATACATGAGTAATGTTTAATTATGTGGAAGTTTCAAAAGAAGAATATACAATCAATGATCCTGATGTAATTCCCCTTTTGTGTAATGACTTTAATCTGTTTTTTTTTTTTTTTTTTTGAAGAATATATTTTGGTGGTGATTGTTTTTAGAAATTTGTAACTTGTTGCTATGAGGTAATTTTCTCCTTATATAGAGAACTTTGTCTTAAGAGGTATATAACAAGAAAAAATAAAAGTTATTATAGGTTGTTAGAACTTGTTCCATCCTCCATGTGTGTGTGCACATGTGATTTTTACCCCTTTTTATGCTATCCCAAGAGAATTAAGATTTGCTACCTCAGAAGTTACTTTTTGCTGAGTGACTTTTTGCTGAGTGACATTTTTTTTCTTGGTTTATCCTATAGTGTATATGCTGACCTTGGAGAAAAACATATGCCACCTCATACAGTACCTGACTTTTCTCCGTCCACAAAAGTCAGCTCAGCTACTGTTTGCAAAGATGTTCTCAAGGAACCAAAATAAACTAGGAAATATTATCACTGAATATATAGTCTAGTTTTGAAAGATCCCCCTATGTTAATCAGGCAGAGTAAAGGGGTCACATAAGTAAGTTTTGTTCTTGTTTCAACACAAATCTACCAGACACTTTGAAGCACGCTTACTAGATGAGGAGGCACTTTTGTGGATTTGGTCTGATGCTTGTTTTATGTTAATTGGGTTCCTAAAATTGCACAAGAATCCACACATAAGACACTGAGGTTCCCTGCCCCCACTTTGTTTGATTGATAAATAAAGTTTCCAGCCAATGGCTGGGCAGGGACACAGAGGTGGGACTTTAGGAATCTAGAGCAAGTAGACCAAGAGAAGAAGGATTTGGAACTGCCATGGGAGAAAAGAGTAAGGAGCAGGCCTGAGTGGAGCAGAAGGGACAGCATAGCAATTATGTCAGAGGCTGGGAAGAGCAATCCTAGGGGGACTGCAGATTGGGTCTAGGGCAGAAAAGATGGAATATAGATTCAGTAAGTAATAACTGAGATATAGTGGAGGGGAGGTTTAGCCACATGGGGGTTTGGATGTTACCTGTCCATTGAGCTGTTTAAGGCATATTAAGTATAAGGCTCCGTGTGTATGTGTTTGTCTTTCATTTGGGAACCCAGAATATTGGGGCTGGTAGCAAGAAATGTGCCACTGCTGCTGCCTCTGCCACCATTGACAATGCTGCCACCACTGCCTGGCCAATTTGAGTAGGATTATTTGGCAACAGCAACAAGGCACCTGCTCAGTGTACATACAACTTCCTGAAGTCACTCTTGAGTATTCAAAGTGCTTGGTCAATAGATCTCATTGAATGCCCTTCCTGCTTTAAAGAACAAATCTTGTATCTCCTATGCTTCCTGGTGGATCCTTTGGCCTTTTGGCAACTGCTCAATGCTGTGAAGGCTATGACTATTTTTTTTTTTGTCAGTGTATATTGTCAGTCTTTCTAGCATAAATCTATGAGATAGTGTCTATGTATCTGTAAATCTTGAGCACAAAGGATTGAACAACACCTCTTCACTTTTCAAATCAACAAGGTAAGAGAAAGAAACGTCTACACAGGGATTCACTGGCAGAAATGGGCAAAAGTACTTTGTTATAACTAATAATAGTAATAATAATAATAATAATAATAATAATAATAATAATAATAATAGGAAGGAATTGCCAGAACCATCACTTGCTTAATGTGGGCAACTTAGTCATGGTACTTGCTTCTACTCTTAGCCTCAGCTTTATAAACTTTTATTTCAAAAATGGTATGGGGTATTATTCTATGATAGCCTATATAGATTTTTATAATGTTAATATCTATAAAACACAAAAATTTAGAAGAGCATCCCTATACCCTCCCTATTAACAGCATTAGCATCCCATTACTTTCAGATATTTATAAACCAGAGAAAAGGAATTGACTACACACTACATCAATGCTTTGAAAATAAATGAAGACAAACCAAGTGACTTTGACGTTTTGTCATATGTCATGTGTCTGCTATTGATGACCTCTTTTGTACATTCTATCTTCCAGCTGGATGGTATAGCTCTGTTCAGTGCTGATTCTTCCTGCTTTTGTTTGTCTGAAAGCATACTTATTATTATTAACTTAAATATTTGGCATAAGAAAGTGGAAAGCCAAATTTTTCCAAAAATTTAAAGCAGTCAACAATTATCTTTAAAGAGAAAATGTCACTCATAGATATATAGTGACCTCATCTACTTTGCTGGTTGTTTATAATACATTCTTTTTTTATTTTTTTTATTTTTTGGTAAAGAATGTAGTATTAGGTATTTTATTAGTGTTTGATGGTTTTATATTTTTTCCTTTAGTATTTTTTGATTAATGTTTACACAGATATGATGGGGCACACGCTGTGTATTTGTAACTATGTATTACATATTCCTATTCTCTCTTTCCTCTTAGCTTTGAATGTGGAATGAATGTACTTTCAGCCTCCTGTCTTGACTTATAAGAAGCAATGGACGGTGACTTGGAGTTGTAAGATAAAATACTCCCTGTGTTCCATTATTTTGCCTTTTGTCAGAGTATTTGTTATGGAAATGAAATAATCACACTCTTCTCTCTCTCTCTCTCTCTCTCTCTCTCTCTCTCTCTCTCTCTCTCTCTCACACACACACACACACACACACACACACACACACAGACTCATTCACACGCACACTCACTCACTCTCTTCTTCTCCCTCCTCCTTCCCTCCCTCTTCTTCTCTCTCTTTTCTCCATTTATGTATCCCGCTGTCTATCCCTCCACTACCTCCATCTTTCTCCCATCTTTTGTTCCTCATTTTTCCCTTCCTCTGAGTCTCAGCCCTAATTCCCTCTCTCCTATCCATACTCATTTAAGAAATTATTTCCAATGATAAGATAAAATTAGGCTTCATTGTTAAGGTCTCAAATTCCTCATTTTGATTAATAATAAAATATTTTTTTAAAAATCTTGTACTAAGAAAGTCTCATTTAATTAATTTTATCAAAAAAATTCAGGGCTTGAGATAGTGAGTCCCGAAGCATTTAGGGGGCATGGACAGTCCCCAAGAGTTTCAATTTGGAGTATAGGCTAAGA